>NC_065552.1:13667443-14278684 GCF_022605725.1 Anthonomus grandis grandis | reverse complement strand
ATAGATTTTGAGCTGATTTTTAACGACATTTTGCATTCGGAAATTTTGTAATACTTTAAATAACGAAGTTGCTGAATTTCAAAGTTTGGTATATATATTCCCACTGTTCTTCAACATGCGCACGGAGCAATCTTTTTTCCCCGTTCCACTTACGTCTCCTGTACAACCGATTCCTTCCCGTATGCTCGTTCGAGAAATGAGGCGACCATTTCACGGCTGTCCTGTGAAGCTTTTCTATGTATGCTTAGGTGAATTTCTTCGTGCGGCGTCACAATTATTATGTCTACTTCTACATTTCAGACCTAAAAATATTTCAGAAGGTAACATTTATTTGTTACTTTCTGAAATATCAAACATTTTTCGGATATGTATCACCCAGTAAGGACGAAACTATATGTTGGCAGTATATCCATATGGCAGCAGTATAGCCTGGCTTCAGTATCCACAATAAGTAAGTTTTTGCGTTCAATATTTTTCTCTAATTTTTTTAATTATATTTTTTTGTAGGAATTCAAATTATGCCTCAGCTAGGAAGGATGACTTGCCAGGACTTACATATCCCAATTATCCAGTTTATTGAACTTATACTATAATGCATATAATACAAGGAATATAAACAGAAAGCAAGTAATTGTATTTTAACTGTATTTCCTTGAAACTGTATGACCTATGAAGATTGGTAAGAGTATATTTTTAACTATTCACTATAATATTATTTAAAAATCCTTCTTATATTTATGTCAAGTTAATTTTAAATCTGGTTTTTGTGGTTTATCTAGTACAACTGTTTACGTCAAATGCTGCAGTCATATTATGCATTTTAGCACACTTAGATTAGAGCGGAGCTCTTATCACATCATGATTCTCTGAAGCGTGATACCCCAAAAACCGTAAATACAAAAACCTGTAAGACATATTGCTGACCACGTTGCCGGAGCACCTGTTAAACATCATGTAATAAATTTAATTTTTAAATAGTCTCCTCTGACCAAAAGCTTTTCTACTGGTCCCAACTGATCAAAGTACGAGCTTCGCTCGTACTTGTTTTGGCATATCCAGCTTGGTAACTCTGAAAGATTTTAGGAGCAACATTATTAATTTTATACTCATAATATGGATTTAATAAAATGTAACATCCAACATTGTAATCATGAGGTAACTCTTAATAAATCTGTACCTTTTCAGTGTACTTGTAAATTTTATAGTAAAAATTAACTAATAAGTGTGTTTCAGGCATTAAAGAGAGCTTTTCCCCAAAAGCGGGCTGGAGAGCCAATAGCATCAACCTCAACAGATGTGCAAGAAGAAGTAAATGAAGACACTCCCCGGAAAAAGAAGTTACGGAGGAAACTATTTGCGCAGAAATCCAGGTCGGGAAAAAACATACAAAATAAAAGTGTTAAGCCAGAAGTAAGAAGGTATAAAAAGATGGTATAGTAAGATGGTATCTTTAAAACAAATCATAAAAGATTTAACTAAACCAAATTTATCAAACTCTGAAAATGCTCTTTTATTAAATAATAGGCAAAAAATAATTACAGAATTGCAAAAACGTAAATTGAAATAAAATAAGAAATATGTTCCTGAATTACGGAAATTTGCAATTACTCTGAGTTTTTTTCCCTTAGGGATATGGTTATGTTAGAAGGGTTTTTAATACATGTTTACCGTATCGAAGCTGTTGATGCTGATGCAATGTTGATGCTGAACCAGAATTTACAAAAGAATCCTAACATTAAAAAATTGGTACAGCTATTAGATAGTCCTGTTCTCCTTGGACTTGTTGTTGATGAAATTTCTATTAGAAAGCAAGTAGAATGGGATGGAAAAAATTATTGGTATTTTATCACGGTGTTGATTTGGAAGATGATTAGAATGCGTGTTACAATGTATAGAATTAATTCGGGAAACAGGTGCTAATATCCTTTCATTGACTTTCGATGGTGCGCTATCAAGTATTCCATTGGCAAATATTTTAGGTCGTTTAATGGAATTTTCTAACCTCCAAACATATTTTCAAATAAATAATAAAAATGTCTATATTTTTTACGATCCTTGCCATATGTTACAATTAGTTAGAAATATGTTAGGAAAGAAAAATATTTTAGTATATAGTCAAGAAAATCTTTTAAAATGGCAATTCGCAGGAAAATTAAAAAATTTGCAAAACAGCAAAGGTTTGCGTTTCGGAAATAAACTAAGAAAAGCTCACATCCGTTTTTTTAAACAAAAGAATAAAGTTAGATTAGCCATTCAATTGCTAAGTGAGTCAGTGGCCGATGCTTTAACTTTTTGTGAAGAAACATTAGCTCTTGATAATTTTAGAGGTTGCAAAGCTACTGTATACTTTATCAAAATAAAAAATTATATTTTTGACATCTTAAACAGTCGGTCTCTTGCAGCTTCTAGATACAAGAAAGGTATTTTTGAGAAAAATATTGAAATAACTAAAGAATTTGTATTTCATGCTATTGAATATTTACCTACTTTAAAATTAATTACCGGAGAACTAGCCATTCACTCAAAAAGGAAAATAGGTTTTCTGGGTTTTATTGTTTGCCTCAAAAGTGCATTATTAATGTATGAAGAAGTTGTTTCTCAAAATTGGTTAGTTTACCTTCCCTGTTACAAATTCAGTCATTTAGAGTTATTTTTTTGATCGAGTAGGTCAAAGGGCGGGTGGAACAATAACAATACCTATCGCTAATTCACTGCTGCGTATAAAAGATTAATCGTCAGGGCAGAAATTCCTGAGGGTGGGGAATTATATCGCTTTAGATGATACTGGTAGGATCTAGAAGTTTGAAAAATCAGAGCTTAATATTGCACGACCTGATATGTTAGAAGAGGTATCTCAAAATTACTTAAACTTACAAGCAGTTTGGCAAGACCATGAATATATAATGAATTCCCATGTTATTAGCGCGTGTTCTACACAAATTATTACTTATATTGCTGGTTTAGTATGTCGTAGGCTACAATTATTAATTAAATGTGAGAACTGTGGACAATCCTTAATCGGGGATGAAAACAATTATTTGAATTCTTTAATTTCGCAAAAAAATCGCAGTAGGTTAATATTTTTTTTCTCTAAAAGAACATGCCTCTGGAAACAACAAATACATTTATTTTCTAATGGAGAGTCTATTCTTTTATAATATTTAAATATTTGTTTACACTTTATATGTGAAAGGAAATCTGAAGTAATAGACCCCATGAGAAACCAATATACTAAATTGATATTGTTCAAAGAACAATAAAATACATTTATGTGTAGTATTTGAACATGTTTAAAAACATATTTTTATTTTTTTTATATAAACTTGTAGTTTTATATTATTTTGTTAATATGACAATGTAGGTATGTATATTATATAAATAAATATGTTACTTTACTATTATTCTAAACCGTTGTTTTATTTGCACATCACTATGTTAGAAAATATTTCTTTCACGTTAAAATTTACTAAACGTCAATTTGATGCCTTGGACTTTTATTAAGTTCTAAATAATATGAAATAAAAATAATGTTTTATATATTTCATCTTTTATTCAGGAAATAGTCTCCCTAAATTACACTTGTGCATTGAAATAAATTTGATAATTTATACCTATTTATTGCAAAAACTGCATTAAGATATGTATTCATATTTCGTGTTAATCTCTTTTGTTAAAATATGAAAATATAGTCGTTCTGTTTTTTGACCACTTGCTTTCATAAAAAATATATAATTTTGCTATTGGACTAAATCCATAAATATTATTATTATCTTCGATAAATATCATATAAATATCAGTCGTTTGTTCCGCCACTGGGCTAACTTTCCTGGTGCCACTTGGCTTCAGTTACTACCAGGTGCGTATATGTATGTTATCTCGCACAACTCAAGAACCACTTTTAAAAAAAATCTATTTATTAAATATTAAAATTTAAACGGACATAGTTTCTGCCTATAAATATTCTGTAATTAATCTATCTTTTACAATAAAACTTAGACCTATTTATACTAAATCTAACTGCTGACTACGTGAGAACTGTGGATTCCATAATATGGTGTGATCCGATTCAAGGATGCTGACTTAGCGGTTCCCATGAGAAAGGTCGCCCACGTGCATGGGAAGATCCAATATAACAGCTCCCCATCAAATAAAAAAGTTGATGCTATGCAACAACTTTTAAATTGAGCTTAACTGGATGGTTTCTTCCTGGATCGGGTTTTCTGGATGGATGCTGGTTCGTCTCTTGGGGACCAGTCTTTTTAGTAGATCGGTTCCAGGTCTTGGTCGTGGTGGTGAGTCATCGGCTGCAGGAAGGCTTAGTCTAAGGGGCTTGCGACGTCGACACTTGCAGAATATGCACAAAACGATGAGGGTTACTACCAAAATTATTGTCAGGATAGTAAACCAGTGGACATGCTTGGGTTATAAAGGGCTCTTCGATTAGCTTCTCCAGTTGCTCGGAGTACTGATTTAGCTTATGTTGAGCCACATTCAGGTCGTCAGCGTTGAGATTGCTGAGCTTAAGGGGCTTCAGTTCGGGAACATGGAACTTGGTTGGGAAGCTTTTGCAACAGTCGTACGGTATCAAGACAGGATGACTTTTATAGGTAACATTTTTGTAGACTTCCATTGGGTACTTAGAGTGAACTCTGGTACTGCCAATAAAGGAGTTGCATTCTGGTTGGAGTCTGAGAAGGGTGTTCCCTCGGATGATTTTCGTCGCAACTTCTGTTTTTCCACACTGGATGGTTACTGGTAGAGGTCCTGAGACGGTTATTAGCCAGTAGTTTTGGTCCAACTCTTGCACATGATAACTGATGAAGTGATCGGTAACTGGTTACTCTGCCTCAGTAGCTGTGCCTCACATATTGCATCGCTATCTATGGGATATTGTAGGAGGTTGGAACAAATGTAGCTATTAATTTGAACCAGTTTGCAGTTATCCAGGCTTGGAGGTAAAATGTACAGTAGAGAATCGTCATCACGCGCAATGTATTTATTTATTGTGGGAATTACATGAGAGAGACCTGTTCGATTATCCAAAATGGGGATAGGAAAGTTTCGGTATAAGGTATAGGTTTCAGGTTGAAGTAATGGAATGTTAAGCACAAATACTATTTTGTTTTCAGTTTGAAAGGCTTGCAATTCTATTACATCAAGATACTGAGCAGCATATTGAAGGTAGGTGGGGAACGGTAAATTATTCTTTGAAAGAGATCGCGAGACTTCTTGTAGAGAATTGATCAAATCCCTTGGGTTTATGATTGAGCTATGTAAAATCTTTAGGCGAGCAAACGTTACGGAGTTTAAAAGATCGTTTAAATAACTTTCCAAATAAACATAACTTTCCATTAAAAACTCGCAAAGCTCTAAAGTTTTTACTAGGCTTTCATAAAACTTCAATGTATCTGAAATGTCTATCATTGATGTTTTTATTTCTTCAATATCGTGATTGAATGTTAATTCATCTATTTGATTTTTTTGTATGGTTGAATTAAAACTTTTAATAACTGACGTCGTTACCGATATTTGGTTTTTTAACAGGGTTTCAAGTTCTCGTTCATCGTGCGATAGTTTGTCTATGCATTCATTAAAATATTCGCCGTCAGACGAATCTAAGTTGCCGGTTATTGATTTAAAGATACTACCTATTCCGTTTATTAATCCGCGTTTGATTCGATAGGTATAGTCTTTAGTACCAGCCGTAACTTCTGACAATTTAAGATTAACAGAGTCAGCGATTCTTGAAAGAAGACTAAAATGAGTTTGAACAATACTTTTAAAAGCGGTAATACGGGGAGAAGAGTCAGCCGTTAGGTCAGAGAGGATAGAAAGTAACTTATCATTATGATTAATGGCTTGCCTTATGGGCTCTAAATCTTTGTACACAAGCAAGGTCCATTTATTATTCGACACTCTTACTTTTCCTTCTTCGTGGAAAAATATGCCAACCGTGTTATTTACAGGCGTAAGCAGGAATTGAGTGACCGCTGCTGGGATCAGCAAGAGAAATCTGAAATAAAATAGGACTGTTCTAGTCATAGTATGGCTTCAAACGATCAAAATTGACTTTAGAAGTCTGATTAGTGATTAAATTTTTCAATTTTGCAGAATTTTGATAAACTTCTAACACTTCGAAGGGGCCATTAAAGAGGTTTTGCGCTTTGGTGGTGATTTGCGACTCTTTGATATAAACTTTTTGTCCTACTTGATATTCTGATTTATTTCTATTTACAATGCGGTCAAATCGAATTTTGGCTTTTTCTTTCTTGTCGTTAGTTCGAGAGCGAGCGAGTTTGTAATAATATTCCATACGATTATTTAAATCTCGGACATATTTCGTTATTAACTGCTCTTGATTGTATAAGGTTTCCGGTGGTCTGCTGGACGTGTGACCAAAAATAAGCTCGTAGGGTGTAAACCCATGAGTTTTATTTTTAGTATTGTTGTAGCAGATTACCGCATACGGCAGAACATTAAAAGGATTTTCATCAGGGTATTCAGCGCTATGGGCTCAAATCATTTCAGTCAGCGTCGCGTGAAATCTCTCAAGCGAGCCATTTGACTGGGGGTGGCTTACACTGGAAAACGTTAGTTTAATATCATAAAGTTTACAAAGATCTTTTAAAAGGCTGTTGTCAAATTCTCGCCCTTGGTCAGCATGGATCCGCAAAAGGGTACCGTAGTGTTGAAAAAATAATAATAGTGTATTAACTACAGAGGATGCCTTTTTATCTAGTAGGGGGTAGGCTTGCGTGAATTTAGTTAATTCGTCCCTAATAGTTAATGCATAATTTCTAATCGGATATTCAAAAAGATCTATGTTTATTCTTTCAAACGCTGTTTTTGGGGTTTCAGTGATTACAAGGGGAGTACTAAGATTTTTTCTATAAATTTTTACCTTTTGACAAATATCACATTTTTTTATAAAAACTTCTACATCGCGAGTTAAACCAGGCCAGGTATATTTTTCTTTTATACGCCTGACTGTTTCGTTTATGTCACGGTGTAGGTTATTTTTCCCTGTGTGGTATTGATCTAAGATGATAGGGATTTGGTCTTGATCTGGTGTTAAAACGATGCCTTGACATATTCTTAATTTAATATCTTTGTCGGCAAAGATATACGAAAATAATTCGAGAACCGGTAGGTTAAGATTATTTTCAACACAATAAGTTTGAGTAAGGTCAAATTCATTACTGCACGTGTAAAGAGCATAGAAAAGGTGTTGAGCAATTAAATCTTTATTAGCTGGCAAAAGAAAAATAAAATATTTTCGATTTTTTACACTTGTGCTTGACAGGATATTAACTTTGTAAGTTTCAAATTCGATATTCTCTTCGAGTAAATCGTCCATTATTTTATAATGAAGATCTTCGAGTTTAGTTTGACAAAAGAAACTTACGATGTTTTTGTGTGATTTGTCTAAAAGTTGTGAATTAGAAATTTCGATTTTTGAATAATCAATAATCGACTGAGTACTGTATAAATTTACGAATCTATTGTAGTCTTGGGTCATTTCTTTATCGTCATCATCGGGTTCATTTTCATTGGAAGGAGGTGTTTCTTTACTAGTAGAAGGCCGGTCTTCATTGGCGGCAAGGATAGTAATTTTTGATTGAAGATCTATACAATCCTTGACATGATTAATTTTTACCCTTGAAAGAGCGTCCGCATTTTTGTTTATTTTACCAGGCTTATATTCGATTTTATAGTCGTACTCCTCTAGTTTTAGGCGCCAACGAGCTAATCTACTGCCGGGATCCTTGATTGAGAAAAGCCAAGTCAAAGGACGATGATCAGTAATTAGAAGAAACTTACGACCGTAGAGATACGGGCGGAAATGTTTCACAGCCCAGACGATAGCTAAGAGTTCTCTTTCTATAGTGGAGTATCTCGTCTCAGCACTACAGAGAGTCCTTGATGCATAGGCTATTGGGAGGTCCTTTCCTACAGGTCCTTGTGAGAGTACAGCTCCAATAGCGAAGGCACTAGCATCGGTTGTCAGAACAAACGTTTCCTCAAAATTTGGGTATATAAGAATTGGATCGGATACAAGAGACTTTTTAAGATCGTTAAATGAATTTATACACTCAGAATCAAAATTAAAAGAAGTGTCTTTCTGTAAAAGAGTCGTCAGAGGTTTTGAGATTTTGGCGAAATTAGGAATAAAGCGTCTGTAATATCCCGCAAGACCTAAGAAAGATTTGACATCCTTGGTGGTGGTAGGAATGGGAAACTTCTGGATACACTCAATTTTAACAGGATTGGGTTTAACGCCGTCCTGGGTGATGAGATGTCCCAAATAAGCGACTTCCTTCCTAAGAAATTCGCACTTGTCAGGCTGAATTTTTAAATTTGCCTTATGAAGACGTTTGAAAACCTCAGTAAGTCTAGCGATGTGCTCATGAATAGAAGGCGAATAAATTATTATGTCATCCATGTAAACCAAGCAGCGTTCGTTCTGGATACCAAGAAGAATGTTGTCCATAACTCGCTGGAAGGTAGATGGAGCATTCTTCAGGCCAAATGGCATTCGGACGAATTCAAAATGACCATTTTCTACAGAAAAAGCTGTCTTGGGAATGTCGTCTGGATTTATCTCGATCTGATAAAACCCTGAAGCGAGATCGAGCGTAGTGAAGTACTGACATTTCCCTAACTGGTCGAGAAGATCGGAAATATTCGGAAGAGGATACTTGTCTCCAACGCTGAGCTCATTGAGTTTACGGTAATCAATCACCACTCTCCATTTTTGTTCTCCAGAGGCGTCAAGTTTTTTGGGTACGACCCATACGGGGGAAGACCAAGGAGACGTCGAGGGGCGAATGATATTTTGATCGACCATTTTACCAATTTGCTTTTTAACTTCTTCCTTATGTACCTGGGGGTAGCGATAAGATTTTGTGAAGACAGGTCGAGCATTATTGGTATCGATACTATGTTTGATTTCGCTGGTGAACGTTAGTTGGTCACCTTCAAGGTAAAATATGTCAGAAAAGTTTAGACATACATCAGTAACAAGTTCCTTTTCTTCGTCATTTAAATGTTCAAGTCGAAGTTGTTCTCGTATTTTGGCTTTACGATCGAGGCTTTTTTTATTGGGTTTTGAGTTAAAGTTTAAAATATTTTCTTTACATTGGTCTGTGTCAACATTAAATGGTTCTATTTTGAGTTCTGAAAAATCAACTGTTTTTGGTATGGCATTAGCATTAACTATGGTGGTTAAAAATTCACCACATTCATTGACTCTGACCATTGCATTTGGTAACCTAACTTTATCTTTTACATCAGAGTATAGTAAGGCATCAGTATTAGACAAGTTACACTTGAGTTTCAAAATTTTCTCTGTCCGGGGTTCAATTGAAATTAAATTTACAGGTGCTGTCTTTTGCTGAGAATTTTCTGCACTTGATTTTATGTTTTCAACTTTATGCAGGGGAATAGTTTTAGAGTTTGTTATTAGCTGTTTTGCATTTAAATCTATTACGCATTCATAATGTTCAAGAAAGTCTAATCCTAGTATTCCATCAAAATCGATATCGAGTTCGTAAATATACACCTTATGTGGCTCTCCAGGGCCGAAGGAAACAAGGGTAGATTCTTGAATTGTTAATTTTTGATCCGTAATACCTTGGATAGTAAGGTTTTCAGGGAATCTTTTGGGTAAATTTTGAGCCGTTTTTTCTTTAAAAATTGAAATGCCTGCACCAGTGTCAATGAGTAATTTAAATCTATTTGATGCATCGTTAATATAGTAAAGGTTTTCAGAATTTACAGTTAGTAAGGATTTTAGATGAAGTGTTGTTCCGGAAAGTTTAGGTTTGGGTCCATGTTGTCTAGATTTAGGGTCTGTATCTGCGACTGAAGTTCGGCTACTGGGTCCTGGGTGTTGCTTTCTAGGGGTTGGCTGGTAGTTGGAAGCGTGAGAAAATCCTGATAGTCATTAGTATGAATAGGAACATCAAGAGAATAATTATAGTAATCGCCAGAATTTTCAGCATAGGATTGATGATCCGACTCGTGTTGCAAAGAGCAATTCGGGTCGTATTCCTCCTGGGGTTGTTCATAGTGCAGATGGTGTGTCCTCTGCTGCGGCTGGGAATACTAGGGGGTTTGTTTTGACTAAAGGAAGGACGATTTTGGACCTGATTTCGATTAGCATTTCCAAAATTCCTGTTCTGGTTTCCATTGTTGGTTCTCCATTGTTGTTGCAAAAAACTATTTCCATTTACACCTTGTTGTGGTTGATGACGGAAATTTGGTGGGTTAGGATTATGACGTTGGAATGCCTGTGGGTCACCATAAGAAGGCGAGTTAAAACGACATTGATTGGTAATATGACCAATACGACCACAAATTCCACATTTAGGCAATTGGGTTTGCCTTGGCATCATTGGTTGAGTTGTTGGCCTCTGCATAGGGGGTTTCGAAATTTTCTGATTCTCAAAATATGAAAGTTGAAGCTCCCTACGGATTCTGGATTGGGCTTCTAAAAGTGTAGAAGGGTTGCTAGCTCGAATGAGTTGTCCTAGACGGTGTTCCAGACCCGTTAACAAGGTATTTAGAGCCATAGTCTCAATTAATGTGGTTTGTGCTAATTTTTGTTCTTTAGTTATCAATAAAGGTGATTTTTGGATGCACGAATGCATTTTTGCGTTCAAAACTTGTAAACGGTTAAAGAATGTAAGTGGCGATTCGCCCGGTAGTTGCTTAAGGCGTTGCAGGTCTTGTATAAGCGAAGACAAGTCTCTTGAGTCACCAAAAAGTAAATTCAAGAGTTGTTTAATTTCAATATATGACATGGGGTTACGCGAACTAATTAATTGCGCTGCCCTACCTCTAAGTTTATTTTTAATATGAATGACTAAAAATACTTTTTGTTGTGCGTTTGCCATATCGTATGCGCAATCGCACGCATTAATAAAATTGCTTAAAAAAATTTGATCACCCTCAAACTCGGGTACAATCGAAAATATTTCAGAGAGCTTATAAGGCTCTACCTCAACACTGATGTTCGCATCTTGAAAACGTTCTTGACCTTATTCGGTCATTTTGTTAAATTTACTTAAAATGCAAAAGAAAATATACCAATTCAATTACTTGAGTACGTTAAGGAAAAATTGGTTAAAGTTAAGTATCTAATAAATTTTATTTTATTTCAGGAAATAGGTTCAAGGACAAGTATTTTTGAAAAATCGAACAGTTTCGAATTATCAAAACACAAAAAAAATAATAATAATAAAAATATTTAAAATCAATGAAAAAACAAATAATATAAACGAGACGATTCTTTACTTACAAAAAATAATACTCCATGAGAGCCGTGTTCTCGTTCGACTGCCAGGTGGTTAAAATGCTTTTGTTCCTCCTGAAGACGTCCCAGTTAGACTTCTCTTGGCAGGTTCTTCTGTTAAGGGATGGAATCCGCCGCTACTAGTGGGAATTCTCCTGTTCTAATAGCGTTGACAGATCCTACCGACTGCGCCAAATTGTTATCTCGCACAACTCAAGAACCACTTTTTAAAAAAATCTATTTATTAAATATTAAAATTTAAACGGACATAGTTTCTGCCTATAAATATTCTGTAATTAATCTATCTTTTACAATAAAACTTAAACCTATTTATACTAAATCTAACTGCTGACTACGTGAGAACTGTGGATTCCATAATATGGTGTGATCCGATTCAAGGATGCTGACTTAGCGGTTCCCATGAGAAAGGTCGCCCACGTGCATGGGAAGATCCAATATAACATGTATAAATACGTATATATATGTAATTTATACATATATGACGAGGTGTTATTTGTCCCCTCTCTTTTCTTGCCTAAGCTTGCAAACGTCATATGCTGCGTTCTTAATTTGCTGGAAACTGATCTGACGTTAGCTTCATACATCTCCATACATGTATACAGGCCTTTATTTATTAGCGTATGCGAAGACGACCAAATGTCAAATTCTGTCCCACGTGAGAAGCCATAAATATTAAAAAAAAGAAAGTAGGAACAAATTCAAACTTCCAATTTTTTTGACTCCTAAATTTTTCCTAAACTAAAATGAGCGTGCCACTTCCTGCTGGAGCAGGTCTAGAAAATATAGACACGGATCAAATTAAAACAGTAAGTTCCTACCTTATGTTATGATAAACAAACTATCTAACCTAACTTTTTAATTTTTAGTTTAAAGATTTTTTAATTTCCTATAATAAATTAACGGAAATGTGTTTTAATGATTGTGTGACTGACTTTACATCTAGAAACATTAAGCAAGCAGAGGTAAATAAGTATTTAACTTTAAAAGACATTGAAGAAAATATTTTACAAATTTAAATTTATACTGTTTCTAATTTTTTCAGGACAAATGTTCTTTAAATTGCTTAGAAAAGTTTCTCAAAGTCAACCAAAGGATATCCCAAAGGTTCCAAGAATTCCAAATGTTAGCAAATGAAAATGCTTTAGCAGCGAATAAACAAGGCAGTACCTGATGAAAAATCTAGTCTAGTAGGTATTTTAAATTGTTACATTTGTTGTAATAATTTTATGTAGAATTTGTTAAATACTTTTTATTTATTTTAAGTAAGTGGGGATGAAATAAAACATCCAACATGTGTGTTTAAATATTTTTGTTTTTTATGTGAGATTCCTAACTACAGAGGCATATTTTATAAATAAATATGGTTTTTACATGTACAAATCTTAAAACATTCAGACAGCCTGAAAGCTTTAGTTTTTAAGGATATCAATATTGATTTAATTAAAACCTGTTTTAGCATTTAATATATCATCTAGTTTGTCTAAGATCTGCAGCAAAAGTATCTCTTGTTCAAATTATGGGATAAAGTTCCATTTGACATTCCTTTGCCATTTTGTGATGGCAATTTTATAACATCATCTGTGATCAATGGAAACTGTAAACTGTGGTGATTTTGTAGGGCTACATTCGTTAATCTCAACATTGCTTCATCTGAAAGGTTTAAAAGAAATAGTATCAAAATATTTCAATAAAAGGTATTTATTTATTGGATTAATAAAGATATGAAATTTGTAGAAACACCAAATACTAGTAATTTTGAATCAAATTAAATTTCTGGTAAGGCATTGGTCCCTTTGAACAAATAGGTATTTATATTTATTTAATTAGACAGCTTCCCTTGAATAAAGCTTAGTGTTTTAGATTTTTTTATTGTATTAACCCATTAACGCCCAAATTATTATTATTTTTTTTGAAAGTCGTTGAAAAAATAGTCTTGCCATGTTATTTTGGATAATTTTTAGCCAAAAAAAATTAAAGAAATTTTTTTGTTTTTTAGTTTTTTCAAAAAAAGATGATCTATAAATAGATCGCTGGGCAAATAATTGATTTTTTTTTAGTAAAAAAATATGTTTTTTATTACTGTAAAATTGTACAATATCTATTTTGCGGTGATATTTTACAAAACAAGTGGTGGAAAGCGTAATGTTACATTTACATGGGTGACTTTTTCAAGAAGTGTATTGGCATCTTCTTTGATTGGTTCTCTTTTCCAAAAAATGCCCTTTTTCATCAAGTCTATGTAACTTCATCAGGTACGCGTGATTTGGAGGTTGATGGTAAGCTCAGGGGTCTACCTTTCATAATACTTCATCCATGACCAAGCTTGAGGTAGGTTACTGCAATCTCGCGCCTAAATTCTTTTAAATTTATTGATTTTTTTCCATTGATTCTTCGGTAAAGCTGCAGCGAATTTATTACTGCCATATCTATCATCCTTGTGAATAAACACCAGTACCACTTTTTGTCTCGGATGGCGATGCTATGCTTCTCCAAAAGCCAGTTATGGTGATCCACTCCATGTATTTATTGTAGTTGTATATCAGTCTAGGTTGGGAAACTGGCATGCAAGCTTTTTCCTTCCTATTCCAGAGTGGAACTGAGGCTATTGGCTCTACGTGATCAAAATTAGTGGCCATTGAAACACACTTATAGTAGTCATTCCATTTAACAATTAGTATTTCATTTTTGATGTCGAATCTAAAATCATATGATCCACGAGGCATTTTTTCCAGTTCCTTGGTTGATTGTAATGGGCACTGGGCAGTCCGATTTTCCCTTATCGTGCCAGTAGCTCTAAATTTAAATTCTTTTAGCTTGTGAAATAGCCTATGACTATTAAAAAAATTATCGAAGTAGACGGAGTAGCTTTTCGGATTTTCCACAATTGATAGCATTTCTACAACTACCCTGGTAACCAAAGGCTCTTTTTGTTGATTTTCTTCTTTTCCAGCATAAAGTGAAAAAGAAAAGCAATATCCGTCTTCGCCACACATTGCCCATACTTTATAGCCAAAACGGATTGGCTTGGCTCTAATGAATTTTTTTAACGAGTGCCGACCATAATACCTAACAATCATTTCATCAATTGACAGATTTGCTTGAAAAATTCCGAATTTTTTAAAATTATTATTTTAAAATATTTATCATTTGTGTTGTCTTTAGCTTTAGTATTGTCGACAAAATGAATACATGATTTTATTTCCAAATAGGCATTTCTACTCATAGCATTTTTCACGATTGATTGGCCCAAATCGTCTTCATCGGACCAGTAATCTCTTTCAGAGGGTAAAGTATGATAGCCACTAAATATCAAAAAAACCAATAAAAATCTGTATATCATCTTTTGATATTGTAAATTCATGTCGATTGTTTTGGGTAACTGCATAGTTAGTAGTTTGTTCCCTTATCAAGCTGTAAATTTCATCATCGAAAAAGTGCTCAAATATGTTTACCGCAGAGGAGTCTTTCAATGTAGCTTTCATATCATTCTCAGCTTGTAAAAAATCCTGTTCGGCTGTTTGAAGATTATATTTAGGGTCAGTTTTGATCCATTTAGTTTCAAGTTT
Organism: Anthonomus grandis grandis; assembly: GCF_022605725.1. Classification (NCBI taxonomy): domain Eukaryota; kingdom Metazoa; phylum Arthropoda; class Insecta; order Coleoptera; family Curculionidae; genus Anthonomus; species Anthonomus grandis. The sequence goes on along the minus strand of NC_065552.1, from coordinate 14,263,801 downwards.
TTGTGGTTTTTCAATTTTTGCTTTTTTTTTCTCAGGGAGCAGACGTGCCAATGGTAAGTTATCTTCTTCCTCGCTTTCGTCATCTTCATTTGTCTGTATTTCTACATAACCAGCAATATCTTCTAAGATAGGGATTCCAGTTTCTTCATCGTTAAATACTTCCTCATCGGTTAGCTCATCAACATATGGCAACGCTAGTATGTCCGCATCTATTTGCTCTGAGTACAGGTACTGCACTGCATCTTCTAGATTTTTAAATATATTAGGTTTGCTCATTTTTATATCTGAAATAAAAAAAAATCTTACAGAAAAACATTTTTTTATATCTAATATAAGTTATAAGTATTTTTTAGAAATTAAATTTAAAAAAATCTCTGTTTATCCCAGCGATCTATTTAATAGATCACCATAAAAATCAGTGTTATAAAAAGTAAAAGAAATAGAAACATGCAACAATAACCATTTAGCTACATTTATTGAACCCCTCCTAATAGAAATATAATACATAATTTAACTTACCTTAACAATTTTTAAAGCTATCTCAAAATATAATAGTCGATGATACACTTGATAAAAAAAATGTCTCCAACGAAGGTCCAATAAAATAAACACTTTCGGTCGTACAATGAAGTAAGGCACTAAATAGGACCGATTTACAATCAAAGTAACGATATTGGTGGTAGGCGCGGCTTAAAATTCACCAAACACATTTTGAACACCTGTTTGATGTTGTGAAATATAAATAGATCGCTGGGCGCTAATGGGTTAAACTATATTGAAATTAAGTTTGCAAGTCGTCTCATTTTCATATGTTTTAGGGGGTTTCTTGCTTATGAAAAGAGATAAAGATTTACAGTTTTTCACAACACCATGCTACTTTTTAATGAAAAAAAAGATGCACTAATTAAATTTGCCATAGCTATCTTAGTTTTTTTTTGCTACAGGTTAATGGAAAAAAAAATCTGTAACTGTAACTGAACTCTGTTATTGTCAGACATTAAAAAAGTAAAAACTGATATTTGGAAATTTTCTGTAAAATCTAGTGGCATACTTGAATTTTCTTTAGAGGTTACAGTTTTTGAGATATTAACAAAACTTCTTTTTTTTTAAATGAGACTATAAATTTTTTTCAAATTGGAAAATCTTTAATATATTACAAAAGCCAAATAGCCAAAGCCTAACACTCATTAAATAAATTTATTAAAATTATAACAAAAAAATATATAAATTTAAAAATTATATCAAAAAAGTTACTTTTACTTTACTAATATAAAATAACTACTATAAAAATAGTTACTTAGTTAGAGTTTTATAGCAACAACAAAAAGTATTGTTTAAAATACAGACCATTATGTATCTTAAAAGTTTATAAAATTTATAATAATTTTTCTTAGCATTTTTCAAAATAGATGATGTCTTTGTATTCTCCATTAAATTTTTAATTGTGGCATGTTCCTTTGAATAAATTTTATTATTTAAATAGCCCTACAAAAAATTCAAAACTGGAAGTTGTTCCATCTAGTTTCCAGCCAGTTTTGTATAATTCTAGCATTGTGGGCTGGAGCCTGTCCTGTTGGAAGAATGTATTGTTCAGTTGAGCCAGTGGAATGCCTTTAAAAATGTTTCTTATAGAACTATTTTTACGTTAAAAATAAAGCAGGAACATAAAATCCGAACCCTTGACGCTCTCTAGGAAAAAGCACGTGGATGATTTCTTGATTCCAAAACCGCGAGTTGTGTCTATTAACAATTCCCGAACTTATGGAATATGCCTGGTCTGACCAACTTATTTTTTTTCAATATTATTGTCCTCAGTTTTCATATTTATATACAAATTGCAGAACTCCAATCTATGTTCAGCATCATCACCAAGGTGCAGATACTGAATACGTTTATACTTGTAAGGTTTTAATTTAAGTTTTTTTTTAAATCCTTTGCATTTCTGTATAATATAATGTTGATCTCTGATTCCTCGTTATCTGTGTTGTAAACTCGGAGTCGAGATTTGCCAAAACATAAAAGTTGGTAAATTGTAATTTTTTAAATATTTTTCCCTTGAGTTATCTTCTTTCAGGACATCTATATGCTATAAATAGGTACGTGAATAGGGTTGCCAGATTTTAAAAATTGAAGAGCGGGAGGTGGGTAGTGCTTTTCAGAGTAAAATAAATATAGAGTTAATTAAGCTTGAAATAAAGGTAATTTATATTGAAACCATTTAACAAATCTTGACCAATTTTTGGGGGACAAAACAAATAAGTAGAAACCAATCAAAACGCACAAAAATATTTTTAAAACCTTCAAACTAAATAAAAAAATATTTTTCATACAAAAAAAAATAAGACCTTCTTCATAAAAAGCGGGACATATCAAAACTAAATACGTTTACGTATGTAATGTAATAGCAAAAAAATATCACCAAATGTTATTAATATTTTTAGCAATATTTAACCTTTTTTATAATATTTGCACAATCCTTTTTTAAAAATTTAGTAAATTGGCAAGATTGGGTAAAATTATGTTTGATCATTAACTTGGCATCTAAGGTTATTATGTCCAGTCTGTTTCTCTCTTTTTTTCATACCAAACCCATTAAATTAAAATTCCTTTGATCATGGCATTTTAATGTGTAAGGGAGAAAACTAAGTAGCAAATTTTTTAAAAATTGGTCCAATATTTCTTCTGAAATATAATATTGCTGATCTGCAGTTAGCTCTTCAAACTTTTCCCAAAAAGGTTTCTTGGATATCTAGTAAGATAACATATTCTTCAAAAAGTAAATCTTTGTTAACTTCGATCTGAAAATGTTCAAGAATTTTCGAAAAACATATTTGACTTGTTTTGCAAAGCCATTACACTAAGTGATTAAAACTTATTATCATCATCAAAGTTTTCACTGCAAATTAATTTAAATATATTTTTCACATATATCTACTTTAGTCTATAAAAGATATTTACTATTTCTCGAAGTAGTTTATAATTCTCTCCAAAAAAACATCTGCTTCTCGTTTAAACATGGCGACTTTCAAGTTATCATCACACTTTTCTAATAGAGGAAGCGCTATGGATCGATAATATTGTTGGTTCTTTTTAAACTTTAATGACCCTCTCAATGATTGCATAATGTTAAATAATTTTATGCAAAATGTTTTTTCAAATTCTAACTTAGTTATTGCATTGTGCATCGAACCAATTTAATTATTGTAATAAACCTACAAAAAAAAGGATGTAGGTTATAAAAATAAAACTCATTTATATAAAGATCTTTATCATAACAAAATTTTCAAAAAAGTTAATTACTTATTTCAATCCAGATCCAACTTTAAAATAACAAATTTTAAGATTTTGAAATAATGAATACATGCTTACCTAAATAGGCTTCAGTAAGCTCATCTTCAAAAAAATTTCCCAGTAGTGGTGGGGGTCGATTTCTTGTGATCGTTCTTGTGATTGAAAATAAGATTTAGCAGGAGTAAAATGTTTTAAAAGACGTTCAGTAGCAGGAATTATAGAAAGCCGCCTTATCAGAACGGTTCTTAATAAATCGGACCATTCTTCTTCGCAAAAAAGGCCTTCAATTCATTCACTTTGTACTACTAAATTCATGGTAACACTTAAAAACTAAATATTCAACCTCATACTTAAGTGCTACTTGCCCGTGCTTCCTGGAATTATGTATGATATGACAAACACATCCAACAATCACAATAATTTCCATTCATTCAATATAAGTCCAAATTGTTTAAAAATACATTTATAATCAAATTTATCGTGTGTTTTTCCCTTTTCGTATGTTTAATTATATCGTTTTCTCTGCAGTAATTTATTGTAAAATGTAAAATATGAGTCACAAATCGTACATTTAGCTTGTAAAATATCTTCTTGCCTAACAATCCAAGAATAAGTTTGGCTCCATTGATTATTCAACATTCCATTTAGTTTTTTTAATAGAATAGAAAATCCAGTCTTCCCTTGATTTGAATTATTTGCCTCAAATAATGGAATTTTTTTTCTTGCTCATCATCATCTTGGTCAACACTTATTTGCCTAACTCAATATCAATCTCATCACTTTTAGACTACTATTAGAAAGATCCATATTGTCAATCTTAAGAAAACAAACCGTTATGAGCTAATAGAAAAAACGTGGGTAAAATCCCGGACCTATTTTTTTACTTGCCGAAAAGCGGGAAAGGTTTGTTTAAGGTCGCGAGTCGGGAGCTTAAGTAAAAAAGCGGGAACTTCCCGCCTAAATCGGGAGGGTTGGCAACCCTGTACGTGAAGAGTAACTGGCTTGTTCAGATAGAGTTCTAAGGCCTGGTCTGCGTTTTGATTAGATAATATCAAGTAGGTTTTCAAATTATTAAAGTTATTTTAAAAAATAATTAAAGAACAAGAACGGTAACAATAAACAAAAACACTTAATAACAATATCAGCATTAAATTTAGAAAAATGCAACCAGGAATAATTTTCAAGAAGCAGAAATTTCAAAAATCAAATAAATATGTACGTAATGACAGAACGTTAATGATATTGTTTTTTTTGCGTTAGATGGTCACCCACAGCTAGCCACTATTACCAATGTAAATTGTAGAAAAAAATCATTTTGTCACGTTATTTATAAAAATAAATATGGACTATGCTATATTTTTAAAAAGATTTTGGCAAGCGGAAATAGATTATAAGAAAATATATAGGCTATTCCATTAAAAAAAGTTATGCCATTATCTGAAAAACTGGAACCTCTAAATATTTTTTTTTTAAGTTCGATACTGGATTCTGCGCAAACAAACCTACAAATATCAGTTGAAGTTTTTATTTTTTTCAAAATCACCCTGTACCACAAAAACTTGGCAAAATGTTACTAGGTAAAAAGGTATTCAAGGAAGTAAAAGTCTTAAAATACTGAGATTTTTTTGGCAGAGTTTTTGTTCTATTTGATTTTGTGTGAATATGAAATATTAATAGCAAACTAGTTGTGGAGAAAAGTTGTAGTTCCTGTTATTAAAAAAAATAATAATAAGGCTTACAATTATAGTAACATAAATGGGAATTAGTTAATAAAAAGTAGTTAATTAGTTATGTATAAAGTCAGACAAAACTGAATGTGACAGATCCGCCATTAAGAAAGATAGCTTTTTATTTTGAAACGCCATGTGAAGGTATCTATTGTGTCTAAAAAAACTGTAATGTAGGCAATTAGAAATCCTTACCAATATGAATGTTACTCTTTGCAGATGTAACAAACCAACCCAGTATATTATTCTCTATGCAAAAATCATTGATTTCTTCAGGAACTGTTTTGGTAGTGATGTCACCCTTATTTGCTAGTAAAATTGTTGGTATGCTTTGGCCTCCCGGCAGTGATACCTTTTTCCTTAGATCTGTCAACCACTAAAATATATAGAAAAGATTTATTGAGGCTTAGAATGAGATAAAATAATCTGTATTTTCATCCTTACATTTATGTGTAATATATTTTGTTACATACAAAGATAATAATAACCTTGATTACATTAATATATAATCAATGTTCTCCACCCAAAATGTGGTGCATATTGGTTGGATATTGGTGCATATTGGTTGGCAATATTTAAATTAATAAATTAAGGCTCTGGAACTATTTTTATTAGGAAAAAAGTACATATAGGTTCGGGAATCGATCTTTACGCATAGAGAGGTGCTTACAGATGAATCGCATGTATTTCGTGCGCTCTCCTACTCGCCCGCTACCTCGTTGTCTTTCAATACGACGTTATAAATCGTACATTTATCATATGCAAAGCACATGAATAGAACATAGTATGAATCGTATTATTGAGGCATATATACTAAGAATTTACATGAAAAAATATACAATTGAATATTCTTGGAACGTAAGCCTAATCGATCATTTAAAAACAAGAAAAAAACTAATTTGAAAATAAAATGTTATTTCTAAATTAATCTTTAAAACAATATAAATGAATAAGATATTTAGAACATTTTTTTATAGGAAGTATGTTTTGTATTTAGTGGATTGCCAGTTAAAAGTTTTTTTTTATATATTATATAATAATTTTTTTAAGAACTGGCAGCTTAATGACGATATATAGTCAACCCTATCAAATAATTTAAAAAAAGTATATTTCTACTTAAAATGTGTATCGGTGTAATCAGCTTGTAAATTTAACTGAAAGGTCAAAAACACCAATAATTCAAACTATTTTAAATAATGTATAATATATCGTCAATATTTGTGTACTCTACCTTTTTAATGGAAGTGAATGTCTCAGGTCTTGTGAGATCAAAAACTAATGCGGCTCCAACTCTAAAAGGTATAATTTGTTTAAACATTTTGATAATAGTAATTTGAGATGTCAACATGAATACTTACGAATGTCTGTAAAAAATGCTAGTGAGTGATCCAAACCTCTCGTGACCGGCAATGTCCCATAAATGTAAATTAATTCTTGTTTCCTCGTCCCATTCTAAAGTTTTTACTGCGAAGTCCGCGCCTATTGTTACTTTGTAGGATGAAGAAAATTCGCCTAAATATATGTTATAAATAAGGTCTTAGACTTATTTTGTTTTAAACATATATAAAAACTTAAAAATATATTTGCGCCCTAACAACTGCTTTTTAAAAAGGCGAAATTTCTAGGACGTATATCGATTTTTCTTATGGAATGCGGGTATATTCGATTTTCTTGGCATTCCTGAATAAAATATAGTTAGATTTTAATTGCAGGTGTTATATACTTTTCCCCTATTTGTAGCCAACATAAATAATTCCAATTTCAAAACAATTAAAAGTTTTATTTTACTTACCATCAGTATATCGGCTGATAATTGAAGTCTTACCTAAAACAATTTTTTTTCCAGTATCTTCACACTATTAAGTTTCAATCTTCACTTACCTACGCCAAAGTCCCCAATAACAACTAACTTGAAATTCAGCTCCTTTTTGTGCAAATTAGCAATTCTCAGTCTATCGCTTATGTTTATAAGCCTCTCTCTGCTTATACCAACTTTTTTATTTTCTTTATCAGGTTTCATACTTTTCTTAATTTCTAAAAACTAATAATAATACAGGAAACGTTTGCAACTTTAACAAATCACAATAAGCTTATGTAAAATATGACGCGAGGTCACCCGAATTAAGTTAACAATAAACTGATTCGTAACTGCTAAAATAAAGTGATAGGTATCGTTAATAGATAAGATAAATTCACCTGACTATAAATTTGTTGAATGTTGGCGGGAAACTGAATGAACATAATATTATTGAAATAACTTGCGCAAGTCGGCAAAGCTTTAGATATCTTCTGAAATGAGTATAGTTTGTAGCGGCATCTATCGTATTATTTTTTTTAGTAAAATGATGTTTTGCGCATAAAGCGTTTCCCTTAGCACGACAATCAAACTCAGAGGGGTTATTATGAAAATAACAATATACAGTATGTGGTTATCTAATTGAACCAATCCTTTATAGAAGAAAGAGGAAAAATTGAAAACGACTTTTTCCACTGCATCCGAACTTAATTTATTAATTGTTGTAAAACTCTGACTAAACAATAAATAATAGCCTATGCATTTTTTAAAGAACTTTATGTAAATTGAGAGGACACTCTTCTCATTTACATGATACTGTAGCGGTTTTACCGGTCGTTTAGGTATGAATTAAAATACTTAATAAATGTTAAGTTTATATAATGTTAATAAATTTGAAGTTTAAGTTTTAGGCGCCGATAAAATTTCGAGTGATTGGGTAAGTTTAATTACTATTACTACTACCTGATATTTCAGGTAACAGTGGCCGTGGCAATTTTTTGATCGAATTTTTCCTTTGCAAGTGGACATGCCTCTTTTTACGAAAAATAATTTCCTTTCTTATGTATTTTAATTTGTTTCAATAAAATCAAATTAAATTACTTTTGCTTTATTCTTCTACAATATTTTATGTTGTAATCAAAGCTTTTATCTAGACTAAACCAAAAATTAAAGACCTAAGTAGTTAAAAGTGATGAAGAATTACGTATCAGATTGGACAATACACAATACCACATATCGTGACTTTGGAGGTGAACTGTTCTAATTCACATAAACCAAGACTGAAGCTAGCGCGCTTTTTAAAAAGTTTGGCATCAAAAAATAATAATAGTTTTTTGAAATTTCTGTTTAAGTATTACTCTTTTTATGTGGATGGTTTTATTTTAGGATTATAAATTTTATTTTAGGTGGCTTACCTCCATTCACTGCAACAAATTAAGTTGTCCTGCCATATTATTTTAAGGTGCAAAAAGGTCTAACAGTTTAATGTTTAAAATGATGATAACCCAGCATTTTTTTAACATAATCTATTATAAATGATAGTGGTACAGAAAGTATAAAAATAATACCAATTCAAAATGTCAGTCTTCGTCCATATCGGATTTAATTTGAACCTCATCAGTGTTTCTTAATGCCTCATAAAATCCGTGATAAGCAAACTTTATGAAGTCAGATTCGCATAACTTTTTTTTTTTACCACTGCGGTTTTGGAAAAAGACTTAAAATTTAAGAAATCTGAATAGTTCATTTCGAACATTGTAAAATAGTTGCTTAGTTTTTGTAGTTCGAGCTACTGTGTACCAACCCTTTGGGGTGTAAATATCGACTTTATTACCACGGTTTTCAATAGCAGCATGGACACTGTCGCACTCCATTTCAGAGTGTCCTGACTCCATATATTTTTGGTTAATAGTTTCAATCGGTAGCAAATGTACAGCTCGTAAAAACATTGCAGCATTAATGCAGTTACGGTTTTGGCCCGATCCTCTGTGAGCATAGAATGTATCTTCTTTAACTTGAGTGCAAGGACATTTAAACGTTTCCACAAACAATTTGCGATTTCTGACGAACCTTTTCTGCCAACCCTTTCATGCCACATAAAGTTATCACCTTGTGTAGTTCCTAAATTATATACTGTAAAATTAAAAGTTTTTAGCTTTTGGGTATAGTACAGCTTTCCTATTTGTAATGAATATGTTAAAAGAATTTTTTTCATATCTACGGCAAAACGTACAAAAGATTTATCAAGTTTTGCCGATTTGTTTTGTTTCTCTAGCCTTTATTTTTCTGGCTACGTATGCATTCATACTATCGGAAATAAAGATGTGTTTATAATAGCTAGCTTTCTCTGGTACTACTTGATGTTCTGCATAATAATCTTCATAATCTAAATATCATCTGTTTTCAGATAATCCCGTACGGAGATATTCCCTCTTTCTTGTGCTTCTACAGTAATGTGAAGCAATTAATGGTAAATATTTAATGTGATATCTTATTATGTCTTTAGTTGCTTCAGACTTTTTTTGCGATGGTGAATTCCTGCCCCTTTGATCTGTTTTAACGACTCCATGTGCCCAACTTTTATCCAGTGCTGTAAGTACCTTTTTACTTGAAATTGGTAGAGTTTTATCCTTCAGTAAGTTTTTAAACCAATGTATCCTTTCTGCGACTACCTTCTTTTTGTGAAACTCGCTGAAAATGTCTAGTAATAAAGTTTTTTCCTTTCTGTATCTGATATCCGGCGTCATTATTAATTGGAATTAGATAAGTTGGCTACCCTTGGCAACTCATTTCCTTGATTTTGCACAGAAAATTAAAAATATTGCATACCATTTATTGATCGCAATAATCTAAAGACGCGTATACATTGAACGGAATACACACGCGACGCGCCTGGTAGAGTTTTTAGTTGGGACGCGCCTACCGTGCACTTACTACGCGTCATTTTTATCCATTAGGAGAGACGCGCCATCAACAAATCGATTTTATTGATTGATTGTAATTAAATTTTTATTTGAGAGTGTAAACAAGCTTCAGTTTACTTTCGCATTTGAGTAATAGTGTAGGGTACTTCGTGACTATGTCTGATAACGAAAAAATTACAGCGTTAATAACCCTGAGTAGTTATTGCATAGTAACTGCAGAAAGTATACTAAAAAAAAATAAAATTCTCGCCGATGCTGGCGTACTGAGTTATACAGTGAGGACGCGCAAGTTGGTTGGCAACAAATTCATTTCAAATTCAGGCGATTTTTTTCATGATGAATTCATGTATACAGCATGAATTTTTAAAACAGTTTATAAAAAAAACAAAAAAATTAAAATAAATGTTCAAATTATTGACCATTAACTTCCTGACAGTAACCAAGTCGATATTCAAATTCTTATAATACTTTACTTATTGTTTGAGGCGGGATTTGTTGTATTTTGGCTCTAATTCTATTTTTTAATTTTTCTAAACTTTCAGGTGTATCAAAATAAACTTTTGATTTTAGATAAAAATCCAATGTGGTTAAATATGGCGACCTTGCTGGCCATTCAATAATACCCCCCTTCCAATCCATCTATTTGGGCAAATGTTGGTAAGGTGATCTCGTACTCTTCTCGAATAGTGTGGGGGGTGCCATCCTGTTGGAACCATATCGAATCTGCCGGTATAAATGGGTTTTCACCATTTGGATAAAGTGCAATTAAACTAGGTACTATCTGATTTTGAAGCAACTCTAAATATTTTTTAAGTGCGCCCTCAATAAAATTGGGGACCACAATTGACGTGCCCACAATTCCTGCCCATATGTTTAACTTCTTGGGAAATTGTGTGTGACTTTCCATACTTCAGTGTGAATTTTCTGGTGCCCAATAACAAACATTTTGTATATTTCCAGAACCATTTAAAAAAACATTTATTCATCATTATTTCGCAAAACTCTACTCTGCGGATGTGATCATTTTCAATAAGCGTCTGAATTAAATGAATCTTATATGAATGCCATTTATTCCTATGTAAATATTTTAGAACACATGATTTATTAACCGACTGATCTGCAGCAACTTGTCGAGTTGATTTATGTGGATTTTCTTGTAAATCGAGCAAAATATCTAATTGTCTGTTTTCTGGAAGCGTAGGACGGTCCAGGTCATATTTGTCTCTAACATGACCCAAAATATCTAAACTTTTTTTCAGTTTTGCTTACTACCGAATGTGTAATAGGCCTCTCCGGGTACTTATTGTTAAACAGATCGCAAACTTCGGCCTGTGTTTGAGTCTTGTCGCCATATCCTACCATCATCAAAATTTCAATTGTTTTTCAGTTAAACGTGCCATACTTTTGAACTTTGCAACTGCACTTGACACTTACTGACATTTACGCAAAGTAATACATACTGTTTCTATGCGATTACATGGTGACAAGGTTCTAACAATCAAATATACCTGTTAAAAAACTATGAAAAAACATGTTTGAATATGCTCGAATGACCCAAACAGTTGCCAATTTATTAATAAGTGCTCTCATAATTCAATCGTTCAGGTTGAATCCGTTAATCGTTAATCCTTAATCCCTATTTTTAGGATCCCATAAATTTGGGTTCCCCTATATGATTCAATTAAGACAAGTTACTTCTCTTCAGTCCACATGACAAGAAAATATTAATAATATTAAAAATTGTTTATTTATACCGTACTCAATCCTTCTCCCTCAAACCTGCTAAAAACCGACAAAAAATGGATCGCCGGTAGTTTTTGCACAAATTTGCCATGTTGCAGGCGCGTCTCGTTCAATGTATACGCGTCTTAAAAAAATACCTTCAAGCGGTGGTGACAGGTGACTGTTTAAAAATTCTTGATGGTAATTAATGACTGTACTAAGCTCCGGACATTCATCGATTTGTTCTCTGGCTAAAAGTATTGACATCTACGCAGGTGCATGCCTAGAGTTCCACTTAAAAACGACATAATTGTCAAGTATATCCGACATTTTTAATTAAAGACGTGCGAATGTAACGTTTGTACGTTAGATTAAAAAGCTTTTTTTAATCTTTATACTCAAATGGTGGCGACAGTTGCCAATCCAGTTACCAATTGGGGATTCTTGATCACAATCTTCCGCAGTAACCGGTATTTACATAATATCTAAAATTTACATAAATTTTGATAATTTGAAATGTCATATATGAATGCAAAAAGTAAATTTTCACCTCCGGTTAAAATATGCAGTAAAGTATACTCTTTTGCTTTGATATCCGATTCATTTAAGGACACCTTATTCTACGCATACTTTTCCTCATCATTTAATATAATTTCTAGTGCTCTTTGCAGAATTAACTTACCCCTTGAAAACATTGCTACAAACACACAACAATTAAATTAAACGCTTCTCCAAAACACAAACGTGCAAAGCAATATTAACGATTTCGACTCGGATTTCGAATATTTATATCTAGTACGCGTGTCTTATATTGATCCGTTTTTAACTAATGTCACCAAAAAGAGATAAAAAGTTGCTCAGCGAAAACAAAATCGAGTGGCCCAACGCAGAAACCTTAGATATGTGCATTAGTTTTAATCACATCTATAATATTTTGGGGCCTAACGCTTAAAAACACAGTTGCTAATAGTGCTAAACATTTTATGTCTTCACAAGCAAATAATATTCAGTTTCAAGGACTTTAAAAAGGTTGTGGGTTAGGATAATTCTAGCAATCAAACTATACTTTTTAGTTATTTACTCAATTTTCGATTTTTTTGTGGCTTAGGATGTTCACAAACAATGCGACGATATAGACAGTCGAACATCTGATCCAACAGGATTTAGTACTTTAAAATATATGCTTAAAATATTCTTGAATTTCGTAACAAGCAACTCATTGACTTTCTATCTAGAGCTCTTTGATTGAGAAATTTGGCTCACGCTTACAGGCAGCTGATTGTTAGGTTGGACAATTATTATCTTATAAAAAAAATTCTATGCGGTATCCTCTTCTTTCATTAAATTGATATTGGATTTTTTTCTAATCCTTTCAGACTTTTTTATAAATAAATAAATAAATAAAAAGGACTTTATTTTTGACTCGGCGAATTTCAGCAATGCTGCTTTTAACCGAGTACATAAATGATCAGTATACATAATAGATAATATTTGGAATACAAGAATATAAAAGATTACCACTGTATCCAAATTCACAATCTTAATAATTATAAAGAAAAACAGAAAAAAAATATATAGGTAAATCCAAAATAATGAAATTAAAAAAAAAATAAATTATGAATTTAACGAACTAAACCATAAATTATAACAAATAACAATAATCCATGCATACAAAACAGTAATAAGCAAGAAGTTTAATGTAATATCTAATTAAAAGACACAAAAAATAAGCAATAAGATGGAAAAAAAAATCATGTAAAAAAAAAGCATTGTTATTAATCTAATAAAGTCTGTCTGTACTTTTTTTTAAAAGCTTGTCTTTACAAACCTATCAAGCTGGATGGTATTTCATTTAAAAGTTTGCTGGCCTGGTAGCTAAAACAACCTCTGAAAAGGCTTGTTTGGTATTTTGGTATTTCCAGTCGATTTCTGTACCGTGTATGTAAGTTGTGTACAGAAGTTCTATGTGATAGTTTGTCTATTAAATTGTTATGAGATTATTTAGAAAGAAAGCAAAATGCAACTTTTGTCGTTTTCGGATATTAAGCCACTGTAGTTCTTTTATTTTGTGACTTATGTGATCCCTGATTCTTAAATTGAAAATTAATCGTGCACAAGAATTCTGTATCTTTTGCAATTTAAACTTTGTCCCACAATCAATGAAAGGTCCGTAAACATAGTTGCCATAATTGGTATGAGAGAGCACAAGTGATTCCCAAAGTATTTTTTTAAGTGCAAAATTGATAAAATGTTTGCTTTTATAAAGATTTCTCAGCGCATAGTACGCTTTCTGGCATATTTTAGCAACATGCGATTTAAATCGCAAATTGCTATCTAGAATGCCCAAGTTTTTGTACTCAGTAACCACCGGTACTACCTCGCCCATCATTTTTACGTTTACGTTGGACAATACATAATCCCTCTTGTTACCAAAAAACAGCATTATTAACTACTTTGGATTCAATTTTAGACCATTTTTATTTGAATAAGCATGAATTTGATCTAAGCATTGGTTAATTTGTCTTTCAGCTTCAAAACAGCCTTCCTTCTCAAAAGAAAACTGAATCTGACTATTATCAGCAAATTGCTTTAATTTACACTTGTTAGTTATACACCGGTGCATCGTATAGATTACAAAGAGCAGCGGGTCCAATATTGAACCTTGCGGCACACCTCTTAAAACAGGCAGCACACTCGAAAACTTCTTGTTAATAATCACTCGCTGAGATCTTTGTGTTAAATAACCTCTTAAAAGTTTTATGGTTTGGTCGTTAAATCCATAATACTGTAACTTGGCACACATAAGTTCTGGATCCAGCGTGTCAAAGGCCTTGCTGTAGTCAAGTAACACCAGGGCACATTGTTCTCCTTTATCTATCGACTGGCTAATTTCATCCAAAACATCCAGAAAAGCTGTACCTGTAGTTATTATTAAAGAAAAGATATAATATAATTATAGAAAAGATAATTTTTTTGCAAAAAATCAAAAATTTGATGTTATATTATCTTTTCAAAAATTTTAGAAACCACGCACAACAAACTAATTGGCCTTAAGTCTGAGTGACTCTTAGGATCACTATTTTTTGCCAAGGGTAAGACTAGCTGTTTTCCATTGTTGGGGAAAAGTGCTAGTTTCAATCATTTGATTAAAAATATGCGTAATCATTAACCAAACGTAAACCAAAAGTGTCTTGAACGTTCGAATTGATTTGGTAAAATTTTATTGTATCTGGATCAACACTTGGACATATTTGCTGTACAGATTGAATATAAAAGTTATTTATTTCATTTGGATCCTGTGGTTGCATGGGAATGTGATAATTGCTTTTATTTTTATTATAAACATTCATGTCATTAATACCTTGCCAAATTTTTTTGCTATTATTTGTGGTGCTCAGAAAATTGAGATAAGCTTTTTTTTCATTGCGAACCGCCCGTGTAAAGAGGTTTCTAGCTCTTTTGTGATCCTCCCAATCACCAACGTTTTTTGACTTTTTATACTTTGACAAAAGGCTATTTCTATATTTTTTCATTGTTTGCAAAAAACCCCAGTAAACCAAGGAGATTTTGGTCTGGTTACCCTTATTTTACGTTTTGGCGCATGCTTATCAAAAAGTAACAACATTTTATCTGTCAGCGTACTAATTTTGTCATTAAGATCAACTTGATGAAATATTTGTCCCCAGTTGCTTGCGACTTGCATAAGTCGCTACTAAATTTTTCTAGATCAAAATTCCTGTAGTCACGATACTCGAGAATTTTCGAAGGCAATACTAGCAAATTAATTGTAATATTACAGTATATTAATTGATGATCATGCATGTCGTGATGATAGACCTGACCATTCACCATTTTGTCCCAAATATTTTTTAATTTTGAATTGGTACCAAAACGCAGTATTCATTATGCCAATTTTCTGTTTTTTAAAAAGAATACTCGGCTTCTTTGTCTTAATTGTATAATCTTACCTATAAGTTCTATCAGGTGGAAGATGTATCATGTATACTATTTTTACAAATCACAATCTGCAGATTGCCATAAGAGAAATTTGGTCGCCATGACAGACTGAGACGTGCGAACGAGGCTTAATTTTATTTCATGATTGAACATAACCTCAATTTTCACTTTGTTGTGATCTGTCCATTATGAGATTTTTGTCAACATTTGTGCTGTCTTTGTTTTCTTATAAACTTCCAAAAAAATAAAAGAGGACCGCTACATGTTCTACTATTCTTGACATAGTCTAGAGTATGTAATGTGACTTCAAATGATTACTTATAAATTTAAATTTTTATTTATAAAATGAAACTTGATCATAAAATACCTTAAAGAGTAAACTCATTTTTTATTATAAATAATTTAACTTTTTTTAATACGGTTGTGCTATATTATATATTATAAGTTATAAACTCTATTAAAAATGGGACGCAAAACACCAAGTAGCAATTCCTCAAACAAAAAAACCTTAAGCAAGAAAGGGAAACCTCCAAAGGAAGAAAAGGAGCTCTTTGAAGCTGTAGACTCTCTGTTGAGATTGACAACTTTACCTCTACATAACAGCTTGAGCCAGTCTCTGGAATGCCAAAAACAAATCTCAAATTTGTTGGATAGAATCAAATTTTTGGAGGATAAACTAGCAAAGAAAAATAAGGTAAATTTACTGTTCTTGAGTTTTATTTATATTAGTTACTTATCCTTATTTTTGTTATTATAATTTAATTTCTCTTCTAGTCTACACTAGGTCATGTAGAAAAATATCAGGATCGTAATAGTAAAGAAGCTCTAATCAAGTTTAACACCTGGTTGAAAGAACATGGAGCAGAGCTTCATGGATGTTCCATCTCAAACTTTGAAGGGTATGACTTGGGTATTAAGGTTGAGCAAGAAATTCCACAAAGCACTTTAGTAATAGCTGTTCCCAGAAAACTTATGATGTCAAATGAAACTGTTAAAGACAGTATCGTACAGGACCTTGTAGAAAAGGTAATAAGATCCTTAACTACATGATTTTCTAAAAATGTAAGTTCTCCTAATGCTTCAGGTGGAAATTCTAAAAAACATGCCAAATGTTCTTCTGACAGTATACCTTCTAGTAGAAAAACTAAAAAATGATTCTTTTTGGAAGCCATATATAGATATTCTTCCAAAATCTTACAATACAGTTTTATATTTTACAATGAGTGAGCTTGAGGAGTTAAAAGGAAGCCCAACATTAGAAGTTGCTTTGAAACAGATCAAAAGTATTGTAAGGCAGTATGCTTACTTTCACAAGTTGTTTTGGGGTTCAGATGATCCTGTAAGTGAGTTGATGAGAAATAGATTTACTTTTAATGAATACTGGTAAGTAAAAATTTATTTAATATTCTTATGAGTCATTTTACATTCTTAGTTTGAAATATGTTATGTTATTACTGAATTAAAATAGGTCCATGCATAAGAGACTTTAATGTAGGTTTTAACATAAAAACCACACATTATTTGGAAAATTATAATAAGTCTATTTACAGAATTAAAAAAATTCACTAGAAATTAAAAAAACAAAACATTGTCAAGAAATCACATTGGAGATAATTGCGTAGAAACCCATTTGGATTTAGAAAATTTAAACCAACCAAAGACAGAGTATTATGTCTAACTTCAAAGATTAATATTGATAATTTATGAGTACATACTTGAAGTGGTATTAGGATGGTTACCTGGTAGGAAAGTATACCACAAGATACTGTATTATGTCCACTATTATTTGTTTCAATAACCATGAGCAATAAATTTTTAATAGTATATTATGTATAATGCAGTGAAATTGTCTAACAGCTTCATATAATTTAATGTTTATTTGTAACTCTGGCATATCTATAAGATTGATATTTTGAAATATTTTACAAAAGGTGATTTAATTTAATGTAACAATAATAAACTAGAGTGGCATGACATTTTAACTATCAGGCCACACATTTGCTATAAATAAATGCATCTTAAAGTGGTAAAAGAGCCTAAAATTTAATTAATTAAGTTATTAATCTTCTTCTTTTTCTCAGCCTGTGTTTACGCAATCCTGAATGTAGGACTCATACAAATCTTGTTATGCTCTTCTTGTTATACTTAGCATGTTGAATCCAATTCCTTTAAACATTTTGGATATTGTTTCGCAATCGTCCTAAGTTGCAAATGAATATCCTATGGTCATCCCACTTTACTAAATAGCCAAGTGACAGGGCTGTCACTTGTTCTATGAATTTCATTATTGGGAACTTCCTTTTTGAAAGTGTTTCCTATCAAAGCCTTCTAGCATTGCTTGTTGGATGGTTTGCCATTGATTGATAGGGAAATTAAAAGACCACTTGGTGTTATATTCACCAAATTCCTCATCTTGTTAACAACCTTAATACTAGTATCATTTAGTATATCGTTAAAATCAAATACTTGTTTATTCTGTGGGTATGTATGAAAACTTCTAATATTTTTTTACATTTAATAACAAACCAGGTTTTTTTCTGAACCAACTTGAGTAAATTTTCCTGAAATAGCTTAAAGTCTTCAATACATTTAATTAATATAAAAGTTTTAATTTTCAAATAGATTAGGATTCTGCAGTGGAAAAGATAACAGGATTCAATAATATTAATAAAGAGTAAGGAACACAAGTGACTATCTTGTGGCATTGATTATAAAAGAGACTCTCTGTCTTATAATCTTATGATCCAGCATCTGAATGGTTAAATGCTTTGGTAAGATCTGTATAAAGTGCATCAATCTGCTACTGAGCATTTATAACAAATTCAGAGTTGTTGTTACTGTCCAATAATGTTTCTTTTAATTCCACTCAACAATTTCATAGATACATTTTTCTAAAAGTGTTGAATTAAGTTTAATTTACTAATAGGTCTCTAGTATATTCTTCATCTTCATTTTTAATAGGTATCTTCCCTTCTTGTTTAAAAAAAGCTTGTGTTATCCCTTTATAAAAAGGTGAAGATGCAAATAATCCTTTAAGCTTTCAACCAATATCTCTTCTACCAACTTCAAAAATTGTGGAAAAACTTATTAAAAATAGGATCTTTTTATTTTTAAATATATACAACCTTATAAGTGTCTCTGCCTTATAAGCAGCTTGGCTTTCAGGCATCCCTAAGCACGACTGATGCTGTTTTCAATTTTTTGAAAATGTTATGTCTTGGACTAAACAATGGTGATTGTGCTGCCGCAGTTTTCTGTGACTTGTCAGCCATGGTATACTGTTAAGTAAATTGGAGACTTATGGATTCAGGAGAATGGTCTTGGAATAGTTCCTTTTAAATTTGATGGGAACTTGCAGGGCCAAAGCTTCAATGAAATAAAGACTACTATAGGTGTCCCTCAAGGATCAATTTTGGGACCTCACTTATTCTTAATCTATGTTAATGATTTGCCTGATATTTCAATAAATGGCCATTTTACTATCTTTGCAGATGATACACCATTCTGTTGCAAAATAAGAACTCTGAGCAGCTTGAGGCAAATGATCAGATTTATGTAACGAAAAAGATGGTGTGATGCTAATAAGCTGTTCTTTAATATTTCTAAAACAAATATTTTCAAATTCAAATATGCTTTTAATGATGTCTTTTTATGTAATAATATAGTATTGTCTGCTAATGTGAGCAAATTTCTTGGGTTGTATATTGATGCTGGGTTAAAATTTTAAAATCATATAAGTACATTATGCAATAAAATTTCTTCTGTCTGTTATGCTCTTCTTGTCATTGTGAATAATTTAAACAGCTCAGTGGTTAGAGCTTCACATCTTTCTTTAGTTAAATCCTGTCTTTGTTATGGTATTTGTTTTTGTGAATCATGTTCTCAGTCTGTGTTTAATATGGTTTTTATGTTGCAAAAGAATGCTATTAGATGTTTATTTCGGGTCGATCCTCGAGAGACTTGTCGTCACTCATTTGTTAGACACAAAATTCTTACTTTGACTGTATTTTTATTTTGTAAACAGTCTGCCTGATTTATTCAGTTATAACTGTATTTCAATGCATTATTAACTACAATGCATATTTTATTTTGAGATTAAAGCATATTTTGAATTTGAAATATAAAATTAGTTCTTAATGTCTGTACTTAAACCTTCTTTAAATATTGGACATAAAGATAAAGAAGATTCTTTTCATTTTGCTGCTGCTTGACTGGTCAAAGTATATCGGTCGAATAGTAAACACGGACCGGAAGCGTCTTCAATTTTTATTTTTTTTTGAGATTTATAGTGTGTTTTTTCAATAGAATTTAACATGGGACATGCCAGTGATGGTGGCAATCAACCCTTCAAGAGCAAAACACATTTAGTTAATAAAAAGGCAGGAAAAACAAAAAGTAGTTCGTTGGGAACCGTTAAATTAGATTAGATAAATGTTAGAACACGATATTTTTGTAAAAGGAAATTATGGTGTTAGAATACCACCTTTAACGGGAGAAGAAAATACAAATAAGAGAGCACGATCTGTTTAAATCTAGAAGAGATAGAAAGTAATAATAACGTAATTACACTATAACAGGACCAAATGATAATCTGAAAAAACTAGTACTAACTTCCAAACAAAAAGTCCTGAAGATGAGGAAAAAATGGAATAACCTATTATTTCTGAGAATGAAACTTCAGAATTTTACATGGCTCTTTTCGGTTTTGCAAATTTCAACGAAAAAACGCACAATCACAAATTCATAAAGTATTTACTGTTTTAGTTTAAGCAAGTCGAAATTGAGAAAGAAAATGTACAACTGAAAAATAAGTTATTAATACAATCAGAAATGAAAAAATCGTTTGAAAACAAACACCAGACAGACAACCCTGACAAGATGATTAAGTAAAGATTGCCAGCTGTACTCAAAAGTCCACCATAAATCAAGCCTCCACTTTAGAAGAACAATGTGAAAATAGAGAAACTGTTAGTACATGATATTTTTGAATCTGTGTGTATTGACTGCATCTTAAAATAGGGCAGTGTTATTGCGCCTCAATATACACACCAGCGGGCGATACAACAATTAGAATTAATGTTGGCTTAGAACATTGAAAGACTAGAATTATTAAGCAACAACTGTGTTTGAGTTTAACATGTGCCTGCCAAAATAAGTGACAAAAAGTGACAATGCTAATTCTAGCCCTTCAATGTTCTAAGAATGTTGGAAAAAAAATGGGTTTTAGAATTAAAAGGCTTTATAACCAGTAATTTTAACATAGACATTTTCGAAGATTTTAGCTGTAGAACACAATTTTAGTCAACTATGGATTCTTTTGACATATACCTGACAAATTTTGGAATAAACTAGAATCACACCTAAATCAAAAAGTTGTATTGATAATATTTTTAGAAATCTAAAAAATTATATATATAATCTAAAAAGTTAATATGTAGTAGTGTAATTCATACAGTGTTATCTGATCATATGGCTACTAAAATTACCTGATGCAAAGAAGACTGGACCAGGCAGGGGAGATCTTTCCTGTCCTGGGTGGGTCAAACCCTGTATGGCAAATTCGCTACCCCCACAATGCTATTCTCAGATTTGCGTTTGCGCAGTACCTTAGTGCGCAACGCTCGTCTGGCAAATGTAAATAAAAATCAACACGTAACTAAGCGCAAAACACTCGGAAGAAGAACATGTGAGAGAGGGAGGGAAAGAGACAGACGATGAGACGTGTGCGAGAGTGGAGGAAACGAGGTGGTTCCCGTAGATCGACTCCAACGCCATGCATGGAGCAAGCATAGGAGATATCTTTCCTCCCTCCAGTCCTCTTGATGCAATTATTGCAAAATTGATGCTTTAAAACCATTTTATTATAAAAGATATTTTGGGGAAATGAGAAGAAAATAGTTTTTTTTACAGATTAGCAAATCAACAATGGCCAAATTTTCTGAATACGTTTCTGCTTATTTTTAACCAATGTTTTCCCAGAAAAGTGTACAATCCAAATAAAAAAGTAGACGGCTGTATTACAACCATGCTTTGCAATAGCAACAGAAAAAAATCGGTTACACGTTCTTTTAGTGTTTAAAGGTCACAGCAATGATTATAATGATTTGAACAATACTTTAAAAAAGAGTATGATCAATTATTAATTAAGGCGAGGTCGGAAAGTTATAAACAGAGTTTTAAAAATAGTCATAATAAAAATAAATATATGTGGTTAATTTTTAAAGGAATCAAAGGCACATGTCAACTGTATGACACACTATACATATATGCATAAACCCTAGAACTATACTATTAACTTCAGTAACGCCAAATGAAATTAACAATTAATTAGTTTAAAAATCAGTGACAAGTCTGGTTTTGGTGATGATAAAATTCCTGCAAGTCTTATTCGTCAGGCTGTCCCGGCTTTTGTTGAGGTCATTCGTTATTTTAACAATAATTCATTAAGGCAGGGCGTGATCCCAAGACAATTAAACTTATTATCAATTAGACCTTTTAATAAAAATAAGGCATTAATTTCTTTGATAGTCGCAGACCAGTCTGTTTTCCTAATTTTTCCAAAATATTTGAGATTGTAATAAGTGTAAGATTAATTGAATTTATGAACGATTGTAATTTGTTTTCTAACAATCAGTATCGTTATTTTAAAAAAGATCTACACAAACAGCTATATTTACCTGTTTACTCAGGCTATTATTTTGAAACACTTCGAAAACGGTAACAATTGCACTAGGTTTACTCCTGGATCTATTAAAGGCATTTGACTGCTTAGACAGAAATACTTTTTTTAAAAAGCTCTGGCTTTATGAGGACAGGCTCTCGAGTTATTTAAACCTTATTGGCAGAATTCAATGACTAGTGGATTATAAGGAAGGGTTTTGTTATAAATCACAGATATCAGAATGTGAATTGGATGTTCCTCAGGGCAGTATTTTAGAATCAATTTTGTTTATAAACTTTTCAAATTATGTAAGTATTATTGAATTAAATCATCCTAATTTTTGCATCATAGAGTATGTGGATGATACAAATTTGCTAGACGGCTGCTCAGATTTTTCTGAATTAGTTGAAAATGCAAGAGTATTATTTTTATCAATTGATTTATAGAAAACAGGCTATTCCTAAATAAGAGTAAAACTAAGACAATAATTTGGAGAACAGATTTTACACCGTAGAATTTATTGCTATTTGATATATTAAAGTGGTTGTTATAAGTATAGATTCTGGTTATTAAGTTTGGTTCTAAACATTATTGTGTTAAATAAGACAACATTTTGTATGTCAGCGTAATTTTTAATTAAAATCCGCTAAGCGCTTTCCGTCTGTTAGACCATCTTCAGAGCCGCTTTGTCAAAGAGTACACAGAAAAACACACCAATAAAATAAAGAGGAACGCAAAAGATGTAAACTGATATACAAAGGGTTAAAACAACGAAAAATTAGTATACATATTTTAAAATAATTAAAAACTGAAAATGAGACGTTAACAGTTCAAATAGTTATTGGTAGACAATTTAAAAATTAAAAAAAACTTTGACAAAGCGGCTCTTCAGATGGTCTGATTGAACAGATTGAAAGCGCTTAGTGGATTTTGAATTAAAAATATATAACAGCCACTTTAAAATATCAAATAGCAATAAATTCTTAGGGATTTATATAGATGAATTTATGGACTGGTCAGAGCATATTTCATATCTTTATAACATACTTAACAAAGTCTGCTATTGTTTGTGTACACTATCAGGAACGGCTAGATGTAGCATAATTTTTTGGGGTAGTAGTTCTAAGGTACAAAATATTTTTGTAATACACAAACATATTCTAAGAACAATTCATGCAATG
The DNA here is from genome assembly GCF_022605725.1 of Anthonomus grandis grandis. NCBI lineage: Eukaryota > Metazoa > Arthropoda > Insecta > Coleoptera > Curculionidae > Anthonomus > Anthonomus grandis. Next base: position 14,240,543 of record NC_065552.1, on the reverse strand, counting down.
ATCAGAATTTAATCATGTAGAAGTGTTTTTAGCACAAAGAGAATAACAACCATTAATGCTCTATACATATTTGAAGTAATTAAATTTGTTTTTAAGAACAAACATTAATTTGAAAATCTGAGTTTTAATTCTAATTATAATTTAAGAACTCGGTGCCTTATAATATAGATTAACACTGTATAAAGATATGGGAATACGATTATTTAACAAGCTAAATAATGCTCTTAAAAATACTACTATTAAAAAACATTTTAAACAGAAATTAAAAAAGTTTCTGATCGATTTACAGCCTTACAGGATTGAAGACTATCGTAGTCACTAGTTTGTTAAGTCCTATGGTTGGAACCTTTGGTGTAACTCTCAAATTACGAGACAGTTTTACCAAAACTGAAGTTTTAATCTTCTCCCGAAGATGCTAACATCGTTAGCGAAACACGTGTCGAGAGTAAAAACAAAGTTTTGGTTAATGATCAAATTGTCTCGTAATTTGACTAGTTTGTTATGTATTGTATACCAATTTTATTTTAAACTGGGTTTTGTTGGGAATCTTTTTTGGACGTCATTTCATTTTATGCTTTTTGTACTTTTGTATAGATGACATGTAATTTTGAAATAACAACAATAAAGTAATAAATAAAAAAAACTAATTACATTTTCAAAACTCCTATACCTGATTCTTCTATAAAGAATAAGAATAGATGGAATCTGGCTGAAGCTGTATTGACACATGCGTGAAAAGGATCTCTAAATGCTGTTTAAGGCAAGCAAGTAGTGCTAAAAAATTAGTGAATTTAGCGACAACATAATACTGTATAAGTTAGTGATTGTGAGTCTGCTATCAATAAATATGATGTAAGTCGATATTTTATGTACATCAATTATCTCCCCATAAATGGTTTTAAACTAAATAATGTAGCAAGAAATCATCAAGTAAGCACAAATAGTTAAAGAAGTACAAGATAATTCACCAGATTAGCTGATTAAGTTATTTAACGAATTTAGCACTTTTCTTATCATTCACTATAATAATAACTTGTTTCTATTCAGCAAGCAAATAGCCCTATGTTAAAAACTACTCTTAAACTTTTAACCCTCCTAAACATATTTTTGCAATAAAAAACTATAAAAATTCATTCTATAAAATAAATTACAAAAAATTAAGCCTAAACTAATTCCATTTTATATTAAACCCTGAGAAACATGATCAAATTTCCTTAGATCAAAAAATTAAACAGCAGCAATTATTTTGCACACGCTGCAAACTCCGTCTGCTTATTCAAACAAGGAAAATTAAACATTGAATGATGGATAAAATAAAAGCCTTATTAAGTTTTTTCTTGGTTTTATAATTTCAAATAGGTTAATTGGCATACACAACATATGCAAATAACACCTGAGCAATAGAATGCTGACATGCTCCCTGAACCAGAGCTATCTAGAATCAATCCCACAACAGTGCGAATATTGTGCAATATTATATGTATTTCAAGTCGAAACAATATGACTATGATAATTCTTATTACAAAAACGTACCATTTTAGTTTTGTTAACGTTTTTTTACACAGTTCAGGCAAATCCATTGATTATTGCAGTATAACCAAAAATCTACAATGCACAGTATAATATGTAAAAAAAAATCTTAAAAAAGGTGAATAAAACTATAACTTCCTAAATAAATCTCAAATCTCTCTCAAAGGATTAGTCAAATCTCCAAACCAAATCCAAAATAAAAATTTAACTTTGAGTATTGCAATTTTTAAAAGAAGACAAATTAGATTCCAAACGGCCAACGTAAAGTGATCCCAGTTTAGTTTTTAGTGCTAAAAAAAGTTAGTTTTAATTCTTTGTTATATGTCACGTGGAAAATTAATGAGTTAAATACTATTACCCTGTTTGGAATAAAAATTAAATTTTACAGTGTCATAGGAGTATAGCCAAATTTAGTTTAAAAACAATGTTTTTATTAACAAGCTATAGACTTTATTTCAGTAGCTTATACTGTAAGCTACCTTATTCCTAATAATACTTAACGCTTAAATTTGTATAATAAATATTTTACAGTTTCCTCATTTTAAACAAATATGCATAAATAACACTTAAATAGTCTAAAAGTTCATTGAGCGGCATACCTTATATATGTCAGTAAGTATGCTTTTAGATCAGTCCTTAAAGCATTTTTTAAATAAATCTTTAAAATACATTTTTTCTGCTTTCACTGTCAGTCTCCCACCCATCACTCATACTCTGCAAATGCCTTTGGTAATAGTTCACCTTTTTCTTTCCTAATGTTTCAGCAACAAATGTTTTTATATTCCTCTGTTTTACCTCAAATAAAGGAGGCTTAAGGTTGTCTATGTAACAAAGTTTCTTTCTTTTCTGTGACCATTTAAACACAACTAGTATGGTTACAAATACTATCATTGATAAAACTATTATTGCTAGACTAGCAACAATAGCAGATTTTATTCCTGATGGTACGGCAAGGACTTTTTTCGAGGTTTCATCTACATTATTTGGATTTTTATTTGAAAATGACGCGTAGAGGTTTTGATTTAAATCGTCTATTCTTTGAATCTCTTCATCCAACAAGATATCTGGAACTTTTTGACTAATCACTTCTTCTATTGAAGGAAGTAGTAAGGCCTCTTGAGTTGTTGACGCGCTTTCTTTACTGAAAAATAATTCTGGGTAAAGTTGCTGCCATACTTTGGAATTTTGATTTACAAAAGTGTCTTTTTTGAGCTCTATCTTGTAGCTAGGAAACGCTGTAACTAGCAAAGGACTTTCAACTTTGGTTGCAGGGTTTTCAGTGGTATCTAATAGCTCTTTAGGTTGTCTAACAAATACTGGAAAGTTAGAAAACACTTCCGAGCTAATTTTGCCTTCAAAAGCTTGCTCTACAGGTTCCGGCTCTCTGGTTTTATTGTGAAAAATATCCGCCAAATGCAACTGGCTGGATCCTCGCTCTCTTTGCTCTATTAATTCTTGAATAGTCATGTTTCTTGCTTCGAGTATACGGGCTAAACCGGCTTTACCCTGAGGATCTTTAAGGATTTCTAATATTTCATCTTTGGCAGTGAATGGTTTTAGTTTGGGAGTTTCTTGGGTAGTTGTCGTCGTGGTGGTGGTGGTTGGTTTTGTTGTTTTAGATATTGCGATTTCTGAAACATCTTCAAGTTCGATGTTCATTCGTAGTGGTTCATCTGAGACCTGAAAGATTAAAATTGTGTGAGAAATATGTCAGAAAATCGGTTCGTTTTGTTTTGTTTTTCTTTTTAAATTTAAAATTATTATAGAATTTATATTTTAGAATTTTCAATAATAAATTAATTAAAGCTATGAGTAAATTCAGGGTGTTCCTTAAAGACATGCTTATATTTAAGAGAGTAAATCTTAGGCCCATGTCCACAAATCTTTGTGTTCTCCGCCAGTAGCCCTTATGATTTTTCCATTGAATATGTTTTGAAGAAAAAATACTGCTGCTTTTCTTTAAATAAAAATTGTTTTTAAAATCCTCATTAATATTTAAAATATTGTTTATCTAAAAAAAATATCTCCTGGTTTTCTAATAAGAAAAAAAAATGGTTTTGGATTCTCATTCATTTTGGAACAAATCTAGAGTTCAAACTGAGCAACTTTGTACTTAGTACTTACTTTAGGTGAGTTAATTTAAATCAGTTAACTTTGTCTGAAGAATATGTCCTACATTTTTATAAAGACCTTTTACAGACATCATATATGATCAACATATTATGATCTTCACAGAGGCTTAACATAATTATATTCACTGCTAAAAAAGTCTAAAAGATGAGATGACAGAATATGGATATAATCTTTAGTAGGAAATTGTTATATAGTTCTATTGTTATGGATCCTTTGTAAAGCCTGGATTTATTAATAGACTTAGAGAAATGTAGGTTTTGAAACACATGACCGTTTAAGTTAAATGTTAGATACCAATTAATACTAGCTTGACCAAATTCATTGGATTAACATTTGCAGAACGAATGTACCAAAAGCAAAAATACAATTTTTGCATTTTAGATACACATTTTTACACATTTTATGGCGTTTTTCGCATATAGCTTACCAAGTACAGGCAATATATCGTTTAAAATTATACAGGTAAACTTACTAGTTCGAGCAAATTGATAAATTTAAGTTCAAAGAGAGGAATGCAAAAAGGAATAAACAATTACGAGACAGTGGTAAATTTGAAAATAAGGACTGATGAGCTTAATAAAAAACAACTTAAACTTAATTTATAGGATTACCTAATATCAGACTAAACTGGATTTTGTGGAATTACAAATATCCAGGTACTTTGAGGAAAATGATAAATAAGAGTTTGCATAAATTCAAACTTTGGAATCAATCAAATATTTCTATACGTGACACACAATTACAAGACATGCAAGAGTAGAAGTTTTTGGGCCTCTGTATTAACACCAAGTTAAAATTTGAGTGACATGTTTATTCAAGATTAGCCTCCGGTTATGCCATAAGAAGGGTCAGGGATGAGATCAGTGTCGTGATGGCCAGATATGTATATTTCACATTAGGGGAGTCACATTTGAGATATGGAATTCGTTTCTGAGGTAATCATCAGCCGCATGGTGTCATATTTTGTTTGGGCGTCAGAAAAGAGCGCTATACCTTTCTTCAGAGGTTCATTATTGTGAGGTTGTATTATGTATTCAGTCTCTTTAATGTATAAAAACATTATTTAATTTTTTGCTAAATAAACATTCTAATCGAAACTCTTATCAAATACCATTGCAAATCCTTATTTTCTTTGTCTCACGGGTCTGTCTCTTTTAACGTTATTTATCACCTGCTGCCCTAATTAAATCAACAATTAGAGATTAGAAGGTTGCTGATCTCATTTGCTTTTTATCGGTTGATACGTTTTTAAATCTTAGGTTTTAATAAATACAGGGTGTCCTATTTGCTGTGTGACTATTGCTATTTCCGAAACTATACGAGATACGAGGGCGGTTGCATTAGAAAAAAGTTGTCAATTTTGATGCTTTTTATAGCATTGCAAAATGTGTATTAGTTCGTGAATTACAGGGTGATTTATGAAAAACGCCAAATTTTATTTTAATTATTATTTCCAAAACTATTGGTTTTAGAAACTTACTTTTAATTACAAAGTTTTATAATTTTTTGTGCTCTCCAAACTTCACATTTAAGTTTTTTTTATGACGTTTGGGATCTTGGCAATGGCTATCAACTTTTTTTTTTAAATACGGACCTGCATTTTTTATAACTTATTTTGGAAGCATCTTTCATGATGTATCCCAACGTTTCAACGTATTAATAACCATTATCAGGAATTTTTCCTTAGTGCAGATTTGACTTTTAACTTTTGAATGTTTATTCTTTTCCTCATGATTTAAAATTTAATTAATTAAAGGTTATTTTTGTTAAACCCGATGAACCCTAATCTAAATATGATATAAAAAATAAAACAGGTATATCATAATTTTTTAACAAATTTTTTGCAAGATCTTTTACATGATATCCCTATTGAGGTAATAAGAAACTTTGAATATTTTCAACATGACGGTGCACCTGTACATCGAAATCGGCGGTGAACAAGTTTTCTGAACAATTTTAAACCAAATCGTCGGATTGGTAATAACGGTCCTATGAATTGGCCCGCAAGATCGCCTGATATAACGTACATGGATTTTTCCATATGGGGTTTTATTAAGGACCAGGTTTATCAAACTACGCCTCAAAATTTAGAGGAACTAAGTTTAAAAATAAGAGAAGCATGCAATAAAATTTCTCCGCAAAGGTTAAGTAACATTCAAAAAAAAATTGTAACCAATGCGCGAAAATCCTTACAAAATAATGTTTTTTTTATAATATAATAACCTTTATTTATTTTAAATAAGCTCTGGACTCTTTGTTCATTATTATATTGTTTGTTAAAAAATAAATTTGTTATAAAGTGTGTCAGATCAAATGTCAGTCGTAATATTTATTTTTTTAAATACATACATCCTTTTAATATTGATGTTTAACATTTAGTAGCAATAATGTTATTCAGCAGATGATTAATGAATAAACAAATTGTACATTCTTTATAGGTTATTTAAAAAAACTAAGCCATTTTCTGTCTAAAATGGAACTATTATTAATATTACCACTTATATTATTTTAGCGTTTATAAATATTTTTAAATAATAAACCAAAAAGATACATTTTTGACTGCATTAATAGTAATCAATTTACAATTAAAAAAAGTCAGGCCCACATTAAGAAAAATTCCTGATGATGGTTATTCGACGACATTTTTTAAAATTTGTCATGTTATTTTTTTTTGTTTTTCTTTTGTTTTTTGCTTATTTAACGTATAGCATAGTTTCATTTATAATTTTATACTTTTATTTCATTTATATTTTCATAGTTTTAGTTACCTTGAAAAAAATATCAAACTCAAAATATTATTGCGGCAATAAACCATATTTGATTGATATTTTACAAGTTTATTAAAACATGCCTTTTAATTTACTTACTTTTTCTTCGGGCTGATTTTCATTGCTTCCAAACCCAAAAACATCTTTGATACTTATCTCGAATGGTGTCAAAGAATCACCTATCTTGGGATAATTTTCTTCTTCTGTAGTGATTGCTTTAGCTGTGGTAGTAGTAGAAATAAATTTTTTAGTGATCATTTTCAATAATTTTGCACTCGTTATCGGTAAAGCAATTTTAGATTTTGAGAAACTAGGCTTGATATTTTTAGTTGTACTGGGTTGGGCTTGTGTAGTAGTTGTGGTTGGTGCCATGGTAGTAGTCGTAATGATTTCAGATTTAAGGTAAGGCTCGGTGTTAATCACAATTTCATCTAAATCAGGCTTATAATCAACTGACGTGTATAGATTTGGATGAGATGGGACAAATATTCGCTTTTCTGTTGTCGGTTCTGTAATTACTTCGTACCTAAAAAAGAAAAGTTAGCAAAAATTAATATTAGATAAAATATATTTAACCTTGTTACTCCCAGATGTGAATTCTTATATTCGTAACCTTTTAGCAAAGCTTGCCTTCTTTTTTGGGCTTCTAACATCTCCCTGTCGCTAAGAGATTCCGCTGAGTCAAACTGCTCGTACCTCCTATTGATTGTATCTTTTCTCAAAGCAACAGAAGGAGGCAATCTTTTATATTTATTACTTTCTAAATGATTTGTATTAAATGCTTTCTCAGTCGTAAGGTTGACATCTTGTACTTTATTAGGCGCTTTAGTGGTAGCTATAGAAGAACTCTCAGTAAGAGCTTTGATAGCTTCCTTCTTGCCCATGAGTAATTCAGATAAAGTGAAATTTTTTTGCTGTAAAATTTCACTTAAACTTAATCCGGGATTCTGTTTAAGTATTTGCTTCAAATTTGGAGTTTTTTTAGTGGTAGTTAAAGGGGGCACATAAGACAATTCCTTGTTATCCGATTCCAGTTGGTCTGTTTCAGTGTTAAAGATAGGAGCAGAGTTTGGTTGTTGAGGAGCTTCGGAATCGGAAGTAGGTCCGAATTGAAGTGTTGCACTTAAAGGACTATAGTTTAGACTTGCTTGGGTCTTTGTAGTGATGTCTTGATCTCGGTAGATTGGTATTACCTGTAAAATTTGCGTTCTTTTGGCTAAAGTAGTTTAAAATATAAAGTTAAGAAGATCAATACAAAGACAAAAAAAAAGTAGTAGAGACAACCGTTAAATATAAATTTTAAAATACCTTTCTTCTTGTATGAGGCCTCACACTCTCTTCTAGGAGTTCATCCCATGGATCACCAGCATTTGGCCGTTTTCTTCTCCGTGGTGGATTAATTGGTAATTCTTCTAATTGGATAGTCAAGCTTTCTTTTCTTTCATCTATTAAAATTGTTTTTTTATTTATATAAGCTATGACGTCAAATCATTTGATGATTTACTTACTTATCGGTTGCCTGATATTTGAATTGGCTTGTTCAAGACTTTCCGCATTTTGATCTAAATAAGTGACGATTGGTGGTCTTCGCTTTCGTTTACGAAGCCTTCGACGTTTCGTCACAGTAATGGGTCCACTCTCAGGGTCCCTCGGTACCCAACCCTGCGCCCCTTCTGGTGTTGATTCGACAGCGTGCCAGTTCTAAAAAGTATGTAATAAATTTTTTAAGCATTTTACTATACCGTGTCTTAAATTAAGTCCCGGAACCCCTTAATAATTAGTGAACGCGCCCTTTTGTCAAAAAGTGTCCCAATTAAAAATTATAGTTCTCTTTTAGATCGACATTAGGAAGATAACTTTGCATATACAGGAGATATCACAACAGTAGTAGAGAACAAAGTTGCATTTTCCAATTCTACGCAAAATTGTAACTTCATGTAACATATGCTATACCTTACTCCACTAGCGTAAAAGATGCCGCAAACCTAAGATCTTTTTAACCCAATATTTCAAGACCGCACATCAATTTCGAAATCTACAGTGATAAGAACAATTTAGAGATTTGAACAAACTGGAAGTTGCAAAGACCGTCAACGAATAGGGGACTAAAAACCGTAAGCATCATCATTTTGTTGAAGACTCAAGTTTATAATTACGCCAAGTTGCCAACCAGACTCTTGTTTATATCGATTCGAAATGTCCTTAAACGTAATACATTTTATGCTCATAAAATCACCTTAGTACTATTAAATGAATTATTTGAAGATGCTTTTGACCGCCGTTTAGAATTTTGTGATATCGGGATGCAAAAATGTGAAGAAAATCGATTTTTAAAAAACATTGTTTTTTCTAATGAAACAACATTTATGCTCAATCGCATAGTGAATCGACATAATAGCAAATATTGGTCAGATGAAAATTTGCACTGTATTCTGTAAACACAGTATCCTGAAAAGGAAAATGTTTGGCCATGTATATTTGGTAATAGGATAATAGGTTCATTTTTTATTGAAGATAGAAAAAAGTCAGAGAGTACCAGAAATGAGAAGGCATGCTAATGCTAATTTTCATCAAATATGGTTTCAACAAGATTGCGCTCCTCCTCATTTTGGAGTCAATGTAAAAAGATTCTTAGATACGACTTTTCCAAAACGTTGGATTGGTAGAAGAGGTAAAATTGAATTGCCAGCAAGAAGCCCTGGACTACTTTCTCTGGGAGCATTTAAAAAATAAAGTTTATGCAGCAAAGCTGGATAATATTAACGTATTCCAAGACAGAATTAGAGCAGAATTTAAATTGATGAACTCCCAATATGTTAGAAAACGTAGCAAATGCTTTTTACTACAATTTGGCATATTATCAAACTGTTCAAGAGAGCCATTTTCAACGTTTAATTAAATAGTTTTATTGTTTAAATACTTTTTTTTGTATCGTGTTTTTTATGGGTTAGTATATGCGTGTTTTATTTATAATTTTACATAATAATTTTTGAAACCATTGTATCTTTTAATCTGTTGAAGTTAGGCACAGCATATATTACATGACGTTGTGTTAAAATTTTGCGTAGAATCGGAAAATACATACAAAAATATACCATTCCATTTAAAAAAGGTATATGCAAAGCTATCTTGCTAGTAAATCTAAAAGCGATCTATAATTTATAATTAGGACACTAGGTATATTGCAATCTACGGAAATAAGTTTTTAAAAGGATTACCGTTGGAGAGTTATGGAGAGTTACTTATAAGATTTACTGATTTCTCTTTTTAGGAGAAATAAGTGCGAAAATAGTAAACTAAGTATTTTCAAACTTATAATTTATTTTCGCATACTTCACATCTCATCTTCACACAAGAAGTAATTTGTTTCGACTTCGAAACCAACTTAAAGAAAATCTAGGTTATATCTTGTTTTAGCTTTAAACTATTTTTATATGTACCTTTGTTGGCAGCTATATTTTGTTTATTAGCAATTTGTAAGGAAACACGTTATACAGAAAATCATACACGGTTCCTTTAACACCAATTTTGTAAAAGTTTCTTAAAAATAAAGTAAATTTCACTATTTTTGGAATGCATTTGAAACGTGCATCAAGATACATAGTGATGTCTTGATCATATATATAAGAAGTTAATTTAAAATACCAAAACCGATATATTTTGGTCAGCTGTCAAAGAGCCTTACAAACAATGTAAATATTAGGTAGTAACATAGTGATCAGAGGTAAAAAACAGGAGTTTTGACAAGTAACTGTAAAAAAGTATCTGGCGGCGACTATAGCTCCTGTTTTATCTTTTTTTAATTACTATCTTAATTTACTAATATCCTTAAGATCTCATTTTTTATTGCATGGTTTATGTTATTGGCACAATTTCATACAATTCTAATTTGGTCTTTGTTTTTTTTTCTGCGTGGATTAATTATTTTGCCTTTTTAACCATTTTAGTTATACCTACCGTTAACATTTCTATACCTTGCCGTAACTGATTGTTCTTTGGGGTTTTCAGTGTATAATTTTTAAATAAAGTTAAAAAAAGATTTTTCGTGATCCATTTCTCTTTTTCTACATTATAAATGATAATAACGTTTAAAAACTCTTTGCTGCACTATTAAATTTTCCTAATTTATATTTTTCGTTTTTTTCGTAAGTTTTTGACGTTTTTTTTACTATTTTCAAAGCAATGGGAAATGATCTATTATTTGAAAATTAATGATTTTGTGCAATAAAGCTTATGCTGATTGTGAAGCCAAAAATCATGTAGACATATATGTATTATCGGGTATCGATAATAATATTTGTTTATTTTTTCTGTAAGAATTAATACATTCTTATTAAAATTAGTCCTTTTCCAATTATGTTCTTACAATTCGTTATGATAATTATATGATTTTTCATGTTTTGTATGTTCTGATTCATAAATAGTTCCTTAAATTTATGTTGAAGGGGTTTCTCTTAATAATTGGCAATTTTTATATACTAGTGATAAAGATACTATTGTATAAAATATTTGGAATAAATATATCAGTTATTTTGATCGCTAATTTTTTCAAATTTGTATTTCTATTTTCTAATTTTCTAAAGAATCCCTCAAATAAGTAATTTATACTGTAATATTTGTTTAGAAAATTATTATCAATCTAGTTTTATCAGTACAAAACAAGTTGTTCAGCATGGTAATAAGTGTGTTCCGTGAGAAATAATGATATCAAAGTTCGTCAAATTTTCCCAGCTAAATAAACTGGCTGCCTAATTTATCTGGAGGCTAATTAGTCTGGAGCACAGGAGAAAGGTGGCTGATCTCTGTTTATTCTACCGTTATTATCACGGTAAGTGCTCCTCTGAGCTGGCAGGCCTGATTCCACCCAGGGCTGTTCCGGCAAGAAGGACGCGTCTAGCAGTTGCGGCTCATCAACATCGAGTCCACCTGCCTACCCCAAGGGGACGTCGCTGTATCGGGACTCATTCATATGGAGAACATCCTCTTTGTGGAACGGGCTTCCACCTCACATATTTCCCGACGCATACAACCTGCAGCGATTCAAGATAAATGCCCACAAATATCTTCGCGCAAGCACCACTTCAAGAGTGACATAGGACTTTCCTCTTGTGCTTGTGTATACCATAAAAAAAAAAAAAAAAAAAATTAGGCGCTAGATTCTGAGATTTTCTTGTTTCGAGTTCTGTCGATTGAATCATGTTTTCAACCTCAATTGCCTTAAGCAATTGTAGCTAAACTAGTGGCCTAGTGACGTTCAAAATCTGTTTCCCAAATCACAAAGTTCTAACATATTTAATTAACTGATTTTTGCTTATATTATTTTGTATGCAGCGGGTTCTATTAACCACTGCATGTTTAACAAAATTTTAATGTTTAAAGATATTTAATTTCCTATTTCGAGCCTTCGTTGTTCCACTTGTGATCATTATTTTGTTTGCTATTTTCATTAATGCCGTCTCTTATTTTTGTTTCTTATTAGTTTTATCTTCATTTATCTCCTTAATTTCGCCTATTTCATGTTCTACAGACGGGATTAAGTTCCCAAATTAAAACATCGACAGTTATAGAGGCTTAAATAACCAAACAACCTGTTAAAATTAATCATTTGGGACACAAAATCGACTTACTCCGAATTCAGTCTAAACATTATAGCAAACTGGATTCGACCTAAACGTCTTGGCATACTCGTGATTGATCGCTCTCTGGTTATATACCAACTGGAGAGGCTACTTATATACAGAGCATTTGGCAGGTTAAACTTTGAGGATGTACGACCTCTCTAATAATGGGATAACTTACATTATTAGATAGGTGAGACAGCTAAATGTTTAGTAAGTAAGTTACTAAGTAAGCCACAGATAGACCCCCGATTGTTCTGCCCGAACCGACTTTCGTTTAACCCGCAAAATTATATTTCCGTGTTTTCTAATATTCTTATGATATAATCGCGTAATAGGCTCCTAACTTGGACAATATAAAAAACTAAATCATTTTGGAAAAATAATTAAAAAGCGGAAATAGCGATTTTTTTCGAAATTTACATATATTTTAACCGTAGATTTTAAAAAATAAGACAACAGAAGACTAGATTCAATCTTTCATAATGGATATTTTAAAGAATTATACCAAAAACTTTTTACTGTTTTAGATCCAGTGCCTAGGCTTCTTTTTTTCGTTTACTTTTCGGTTATGAAAGCCCTTGAGATCGTGAAAAATATTTAAAAATTAAAATAATATATTATATTATACTATATTGATTCAGATTCACTTATATATTTATAACGAAACAATTTTTGACAATAGACAATAAAAAACACAAAAACTAAAAAAGAACATGTTATAGTTCCCTCCACTCGTAAAATATTTTGCGGATTTTTTTTATCATTGATTCTTAGAACGCTAAGAATTCTAAGACGCCCCAAATTGAAGCTACTAAATCGCAGATCCTACGGAGACTGGAAGGCTGATTGAGAAAGGATTAAATCGGGACTTTTTTTGTCCTCATGGTAAATAAAGTCCGCGATTTGTCACTTTTTCTATTTGCGGAGTTGTTAATATCATTATAATATTATTCTTGAGAATGTAATGTAATCATGGAAGATACTAAAACTTTCCACAAATGAAGTTTCTAGTGATTTTCTAACAAGAATCAGAAATAGATATCTTTATAATAATTAATTTTACTAAAAAACACTAAAATGCAAATGTGGGAAACATCATTTCAAACATGGCATATTTTGAGATATTTGATAACTTCAATGATGAGACAGGGTGGACCATTCAAAACGAAACAAGGATAATATTTCTTTCTCTAATCTTGATAAAATTAATTTTTTTATCCGCGAGGTCTTTTTTATGCTTCATGTGATGCCTTAATTTAATGATCATCAAATTCTCTTTTCAACAGTTCCAACAACAAAATAAAGAAGATCGGAAAAAGAAAGAAAAAAAGACACAAAATGTTAATTTTGTTTATAATTCATTGTTATGTTGGCCTCCTGCATATAATAATAAAGATTTTATTAAAATCGGTCCCGGACATTATGAAGCATTTTTGGTGAAATGGCCCGACATTCTGTGCTGGCGGAACTCATTTGTCGATTAAATATCTGAGCTGCAATATAAGCACATTTACCATTTTCTTAATACAGTTCAATCAGTGCTAAAGAGTATCTGCAGTCGAATAAACCATTTCAGAATTAAATAAAATTTAGTCACAAACACTTCGAGATACAAAATTGAAATAAATAAACTAAATGGAAATACTCAGAATTCCTAAGGAAGAAAAAAAACAAATAATAAAGTTAACAGTAAGTAAATTTACATTAACAGTTTAAACAAATGTTGAATATATCGAAAAAAGAATTGATGACCATTAACTTGAGGTATCACATGAAGTTTTACCCCATTTTCATTTAACTTATGAAGGAGGTACGTAAGGTTAGTAGCAAAGTTGAAAATAAAGCACAAAAGACTTCTCCGATATAAAAATTAACTGATTTTGACATTTTTTGAAGAAGCAACAAATCGTTTCAATAAAGAGAAATCGTTTTGTTAATTATTCTTTTTCTCCTATTTTTTTCAAAAACAGCTGCATAAAAATTTAAAAAAATGGATGGATTGAAAGGAGAGTTCAATTACCTTTAAAATAAGATCGCTTGACCCTTAATCCCTTTTAAGATTTTGGGGTTGGTGCTCACCCCAGCGAGTGGGTTGAAATTGCTGATGATATGCACACAATTTTCGAATTGCAAACCGATTCGTAAAATAAGAAGGTATTGATTTGAGTTTTTGACTAAAAATTACTTAATTAATAAAAATCAGTTTGGCTTTAGAAATTCAATTCAAATAGATGATGCTCTAATCGGCGTAACAAACAGAATGGTTAAAAGCTTTAATGGTCAGAAAACGTGTTTGATTGGAGCCTACTTGCTTACGAAGGCTTGTCCGTTAATTTACTTAAATTGTACTTAAAAAACGTAATGAAGAGGGGCAGTGAGTGCATGTTCTTTGTTTTGGTATGCTGCAATGCTTGGTCCAGGATTTTTTTGTATTTTTTATTGATGGAATATTTGACATCCTTCCTCAGGACAATACTGTTTGTTAGGTTTATCACACTGTGCTTATAATTTAAGGAAATATTTAGCATGGAAAGCAGAAAAATTAAATAGCACACTTAAAGGCTGGCCTGACTACTCTTTACTTTCCCTTCAAACTGATAAAAAAGCTTAGAATACTGAAAGGTCTTTCAATGTTACTTTATTACCGAGGAGAAGATGTCCAAATATTCCTTTAAAAATATTCAATACAATGCTGACTGTAGCGATTATCTTATGACTGTGACCTTGGAATAAAAATGGTAAATAGTACTAAATATCAAATTAAAAAATCAATATATGTGGTTATTGCATTAAGGAAATTTTTTTTAAACATACTAATTAATATAAAACTTTATATTAATTAGTATGTTTCTCTATTATTTGCTAGTTTTTTAATATTATTCATTAATTGTAATTAAGGGGACGTTTAAGTACAGGACCATTTCTCATATTTTTCCACCCCCCTTAACTTTTTTGGTCCAACCTGTATAAAAAAACATAAATGTAAAAGTTGTAGGGTTTGACAGGTAGTGTTTGCGAAATATAATGTTATATATACAGGTATTGTAAAAAGATTAAAAAAACATTTCTTAAATGGGACACCATGTATTTTATTTTTTTAAATGATAGGATTTTAAAATAAAAACATTACTAAAATGCAGTAATGAATTAATACAATAATTAGAATACAATTTATTTGCATATAAATAAAATAAATAAATAATGTCTTTATTATACCAAAATGTATAAAGGCGAAGTCTAGCCTAGGGCTAATCAACTTAACCTCTAATTACATGAACAAAAATTTATACCAAATTACATAGATAGCAGTTATAGAAAGAAGATAATAGAAAACCCGTGAAATCCATGAAATCTATTTTGAGTTGTCTTGAGGGAAATAAGCCATGACATAAAAATAAAAAAGAAGAAAAAAAAAATGTACATATTTTCCCTGTAAATTATAAGGAGATCATCTGTAACGTGAGAAAATGCGACCTTGATTTTACTTTAAAACCAGCAATGAACATGCACTTAAGTGAATTCGGAAGGTCACCGAAACAGCATTAAAAAGAAAACATCTGTGAAATAAGGCAGAATGAAAACGAGGAACCGATAAGTACTAAGGACTCGCATAATTTTTTGCGTACTTTGTAGTTAATGATACTTCTATTAACGTACAATGGTTTGAGCCATTATAGGTCAATTTTGCTAAAAGCAGGCTGTGATCCAACGTATCGAAAGCTTTAGAACAGTCAAGCAATACGAGCGCCGTAGTATCACCTCTATCCAAAGCCTCAATGATTTCTTGAGTAACTTTTAACAAGGCAGATGTGGTGCTGTCCCGCTTTCGGAAACCAGACTGGCCCTGCGGGACTATGTTATTTGTGGTAAAGAAATCATAAATCTGTGGCTGAATAAGCTTTTCCAAGACTTTCGAAATTACTGGAATAATGGGTATACTCGTAGGTCTAAGGTCGCAATAATCCTTTGGTCTACTGATTTTAGCTAAAGGCATTATAAGAGAAGTCTTCCAAACATCAGGAAAACAACCTCTTTCCAAACAGGAGTTTATAACATGAGTCAAGCGAGGAGCAAGATGATGAATAAAATGTTGGAGCATATTCGCTGAGATGCAGTCACTACCACAGGCAGTAGATTTGAGATCTAAAACTATTTTTGAAATTTCTGCTATAGTGGCTAAGCGAAATGAGAATTGGAGATTAGGACTAAATGTATGATTAAGGAAAGAGTCGGCTGTGGGATATGGTGTTGTGGGAGTGCTTAGTGATTTTATCTGAGTAAAATCATCCATGTTATACAGTCTATTTCGCAATTGACTGGGGGTGTAAACTTCTTCCTCAATCGCTTTATACTGCCGATAATCCTAGCTTTTAAATTTTTAGACCGTGCCAAACTTAATTGTTCTTTTAAGAATTTCAAGTCTTGACGATCAACATAGCATAAGTCTTGGCCAATAAAAATCTTTGTGCCCTTCAAATAACTGCAATTTTTTATTATTTGGTCTTATTGGAAAAATGGTAGAGGATTTGATTTTGTTCAGTACATAAACATTGTTTAGATCAGTTTTCTCAGTACGGTTTACTGTACTTTTAAACGGTCCCTAAAGAATCTCCTAAACTCCCAGATTCTTTTACTTGAAGTTCAAATATTATAATATTATTTTTCCTAGTACGGTGCTCGAATTTAACACTCTTTTTCTCTAGTTGATCGCACCTGTTTGTTAGTGAATCTAATTGTTATTGTTGCTCCTGAACTTTTGTAAAAGGACTTGAAACCTGTGCATCGATGTGAGTCTTTAGGGTGTTAATAATTCGTTCCTCACTCTGGCTAGCGGAAACCTTGATTGCTTCCAGTTTAATATATATGTCGTTATTACTCAGTTCAGACATATTACTTGATGCATGAAAATATTATGAGCTAGGTTAGATATGAAGCATATATAGGAATAAATCATAGGAAATATAAATAAGGAGGAAATAACATAAAGGACACACGCTTCTCACCCAGGGACTTATCAGGGCTTTTGAGTTGAAATATACAGATGTAGTCCTGGGATAAAATTGGGTTACATCAAGGAAAGACAAACGGATTGGGTAAGTTTTTGTGCATCAAAAAAGGTTACGAGATAAACTCAGCCAAACAATCGCTTTAGTAATACATCAACAACTAAGTGGAAACATGGCTTGTAAATCCAATAAAAACCAAACAGTACTCAGGCACAATTTACGAGCTGATTTGTTTGGCGGGAAAACACAATAATTGGAAAATTTACCTGTTTGAAGCTTTTTCATAGGTTTATATTTGTGTCAACGTTGGAATTAGGTGTTCACAGAATGTAGGCTACTTATTTAGAATTAAATTTCGATAAAATTGTATAAAATGGTGACTGTTTACAAAACACGTCACGATACTTGGGCACGGCGTTGCCACGATGCATATGAACTCTCAACTAATGTACGACTAAAATAGTAACATTTCACAATTGCTGAATATGCTCACCATTTTGATTATACAACCAGTCCCTTCATATAGTCTCTCCCAGGTTTGAATTTTCCTGGTTAAGCTGGTTTATAGAATTTAAAATTCTAGCCGTGAGTTTGCACTTCTTTGTGAATACAATTTGTCCTTTAAAAAATCCCACAAAAATATAATCTTAAAATTCAAGTTATGGACTATTAAAAAAATATCAAAAAGCCTTTGTGCTCCATCTTGGTGCCATATTATTTGGGCATATTCACAGATTGAATGTTCCACTAAGAAAGCCTTTATTTCCCCATTTAAAAACTCCATATACCTCCCACCAGTTAAAGATCCGTCGTAAAAAAATGAGACCAATAACTTTCTTAGGATTATATAGGATACCGCCGACCACACGCGGAAAGATCTCCTACCCTGAAATTTTATTTCGAATTTGCGTGGATCCTGGGTGGCTCAATAATGTATGTTTTTTCTATTAGATCCACCGGCTGTTGTAAAAGTGCACTCATCGGTCCACAATATTTCATTAAAAAAATTCCTGCCTCTTTATCTGCAGCATTTCAACGAAAAATTCCATTCGAGCATATTTATCGTCTTCCACTCTTTGAACAGACATTATTTTATAAAAATAAATTAATAAATAATGGTAAATTTTGTTTGTAGTTTTCGATAATATACATAGGCGAACTCTAGCCAAAGGCTAATCTGCTTAGCCTATTTTAACACATATAGGACGTGTGCCGTACATGTACATTTATGTTTAGCATGTTATGTTTGGCATTTTCCAGTTTGCAGGCCGTTAGTATTTTTTGTTTATATAAACATTTTCGAAGCATATATAAAAACAAGATATAAAAAAAGAGCAACATTACAATCCTTGCACGTAAAATGCTAAATTCATAAGCAAAATCATTTAATAAAGTTTAAATATGGAATAGTAGTAATAAAAAAATAAACATATATACACCCATTGGTCCATAATAATCAAAAAATTTAAAATAAGAAATACCTACAGAGAATTTCGTTGATCTGTTTTGTTAAAAAATGCAGCTTTAGCTTTTTCTTGAAACCCAGTACTGACATACAACAGAAAACTGCTACGAAAGAGGGCTGATCGATATCTAGGAATTGACAACATGATGCAAATCTGAGATTTGCATCACGTTTAAATGATATTAATACACATGTAAATTCTTCCGAAAAAATACAAGATATCTAATTCTACGTTTTCATTAACTACGCCTATTCGTCTTTTCCTTTGAAAACATCTTCGAAACCTGCATATCCTTTCTCCGTTGATGAAAGTTTTTCGATCTGGAACAGCTCTATTTGGATATAAAAGTCCGCATTTCCTTTACAATAGTAAAAAAAATAAATAAAAAACAGCTAAACCTAATGTAAATCATGCATATATTTTGGAAATAAGAATTAGAAGACCTATCATTTAAAAAAATAAAACTCAGGGTGTTCCATTTAAGAAATGTTTCTTTTTTTTGTTTTTTTTTTAATTCTCTTTATAACAGCAAATATATTTCGCAAAAACTACATGTTAAATCCTACAACTTTTACATTTAGAATTTTATTATATAGGGTGTTCCAAAGAAACTTAAGGAGGGGGGGGGGGCGGTAAAATATAAGTATGCCTGAATTCTTATTAATTATCTTTTAGTAATAGTACTTATATCTATAAGTTACTTGAAGTTTTAAGACAAAATATACAACATATGGCTTGTGCTCAATATAATTGTCTTGTCTATAATTTAACTTCCCTACATCTTTACATAACTTACATTAGTGAATTACTTAAAGTTAAATAACCATAATTTATCTGGCGCGTTTCTCCAATTTTCTCCGATATACATCAATGCAGCTACCGTTTATTATAGTATTTTTTTGCTATCAGAATTTCAGGAAATGCTCTTTTAGAATACGCCATACATGTTGCAAAATTAGATTTCTTATTATAATATTTTACTTCAGAAATGTAGCATACCGATGTGTTAAAGCGAGTATAAATTTCTGTATTATTTCGAAATAATTTTAATAAAATGTTGTGAACCCATTAAACAGGGGACCCAAATCGTGTTTCATTATATAAATTTGTAGCAGGTACAATTAAATTTCACCTAATGTGGTTATTGACTGGTTAAAAGAGAAAATGTAAACATTACGAATGCTATAAAATATGAATTTTGCTCTTAAATGTTTATATTATTACCAAAAATGTAGCCTAAAAAGCTTTTTATTTTCCTGGTGGTGATGGTGAAATGTACATAAGAACTAATGAAGGATTGTTTAAATCTTATAACAATATTAAATTATATAGACTATTTATAGTCAACTTCTAAGCAAAGAGATGTTAAATTTAGTATATTGTAAACAGAATACCCCATAGATTTTTGAATGCGTTCCAAATTTTGTTCCAATCTATGGTTTTCCAAAATATGTATATATTCTTTAAAAGTTTAAAAGGATATAACGTTAAGAGTTTAGCTTGAAACGACTTTTTTCGCTAAATAAATTATATTTAATTTTTTAGTCTGTAACTACTTTCGGAAATCTGTCTTTTTAAAAACTAAGATGAGAAAGTGCAAGTAATAATAACAATAGCCCATAATTAAATAAGTCTAGCAATAATGACACAAATAAGAGACATAAGCAGGCAGCAGATTTGAAATGATCTAATGAAACTCGGAAAAAGTATTTTGTTTATTTTGTTCGAGTTTATGATATAAATAGGGTATCGGGAGAAAACCATGCATGTCACAAAAATTGATTTTTGAGAAAATTGAATTTTAAAGTTTAATAGTATTTTATAAATTTATACTAATTGTGCACATAAATACAAAATAAGTATATATATTATTAATACTTAATAATAAAAAATGAAAGTAGCTAGAAACCCTTTTTTTTTATTGTTTGATTTGGATGTAAAAAGAATATATTGTGGATGTGTTTCATTACCTGATTTTTTAGCAAAAACTTTTTAACTCCGATGGCCCTGGTACTAATGGATAATTTAGAAACTAGGACATTAATTTTTAGGAAATTCAATTTAGGAGCACTTCATGGCAAGTAGTTAGTCACTTTAAAAACTTTATTGATTAAAAAAAAATTTTGCTTTTACAGTTACCGAGTTTACTTTTCTTAGTTTCAACTGGGTGAAAATCGTCAGGATTTTCATTATTCCCAACTTTTCCCTTTTTCCTATTTTTCTTTTTTCACGAGGTAAAGACATATAAATTTCATATAAAAAAAGAAAATTTGATGCTTCAACCGTTTACGCACCGACATCCACCATTTCCTTCTGACCAAGGAAATTTTAAATTGCTTAATAACTCAGCCCATTCAATGTATTCACCCGTTGTTAACCCTCTAAAGCCCTTGTTAAAACCTCCTAGATGGAGTACTTAACCCAATTTCGACAATTTTGTGACATTCATGATTTTCTCCCGAGAAATATCCTTCATATATCCTACTAAATGTTTTACTTTGGTTGACACTAGCATCTCAGTTGTTTTGTAAGCAAGACTTTAACCATATAATTTGGTGTACAAATTTATTTTTTAGATCGATTTTTTTCCGAGGATCCTAAGCATCTTGATATAAAATATTATTACTCTTGGACGTTCTGTACGACATACACCGGCGGCAAAAATTAGGGGATATAGTATTTTTTTAAATTATAAACAGTTAAAAAATTTTAAAATTTTTATCAGCACAAAGGTCACAAAATCCAATTCAAAAAATCAGTTTTGCTATTAAAAAACATTTTTTTTTTAAATCTGCGGTCTAAATCACGTATATTTCAGAAATTAATTATATTATTCACAGTTAAAAAAACCATCTGAATCAGTTAAAAAAAAAATGTGTGTGACTTCCGTGAACCCCCACAACTTGATTCATGCTAAGGACCAAATTTTCAAGCAGATCTTGAGGCAAGTTTTCCCATAGTTGGGGCATTATTGTTACAAGTCCTGTCTGTTATTAGGCTGAGGTTGATGGTTATCAAGAGCCCTTTGGATCATATCCCATGCAGGCTCTATTGGGTTTAGGTCTGGTGAAAGTGGTGGTAACCTAAGATGCGAAATGTCCAAATTTTGAACTTCTAGAGTGCGATGCGTGGATGCATCATCATCCAAAAAAAAACAAAATTTTTCCCGACTGCTTGCCTTATCGGTTCGACGATATCCTTTATGATGTCAGAAGCATAAAACATTCCTGTCATATTGTTTTTGCATATACACATACAGGGTGTCCCGAAATTACATCGCAATATTTTACCAGCCGCATCTTTGTCTAAAAATAAGACCAAAAGTCCATATACAGTATGGTTCAAAAGTGCATCGTTTTTAAGTTACAGGGTGTTCTATGAATCATGTTAAAGATGGTTTTTTGTTAATATATACGGAACGCCTAGTTGTAATCTTTTGAAATTTTCAACATTTACTATTGGTTTTATTAAAAACTGATATTGCAACCATTTTTGCCAAAATGTATACAGGGTCGTGTAAAATAAGTGGTCGGTAAAGTTTAAATTGTTAAAACTTACATTTTGGCAAAAATGGTTGCAATATCAGTTTTTAATAAAACTAATAGTAAATGTTGAAAATTTCAAAAGATTACAACTAGGCGTTCCGGATATATTAACAAAAAACCATCTTTAACATGATTCATAAAACACCCTGTAACTTAAAAACGATGCACTTTTGAACCATACTGTATATGGACTTTTTGTCTTATTTTTAGACAAAGATGCGGCTGGTAAAATATTGCGATGTAATTTCGGGACACCCTGTATAGAGAGGTGTACGACGTCCCAGAGCGATTCCTCCCTAATACATAACAGTACCGTCTCTAAAGGGATGCACTTCTTGGACATAACTGCGTTGTAGAAGTGTTTGCTGACTTCTCCAGACTCTTAAACGCCCTAAGTCACTATGCAAACTAAAACGAGATTCTTCACTAAAATGGACTGAATTCCAATCTGCAGCCCAATTTGCTCTTTCTGGTGCCCACTCTAAACGCTGTGCTTTGTGTCTCGGTGTAAGAGGTACACCACGAAATGTACTTCAAGCAAATAAACCACTCTTCTGCAGACGATTTCTCACTGTTCTTACAGAAATTGGGACTCCTTCAAGCTGACGTCGTAATTGTGTTGCATGGACAATTGACTTTCTTCCTATACTGAGTCTTCTTGGATCTTCCTTATTTCGCCACTTTTACTATATCTTATAGTTTTCAATTGCAATATTGTTTATAGCAGCGTTAGCGACTATACAGAGCGGCTCTTAATTGTCCCCCCTCTTATCTTTTGAATGCATTTATATAAAAATGTGAAATTTGAAACACATCATTAGCAACCAAAATACTATTTTTTGGTTCCTAGCTGATTTTGCGAAACTTGCCATGATTTTTGAAAGATGCCATTTTGAAAAATAGAATTAAATAGAAATGGGGGTTATGTGATACATCGTTTAATAGCTCCAACTGAATGCTTTATGGTCGTAGAATATTGATTCATTTTTCTTCTACGCATAGCAAAATGGCAGCTTTTCAAATATAATTTTTCGCGTTTTTATTTTCTTTACTTCACCTGTACAGGTGTAATTTGTTTGTAATGGAGCTTTCAAACGATATACTGATGATGCATGACCTGTCTTTCTATTTAATTCTATTTTTCAAAATGGCGTCCCGCCGCCATTTTGAAAAATATGATTATTTAACCCACAATTATATTAACCCACATAAGGGTTATTGGGTGCTTAAGAGCCCTATACTTTTTGGGCCAGATACATTTACAGGGTGAATAAGTAATATAAGCAAATAAAAGTGAGTAAAAAAAAATCAAAATGCAAAGGCTAAACTATAGTTTGCATAAAATCAGTGTTTCGGCGAAAAGGCTTTGTTTTATAGAAGAGACAACATATTTGGAGGTTTTTTTGGAAACAAATTTTTAATGAGTTTTGGCATTTTTAGTTTCTTGCAATTTGCGCTAAATTATACCTATTTCGAGCAAAAATTATGAAAAAACAGCTTCATTATTTTTCTTGCAAATGACATATAAACCAAATTTTTGTGAATTATACGGGGCGAGCAATAATTAACTTTTCCCATGAAGGTCCGTCCTTAAAATCATATTTTCTGTTATAACTTGCTACTGGCGCTACCTGGACGATTTATGTTTTCATGTATTAAATATTATAATAAGCCGATTATTTACGTGTAATTAGAATTTTTTTAACATGCTTTTGAAAAATTTGAATTTTCGAGTTTTAGTCATTTGTGGCGTCCCTGTATATTATTGGAAAATTAAACGTCGTCAGTAAGATCCCAAATTTTGGTTAACACATACTAAAATTTTAAAATGCTAGCTATATTACAAGTCCCCAACAAATGCGTTTCTCTTAAACAAGTCCATTTTCCTCCATTTTTTTCGTTAAAGAGTGAAATAATCCAATATGGCCGCCAACAGCAGGTACCTCAGCATGTTTTTTTGTGGAAGGGTGTCAGAGTTTCGGTCAATTTTCGATAAAAAATATCCAAAACATGCCAATAAAAGGAACCGTCTAATCAGAAAAACTCCGGGCTTTCCGAATATGTCCATATCAATTAGGGAAATGGTGTATTGCAGTCAGGAAAATTCGGCATAGTTTTGACTTTTTAAAAGTCTTTTTTGTCAACCAAAACAAGGTCAACCCGGGTGGCTCAAAAACAAATTGGCACGTTTTATTAATTCAAAAATAATCGGATTGATCGTTTTATGATCAAATCACAAAATCTGATAAAAAGTTATGCAATTTAGGATTTGAAATTGTTTAGGATATAATTTTTAGAATTATAGATATTAGGGTGACGTGACCATAACTTTTTTGCTATTGGTCCGATTGGGTTGAAATTTAGTAGTTGAGGTTGTATGCAGTTAATAAATTTTGATGTGAAATTACTAATTGACTTTTGAGTTTTCGGTCACGTGGCTATTGTAATTTTTTTGCTATTGGTCCAATTGGGTTGAAATTTGATATACGATATTTATTTTAAAGGCAAATGATAAAATTTGACAGATAATTGACTTTTGAGCTTCATGTCACGTGACTTTTGTAATTTTTTGCTATTGGTCCGATTTGGTTGAAATTTGGTATTTGGGGTTTATTTAGGATGCAATTAATAAATTGACACACATTTGACATATTGAGTTTTAAAGTCATCTAACTTTCATAAGTGTTTTGCTATCGATAGCAAACCCTGCTATATGGTTCTTTGAAGCTGAAGAACTGGTCCGCGCTTTCCTTAACATAACCTTTGACCCCCTGACTAACCAGATTTAAGAACACCTGATAATTTGTAATTTTTTTAAAAAGAATTCCTTTAAGGTTTTTCACACACGAGACTTAAACGTACCAAACTGGTCCCCACGGACTAGAAGTATAAGAACGAAGCGAAGCGAAACTTGTTTAATAAGTTAGTTGGTTTATTTTTAAATCACTTTAAACTCCAACCTTTTATTTTAAGCTTAGAATTTTCTAGCTGACCCAAACGATGTTATTAAGTAGCAGCTTAAGATCAAACTCGTTTGATGTAATAAAACCATATAGACTACTGGCTATCGTTGTTTTTTTATTATTGTACGTAAAAGAATCTACATCGGAGTGAAAAGCAGTTTAATTCTCGCCTAGATTATCAGATTACCAGGTTCACTTAAGGCCAAGATAAAAATGTTATTATGCGTAATTAATGCCTTAATATAATTAATAAACGTAAAAGGATAGGACAAGAAATAATTAACCTATTATACTGAACCCAAATTACATTCAGGTGCGTAGGAGCCATTAGAGCCTTTCTCCACAACTTTACTTTCTTCAAAAATCTTGTAATATTCATTGCTCATATACAATGCCTAACCACTTTTTATTTTGTAACATCAAAATTGATGAAATTCCACCACTTTAGAATGATATATTTTTCAACATAAAATATCTTTATTACCTCTGGTAGATATTCCCTAGCTTCTCTGCTATCATCCTCTTCATGTTCGAGCGACTCCTCACAAAGTACTGTCAATAAACTGGCCACAAAAAAAACACATAATATATTAAGTAACGAATCTCTTCCCTTAATGTTACACATATTTAAGTTAGTCTTTCAAAACCTAATTTTCTTGCGATAAACGTCCATCTCAGTACAAGTAAACCGACAAATAAATAATCTCTTAAGATATCATAACCACGTGATATTTCATTTTATATTTAATATTAATTATTATACTTTTGTATGAAATTCGGTATATAATCGTAACGGTACCATGTGTAGCGCACGGAATACACCGTTGTAATCAACAACGTACATTGAAGATTAGTCTTACGCACCATGTGCTCTTCGATACTCCTTTCTATCGGATCCGTGTTGGGGGGCTCTCAGTGGGTTTATTCATGCTATTCTATCGAGCTTAAAGAACTGGAGCAAACCTAATCTTGTCAGACGATTAAAATGTAAGAATCGTGTTAAGTATATTTAAATTCCAGGTTAGAGGGAATATAGTAGGTTATTTTAGAGTTCTTTTTAAGATTTAAATTAAGGTAAGGAGTGAAAAGTATTCAGAATATTTGCTTTCTTTAATATCGTATACTCGTCGTCTCTCAGTAATCAATGTTATCGATCTCGTAGTACCAGTAGAATTAATGTCTGTCCATAAATGCACAAATGATCGTAAAGATGCCAGGCTGGCTTTCTCTTATGAATGAGTCTGGCCTGTAAGCCTGTTTCGAAAATCTCAATGTACACTTTTATTTCTGTGAAAAAAGAAGGATGTAATGAAAAAGTCGTTTAGCACATATGGATTCTTCTTAGGGTCTAACAGTATTTGACGAACTAGTAGTATCCTAGTTGATTTTATATTAAACCCGAAGAGCTTTTAATAATACAGTATAATTTTTAAATTTGCTAGTAGTTTTTTAACTTTCCTAGTGATATTTTTCATATAAATCTGGTTGAAGAACTGGATTGTGATTGAAATTTACTTCTCGGTATATATTTAAGTTTTACATAGGATATGTTCATCAAATCTAGTTGACTAGGGTTTTTTGACTTCTCGTTGCTTTTTGTTCCTGTTGTTGTGCGACAAGAATTTTCTTTTTCGTTGCAGGTTCTTAGAGAAACTACTTGATCAGAGCGATCATTAAAATATCATAATCTTAATCATAATTGGCCCAAAAGCCTGTTGAACTGGCAATTCAAAATCGGTATATAACACATCCATTAGCAGGATTTAAAAGAAAGCTGCACAAATTAGTACATATCACATTAATCCATTTTTCTCTGGTGTAGTGGATATGTTCTACTGCAAGCAAGCGCTTGACTGTAGGATGGAGCAGGATTAAGATGCAGATGCTTAAAGCAGACGCTATGCAATGTAATAATAGTAATTTGACGGTCCCTAATAGATAAAAGATTTAAAAGCCAAATTTTAAAATCAACTGATTAAACTAGTGGATAAGACTGTTTTTTCACATTTGATGACATTTCATGTCTGATTCAGGGTCTATCACAACATGATTAATATTTCTGCAGTACCTCTTTTTGAATAAAAGTAATTGCCCTAACCATTTTAATCTCTGTGGTACATTATATGCCTTTATTTATATATATTTTTTTGCTGTAAACAATTATATTGAATTATGATTATGAGGTCCGCTTTTATAGGTGCATTTTAATTTTTGTATAGTCCTGTTTTTGAATCCCATATGCGATAATGGTCTCATAGAAAATCCAAGGGAGATAGTACTAGAAATAAAACCTAGTGCTAGATCCTATTTTTACTCAACTATTTGGCAAACTATGGATATCAGTTTGATAGGATCAATGTTTAAACGATGGATAAAAGCAAATAAAAACAAAGTCTACTGTATAATAAGTTGTGTATATATAAATTATATATTGAAACTTATATTAACAATTGTTTTCGTTTTTAATTAAAATACAAATTGAAATATAAATTATAGATGCATTTAACTGCGATACTGGATACCAATATGTAATATCAATGTTTGAGATCATTATTTAATTAAATGACACTCATTGAGCTCGCATATCAATGGAACAAAATTTAAATTAAAGAACAGGTTTAAATCAACTTTAACTAATTTGGTAACTCACGTTTTAAATTAAGAAAAAATATTTTTCTTTTATTCTTTCAAACCATTAAGGTTAATAAAAATTAAGACTGACCTACGTTACAAATATTATTGATAATTATACCGTAGTAAACATTTATCAATTATACCCAATTTACTTTTTATGAACAATTTTTTTTTATTTTCGTAATTTTTGTGGTATTTTATACCAACCAGCTATATGATAACACCAGTGTTATTTGTCTTCCACCGTTCAGGTCTGATGATGCTCAACTCTTTGAGCGAAACATGCAACAATTTTAAGAATTAATTTATTATATTATTATATGACGTTTGAGACCCAGACTTGTGTGTTTTTTCGCCTATTTCAAATTTGTTATTTTAAAATGGATTAATTTTATCTTCTTGGAAAATCAATGCAATTTTTCAGCATTTTATACGATAACTGGGAACAAAAACCAAACCGCAAATGATTTTTAAGCGTAAATTCCTAAAAATTAAAACAAATTGGGTACTAAATTCTAGTTTTTAAATAATTTTATTTATTATAAACTTTAAGATAAAGAAAAAAAAATTGCAATAACAGCAATAATAACGAAACAAAATAAAATAGTTATATTAACTGTTCTACATGGCTGCCATATGATTCAGTACGTAATTTTCCTTCTTTTGATAAGGAATAGCGAATTCTTTGAAAAATGCCCACTTTATTTCGGAGCTTATTGCAAGCTTGCCTAATTCTTTGCCAAAGCTCTTTTCGAGTTTCTATACGAACGGCTTAAACTGATTTTAAATACAAAAATCACAGAAATTTAAATTGGGGGATCTAGATGGCCAAGCAATCGGACTACCCCTTCCTATCCATTTATTATGCTACGTCTGATTTAAATACTGCCAAATGTTTTTAATAAGGTGTGGAGAGCCATCATGCATGATGGTAATGATGATGATGATGCAAATCTGTATTGATGATAAACTTCTTTAAAAACGTGGGGGTCTTCTTCAACATTTGAATAATAATTGGTGTTATGAATATTAAAAATTCTATTCGTAGTAAAAAGGGATTCACTACTAACCAAAATTTTAGAAAAAAACTGACGATCGTGGTTCTTTTTATAGCCAGTGGGAAAATACTAAACGTGGGGCAAATACTAGTTTCAAAGGCGTCTGAACTTTTTGAAAATGAAATGGATAGATATTTTTCTTTATGTAAAATATTCCACACAAATAATTAACTGCAGCAAGGCTTCTTACACTAATTCCAGGATTTTCTTCAACGGTCGCTAAAATAATTGCCTCATCATCAAGCTTAATAATGAGGTCTTCCTGTCTCATGGTTCTTTGGACCGACTGGTCTTGTCTCTCTTAGCCGCTGATGAAGTGCAGTAAACGTAGAATGCAATGGATGTTCTTTGTTAAGAAAATATTCAGTATACCTTCGTTGAGGTAGTCTAACATTACATTGCGATTGGCCATAAACTAAATGCATTTTAGTAAATTCTTTTAATAAACTATTATTAAAATAACGAAAGTTATACAGAAATATTTACAGTTAACGCAACTATATCAAATTTGTTTTTGTTTCCTCATATTGTTTAGTCTAACAAAATTTAAAGAATCTTTTGATAATAGTGACATACGTTGCTATGTGCTTATTTGCTAAAATGTCTAAAATAGTAGTAAAACTATATATTTAACACCTTGTAGATCCGAGAGCAAGAATATCTTATGGGATTGATTAAATGGATGCTGTTCTACATGGAACTGATCTTGATTCTACATTTTTATTTAATTGTTATAGGCTATGAAATCGTATCGATATCGTGAAAATATTCTGGTTCATCATTACACGTTTCTCCAATTCGACAAAATACCGGCATTTTCCATTAACACACGCACCCAGCAAATTAACTTTCTCTGCCGGCCAATCCGCGTCTTATTATTACCATAAAGAAACTTTTAATGATCGATACAAATTTCTTCGAATCTTCGTTCACATTTTTTAATGCGCGACATTTGGCGTGCGACAACTTTACCATATGAGTATGGTAATGGTATGTCATTAAGGCAACCTAGGACATTGCTAAATGTTATTTATTATAACTAACGTGTGGACAACGCTCCATGTATGGGTGGAGTAATAAATTATTAAAATGTTTAATAAGACATTTCCCTTTATGTTTATATGAAGGGTCCAGAAACCATTAAGGGTTATAAAAAAAAAATAAAATAATAAAATTATAGATCGTAATATTGCAACAGATTTTAAAACTATTGAACTAAAAACTCATTTTTGATAATCTTTAATGCTTATGGTATATCTGTTTTATAATAAAATAATATGTATCTTTTTTAGCGATTTTATGTGGGTCATATGGTACTAATAATCATAAACATCGTTTCGTTCAGGAGATGAGCGAGATTTTCACTTTTAATTTTCATTTACTTTCATCTGATTGCACTAGGGCTGGGCGTTTATTTGGATTTATCGATATTTTATTTATACGTTTTTTTATAATAATGAGGTTATTTAGTTTAAGACTAATCAAGGACAATGTTGATATAATATAATTTTTAGATTCTCACGAAATATGAAATTTGAGTATACTTTTTTCTCTGAGTCTGGGTTGAGTTTCTTTTTTCTGGGTCTTTGTTTTTCTAAGATTTGATGTTATATCCGACAATTATCAAAAGTATAAGGGCTATGTTCTCAATATACAGGCTGCCCGAGACAAAACAGTCCCGAAAATCATGAAAAATATATTGTTTAGCCAAAAACGGCGGAACATGTCAAATTTAATATTCAGGGAGACATTTATTGACAGAAATTGCATTTCTCTGACGTCATTATATTTTATTTTTTATTATTACTTTATTTTACAAAAATCCACAAGGATAAGATCGGGAGATCTAGCAGGCCATTCTACGGTACAGCTTCGGCCAATCCATCGTCCAGGAAAGGCATAAGGACAGGAAATCGTCCAAAAATTGACAAACGGCAGCAGCATAATGTGGTGCCCCATCTTGTTGAAACATCAGTTTTTTTTCTGAGGTTATCATCTTTAGTTTCGTGTTTGTCACCCAATATCTTCAATATTGCGGAGGGTTGTTGGGTGGGGTCAGAAATAAAACAGAAACCTGTTTACCTAAATGTCGACGTTTCGACTTATACTAAGTCATCCTCAGGACACTAAGTCTAGGTTTCTTTAGTTATAATTAAAACACATTTATAATAGGAGCGTAGAATTATTTTTAACATGGGTTAAATTGTAGGTGTTATTGTGGGCAAACTAGAATCAACAATGGTTATCATCTTGTTCAAGTAACTCTGTTATTCTGGGATTGATGGCGTTCTGCTGACGTTCCAAGTAATTTTCAGCATTAAGATTTGTATTAATAAAAAAAGATCCAATTTGATCCTATTTGATCTCCCAGGACACCAGCTCATACATTAAGTTTTTGAGGTCGCTGCGTATGTGTTTCTTGAAATAAATGAGGATTAGTGCCCTCCAGTATTGACAGTTCTGTCTATTGACTTTACCGTATAAATAAAAGGAGCATTCGTCCGACAGACATTGTACAGCAAATTTCTCTCACAATTTAACCTATCACTAAAGTACTCAGAAAATTGTACACGACGATCAAAATCATCTTCATTTAGCTCATGTATGTACGAGTTTGATTTTGTAGGCGTGAGATTTGTGTAATTTTAAAATTTTGTGAACGGTACTTTTAGACATGCGGTAGCAATTTTTCGAGCAGATTTATTAGGTTATATCTCAAAATGACCCAACAATGCAATTTCTACCACTGAATTCCCTCATTTCCCACTGAATGCTTAACTTAATTTTTTCTGTTTTGTACTGACCCTGTTTCTTACAACTTCCTCATCAAATCCATTACATAAGGATGACTTACACTTTTATCTATATGATTACTATTTAAAGTACGTGCTGCTGCCCTTACAGACTTACTTTGTTGATAATAAAGACCCACCAACTCAATTCTTTCTTGCAGCGTATAAACCATTGTTATCAATACTATTGTACATGTATATTATATTGTATGTATTGTATATTACGATTTTTCGTTATCAATAGTTGACATTGGGAGTATAAATACTATAACCTTTATAATTTAAACAAATATAATATTTTATTGGATAATGAAATAAGGCTTCAAAGGTAGGTATTATAATCTATAAGTTTCAAAACGGCTTTGCTCTGCAAAAGGTTACATAGCTTAGTTGCACATTTTTCACAACTTTCAAAGATTGATTTAGAATGTTTTTTTAGTTTTTTTTTTAATTAAATTTTTCCTTACTAATTTGCCTTTACCTAAACGTAATCTGCTTTATTCTTATGGTTTTAAGAAAATTAATTATTCGAGTTAAAATTTTCGCACTATTTATTTTTCTATCATTAAGTTTGACATTTTCTCTTTTAAAGCATCCATTTATTTTTAAAGTAAGATTTATCTAGTTTTAAAGCAAGATTTTTATGTATATTTTTAAATAACATTGCCACGCATATTGTTCTAAAGTTTTTGCTTATCAACTTTTTTATAGAGTTTTATGGAGAGCGACGAACAAACTTTAAGATTCTATTCACAAGCAAAAAGTAAATCAGACTTGCAAAGTAGTTTCAAAAGTAGAGTGTAATGAGAAAGAGGCTTTCACCAATTCCATTTTTTAAGTAACGTTCGAAGTTGTAGGCGTTTCGGTTGTAGGAGGTCTAGTTAAGGAACAGAACTATGCTTTATTGCTGTTCCGTAAATAGACTGTTTATTCTAAGCAAAGTTTTATAAATATGTTTTAAAATTTAATATAGTAATTTTTTAGAAGTTTTAGCAATTTATTAGGTGCAATAGAAAAAACGGTGAGTAAAATGGCAAATTTGAAAGTGATTGTTGGAAGTGAGATTTTTAACTGTTTTGGAAAAAATTGAAAAACTCTAAACATAAAATTTACACTAATTAATTCGTTATATTCTTTAAGTTTCTGTACATCTATAAGTAAACAGTCTTTTAAATAAAAAGTTTTTCTTGAGTATTATGTTATGCATCTACTATGACAACATTTCGTGAGAATTATCCATGATTGATGCTCTTTATATTTGCTTAAGAGGAGAGATATACCTACATAACAATAATGCATATCTTGCCACTCTCACTCTGTAGGAGTAGTTTAGCGGATGTTTGTTATCGTCGCCTTTGGTCGGAACTAGAACACGTTTTTGGGAGTTGCCTTTGTAGAAGATTTTATGGCCTTGGATGACGTTTTTGGCATTCAGTTTCTCGTGTTTTTTTTTAGTCTCGTCTTATCCGTACCTAATTGTTCTTATTTGAATACGACACAACATTTTTTTTTGATAGAACTTCTATTTTGTTATATCGAATACTTCGATTTACGAACCCATCTCTAAAATTCATTCAATTCTGTTAACAAGCAGAGAAATAACGGCTCTTACACAAAATTTTGCGTTTTAATTACATTAGGAATCTGACGTGCCTAGGCTATAATTTATTTTAATAATGGGCCCCGGTTCGCACGGCTACACTTTCCATTTCTTTTTAAAACTTTTGATTGTTACTAATTGGTATTTTGTTTATTTTTCACTTAATGTGTGAACTAAAACTTTAATATTATTATTAGTTATAAAAGAAATATATAACAAAACAATTCGAATTAAATATATTTTTTGGTCTAATTTCTAACAATTGTTTTTTTTTTGATTGGTCTCGAAAAGCTTTTACAGTTTTATTTAATGCTAAACTTATTAAGTTTATTGTATTTTTACTTTATATTGTAATTGTATAATTTTTCATTTTTGTTAAACGACTTGTTACGAAGAAAATAATAAAAATTGCTCTCACGCGAGGCAACCCGCACTATCGCGAAAGTGATGTTTCTTCGGAATTTTAACTGAAAAAGTAAAAGTATTCGCTGACATACCTGTTGGTCACGGATTATTGCTTGTTTTGGTATGATTTGCATGGCAGACGAGTACTCTTGGTAAATAATGAAAATAGTGGAGAATTTTAAGTTCTTTCACAACGTATTTTTGGCACGGATGCAATGTAACTATTTGACAGGCCATAATAAGTTGTAACAGAGTAAAATTTATTTTGAAGTAAATGTTTGAATATCACAGAATTTATTTAAGTATTCGTTGGATAATAAATGTATGGTGTGTACATCAGAAATCAAATAATATTATTGATTTCCACTTCGAGAAATTCCATAAACAACCTTTATGATTAAACAGTAATTTATTTCTTTTTACATGCATAATTGATTCTTTATTCATTTGAATATAAAATTAGGTCATCTAATGAATGTCAAGGAATCTACGATCACTGATTCGTTTTTCTCTGATAAGAATTTTTACTTCGAAAGTATATAAAAAAGCTCTGGAAGTGAACCGATACCATTTTATGATCACAGGTCATAGAAAACTCTTTTTTCGGATTTTTATAACCAATTCAAGTGATGATTTAAAGGATACTAGATATATACGATACATATATCCAAAAAGGAGGCCAGTACCACTTTCTTCAGTGGACTTTTCTATTTTAATCACAAGTCTGTGTGATGCCTTTAACTCTTTGCAGTATACGCTAATGGCACCTCAGTTAACCTTTATAATAAAGCTTCTTTTTCCTTATTTTGTCTCAGCAAGAACTTATGTTTAACATTTGATTCAATTTTGTTGCTTAGTTAATTTTTACCTTGAAAAAAATTAAACCATTAAACAACGCGAGTCAGGTTAGACTTTTTGACATTGTCAATAAAAGTATGTTCCTAGCATAAAAAAAGTATTCTGAAGAGAATTTGTTATGACAATATGTTAAAAATATGAAACGCAGTTGAAATCTAAAATAAACACGCAATGTTTTTTTTCACGTCAATACCAACAGTGTATGAGGGAAGACGAGCAAAGGATCAAATGTGAAATTTCGTGTCAAATTAATCAAAAAAATCTAAATTAATGAAAAATTTTAAAAGATACGTATGACAAGAATTATCTATCTTGTGTGGTAATTATAAACGGTTTTCCAAAGATCGAGAGAGCCCCAAGATGACCAACGACTGGATCCACTTGGTATCACGATGTCATCGAGAGTATACTCAGCGGCAAAATAATTGCATTAGCTAATAATTTTTAAAGGGCTGGGTATTTTTAAATTTTTTTAGGCCTTTAATATTAGGGTGCTATCGTTATAAAATAAACATTATCTTTCAAAAAAAAGTATTTAATGTCATCAAAAATAATAAAGTTATATATTTTGTTGTAGCAAATAATAAGTGTCATAACATAAAATTATACACAAGTAGGCAAAATGCATTTTTTGTTATTTTAGTAGCTAGTATTACCCCCTCTTGCTCTTCTATATTGTTCGACTCTACGATTTATGCTATTAATGAGGGTATTGATCACTTCTTGAGGCATATTTTCCCACTACTCTAAAATCGCAATTCAAAGTTGGTCAACGTTCTCGATTGGAATATTTCGTCTGTTAAATTATTTGGAAATGTATCTCCAGACATATTCTATTCGATTCATACGTAGAGAATTTGATGGCGAATCCAATCGATTTATTCCTTTCATTCATTCATTTTGGATAGCAAGGTTCTATGTGAAGGTGCTTTATTGTCCCCTAATTACAATATTTTCACCTCTAAATAGTCGAACTGTAACAAATAACATTTTCATTCTAATAACATTTTCCAAATAAAACTGACCGTAAAAATTAGTTATAGCTTTCCACCATAAAAAAAATCCATCTCAAATCAAACTGACTTTTCAGATAAGAAAAAAATAACAAAAATTACTTCTTTAAAAAAAACTTCACCATCCTGCAACCCTCCATAAAAGAAGAGTGGCATTATGTGCTAATTTCCAAAATTCCATCATCTTATACACCCAAGCAGCTTGCACACTATATAAAAGAAAAACTGGAAACTAGTGACTTTATTCGATGTTTTCCAATGCTGAGGAATAGGGATAGTTCAGACTTCTATTTTAAAGTGGGTGTACAAAATAAAGACAACTTAAAGCTGCTAAAAGACCCAACTATGTGGCTTCAAAGTACTGTCATAGATGGCCAAAAAGTAAATCTTGTAACGCATACCCGTTCAGCTTTAACGCCCCAAAAAGCAACACCGCCGATGTCACATAATCAGACTACAATATCGGTGACAAATTCTGGTGACGCCAAATTTGTGCATATAGCTTCTGATAACAAGGCTATAGTTGCAAGTAAGTTCCATATGTGGGAAAATGTAAAATTTGTACAAAAACATGCGAAGGTTGATGATGAACAATTTATTTACAAAGATATGATACAGAAAATAGTCGCTACTTGTTGGCTTGACTGAGGGATCCTTCCATTTTATAATTTTACAGGCTCTTTCTTTCCTTCCTTATAGTTATGGGTACCAAAATTAACGGGGTACGAGTGCTATACAGAATTCCTCTTCATACCTTAACACTTCGACAATTACTTAGGTTGGGTTGGTTGTTATATGTTAAGGGCTAAATTTAATGTATGCTGACGTTTTGTTGGCCTCCAAACATGAATCCGGTAGTCATCACTAATTAGGCCAAAACGACTTTCATCGGAAAATTTGTATTGTGCCACTGATTTTGGTCCCATTATATATGCGCCCTCACCCACTTCATGTGACTGGACCTATACTGAGCATTTAACTTGGGTACCCACAAGGGACGCCTGCACCTTAAACTATCCGAAGACGCCGACCCACCGTTCGACTTGATAAGCAGATACATTCTGACTGTTTGGAATGGGTTATTACAGGCATACTGCAACAAATAGCGGTTTTAATTTGCCTTTGTGGGCCTCCTACGTCTACTCCTGGGTAGTTCATGAACATAACCTTGCTCAACATACCGAGCAATAACTCTCGATACTATACTTTGAATAAATCTCTCTCTAGCAATACGCTTCTTACTCCAATCCTGTTCATGTAGGGTAACAGTTCCCATTCGATCTTCAACAGAAAGACATGCGCCGGGCATAACTTAACAAATAACAGTATGTTTACAATGGTAAAACTTAAATGGTACCGATTTTACTTTTACTGGTCAAGAATTTAGTCTGCAATAAATTCCAACGTGTTTTAAGCTATTTATTTATTGCTTTTCAGTTTTTTTGTATGTACAGTATTTGTTTAAAGTAAAAACCTATATTTGACTCCAGTAAAATATGTTTTGTATTAAAATGCACTAATTATGCCGATGAGTGAGCGCACACATACGCGCTCAATGCTCTGATAATTTTAGAGTAAGTTTAAAGTAGTTACACAAATAAATGCACAATATGCTCAAGTAAAGTCTAAGGGATTCAAGTTTGAAAGCAATTGAAGACTGTACCTTGAAATTTATTTTTCAGTGAGAAATATCGCCAAATCTGTTGAAAAGTTTAAAATACAAACGGAACGCTCTATTAAAAACTGTTCAGATATTTTAAGCAAGGTAGAAAGTTCAAGCGGCACCTTTTGAGAGGAAAAATCATGGAAAAGTATTGTTAACAAGGATAGCTTTCCACCACTGTTGATGAAACCAAAAAATACAAATCAGGATAGTTTAGTCACCCAGCAAGCGGCTACGGAAAAAATAGACCCATCTATTTGTGGATATCAGTGAACAGACATAAATTGGCCAAACAAGGAGCCGTTATTATTAAATGTAACGACAGAGAATCGTTTAAAAAATATGCATGCTAATATACAGGGTTTGTCGGGTCCTTTTTAATCAATATTAATATTGATTTATTTAAAGATGATCTAGGAACAAGAAATTTTAAATTTGTCGTACAAGCAGCAGAGTACAAGTTAAACAGATTATGCCTCAAGATATTAGAATTCGACATCGCTCAGCAACACTAATTGATCGTATATTAACAAATGAATACAAATTAGTTGAAGCTCCTAGAATATTTTTTTAAATCACTGATCATGAAATCGTTGATACTAATATGAGTGTAACTAGTAATCAAATGTCTGCATTGTCTCACTGTTTTTGGAATTTAAGTCGAGAAAATATCCTTCAAGTTCTAGGCGCGTTAATCGGACATGATTGGAATTATTCCTCAACCAATGTTATTGTAGTGATTTTGTCGTAAATTTACAACGGATTTGTTAGATATACTACAAGTTCTGTTTTAAGGAATGAAAATCAATTATTTTAAGAAAACATTGAGAAATGCTGAGGTATTGGACAGAGGATGTGGTCTGCATTGAAAATATTAGTTGGAAGGTTGAATAAGGAAGCGGATTTTGCAGGTATAGACTTATTTGGGATATAATATAATTCTTTGGATGAAAATATATGACTGGAATAATACTTTAAATAAAAATTTATGCTGATGGGTACAAGAAATTTTCCGACAGCATATAACCTAGACTATTGATAAAGAATATATACAAAATACACATAGGTTCTGAATTCTATCAATTCAACCAGAAACCTTGCTCTCCTTAAAAGAATTGTGTTTGACTTAAAAAACAAGAGTACTGATGAAACTCTTAGCATAAAAGTTCTAAAGAATATTTCTAGTGTTATAGAAGAAAACATATTAACCAACTCATTTGTGAATTTTATTGCGGATGACACTTTAATATGTGTTTCTGGTACATAATTTGGGTAAATTACCTCCTGCTTAAATAAAAAACTACAATAATTGTACAAATGGCTAATAAATGGTTTTGTCAAAATAAATTGCGCTTTTAATATTTTATATCAGAGCTTTTGCGGCTTGGCCGAAAAAATAGTATAAATGGAAGTGATACTTGGATGTCATTTTAGTTGTCCAAATAACATTATATAATTCTATTAATTTTATGTGTAGAAAAAGTTGGAAAATTGGATTTTTCTGTTGTGTGTCTAAATGTTTATCTCAGTGGGCTAAAGCGTCAGTTTATAATAGTATTACCTTTCCTCATTTTTATTATTGTTAAATTGTGATAGGTATACACAGATGTTCACAACTTAAACCTAAGGTATAGGGGCTTAATATCTCCTCCTTTCCATAAGACTGCCTTGTTTGCAAGATCTTTCTCTTATAATGTTTACCTAATATACAATCATATTCCTCTCGAAAGATGAATACAAGCAGCAGAGTACAAGTTAAACAGATTATGCCTCAAGATATTAGAATTCGACATCGCTCAGCAACACTAATTGATCGTATATTAACAAATGAATACAAATTAGTTGAAGCTCCTAGAATATTTTTTTAAATCACTGATCATGAAATCGTTGATACTAATATGAGTGTAACTAGTAATCAAATGTCTGCATTGTCTCACTGTTTTTGGAATTTAAGTCGAGAAAATATCCTTCAAGTTCTAGGCGCGTTAATCGGACATGATTGGAATTATTCCTCAACCAATGTTATTGTAGTGATTTTGTCGTAAATTTACAACGGATTTGTTAGATATACTACAAGTTCTGTTTTAAGGAATGAAAATCAATTATTTTAAGAAAACATTGAGAAATGCTGAGGTATTGGACAGAGGATGTGGTCTGCATTGAAAATATTAGTTGGAAGGTTGAATAAGGAAGCGGATTTTGCAGGTATAGACTTATTTGGGATATAATATAATTCTTTGGATGAAAATATATGACTGGAATAATACTTTAAATAAAAATTTATGCTGATGGGTACAAGAAATTTTCCGACAGCATATAACCTAGACTATTGATAAAGAATATATACAAAATACACATAGGTTCTGAATTCTATCAATTCAACCAGAAACCTTGCTCTCCTTAAAAGAATTGTGTTTGACTTAAAAAACAAGAGTACTGATGAAACTCTTAGCATAAAAGTTCTAAAGAATATTTCTAGTGTTATAGAAGAAAACATATTAACCAACTCATTTGTGAATTTTATTGCGGATGACACTTTAATATGTGTTTCTGGTACATAATTTGGGTAAATTACCTCCTGCTTAAATAAAAAACTACAATAATTGTACAAATGGCTAATAAATGGTTTTGTCAAAATAAATTGCGCTTTTAATATTTTATATCAGAGCTTTTGCGGCTTGGCCGAAAAAATAGTATAAATGGAAGTGATACTTGGATGTCATTTTAGTTGTCCAAATAACATTATATAATTCTATTAATTTTATGTGTAGAAAAAGTTGGAAAATTGGATTTTTCTGTTGTGTGTCTAAATGTTTATCTCAGTGGGCTAAAGCGTCAGTTTATAATAGTATTACCTTTCCTCATTTTTATTATTGTTAAATTGTGATAGGTATACACAGATGTTCACAACTTAAACCTAAGGTATAGGGGCTTAATATCTCCTCCTTTCCATAAGACTGCCTTGTTTGCAAGATCTTTCTCTTATAATGTTTACCTAATATACAATCATATTCCTCTCGAAATGAAAATACTCACGCCAACAAAATTCAAATATCTATTTAAAAAATAACTTGCTAACACACCACTAAGTCTTGTTGTTTTTTATTTATCTTTTTTTTCATACGGTATAGTGTACTTGTGTTTTGGGTTGGTACAAACGTCTACTATAAGTATAAGAACTAGGAACTATTAGAATGTTTTAGGTAAAAACAGTGTTGTAATTTACTTGTGTTGAAATTATAAAACTACATACTACTTATGATTTGCTATTGTGCTAACATTGAATCTATATATTAATTTAATATTCTTTGTTGTTAGTTACAGTTACAAAATTTTCACGGAGTTTATTCAATATCAGTTTTACTGCCTTAAACTCCATTTTGCAGTAATACATTTATCATGTATGAAGAATGTATACCAATAATGCATTGTAAACTTGTACTATTACTGGCAAATAAATTTATTTATTATTATTATTATTATTATACTCCCATTTGGAATGTGCTGAATATCTTACAGTGCCTTAACGGGAACGAGCAAGTGTCTTTTACTTGGAGATCATCATATGAGTTTTAATTGCTGAGACTGTAAACGTCGATAGAGAAACTTTCAATAATATTTTACATGAAGAAAATCTGTGCAAAATCTGATACCAAAAAACCTTGATGTTTAGAGAGAGAAGTTAGATGAGCGTGAATTAACGAAAAACCTCATCACATGAAATGAAACCTGGATATTGCAATACGATTATCCGTGCACTAAAAAACTACCCCAACTCCAAGAGTTAAAAAAAAACAAGGATTTCAAACTGTAAACCAAACTTATTATTTGACAGATTTGGCAATACTCCGAATTCTAGAAAAATAATTCATGCGTCATTGAAGAAGCGTTATTAAGCTACTAGAGGCACTTCAGTGGTCGAACATGCAAACTTAAAAAAACATGCTCTTTTTCATAACCTGTTTCGTTATTTAATAGACAGACCTTCTATATACAGAATGTCTTTGTCTTGTCTTGAAAGTTTTCAAGTAATCCCCTTACGTTGATTAACTTTACCCGACTCTATTTTATTGATAATAACGTATTTTTGTGTTTATAAAAAAAACGTTAATATCTTACGTACAAATTTGCTCTTAAAAAGATACATTATTTCACCTGATATTAAAAAAGCTTTATTTTTAGTTGGGCGGTATCCACTGTGATGACCAGACAAAATATGATACCTTCAGAAGATGGCAGTACCATGATTAATGCTCTTATTCCTCTTTGGGATTTATGTAATCACACAAACGGCACTGTAAATACCTTGATTGCGGAGTGTAAGAAATTACTTTTAAATAAATTTATTCTTGTAGATATCAACGGATTACAATCCTCAACTCAAACGAAGTGAATGTCTTGCATTTAGGGACTTCCAAGCAGGAGAGCAGCTATTTATTTATTATGGCGCTCGTACAAACGCGGATTTTTTTATTCATAACGGGTAGGGTATTCATAATGGGTAGGTCTTGTATTTAATTTCTTTTATCATTTAAATAATTTTGTAGATTTGTCTATGAAGAGAATGAAAATGACATTTATTGGATTCGACTTGGAGTGAGCAAATCTGACTCCTTAGAGGAAAAACGTAGGGAACTGTTAAAAAAGTTAGGAATATGGAGCATAGCCGAGTATTCGATTAAAAAGGGATCTAGACCGGTAGATGGCAGACTTCTGGCTTTCTTAAGAGTATTTAATATGAATGAAGGTACTAAAAAATTTAAATGCACTAATGAAAGATTTCTACCATTCTAGAAATTAAATAATTTTAATACCTGGCTTAATTTCAGATCAGTTAGACCACTGGATCCAATCAGAGAAGTGTTCTGATCTCCAATATCCAGAATGCGCCCTGGATACAACATTGGAAAGAAAGTCCTGGACCTTTTTAAAGGCTCGTCTTACCTTACTTTTAGCCTCTTACAAAACCAGCTTAGAAGAAGATCAAATGTTAGTTAAAGATAAGATTTCTGATAATTTAAAAATGGCTATCAAAATGAGACTGACGGAGAAGAAACTTTTAAAAAATTGCTTAGAGTACGTTGAGGATATGATAAGGAAATAGCATAAGGTATATTGTATAAGGGTTGCACACGAGAGTCTGCTTAAGACAAATTATAAATGTCAATGGCTCTACGTGTAAGCATCTTTTAATAACTTATGTTAGAGTTTAACTATGCAGTAATGTTGTTAAGCTATCAAATGCAGTGAAACAAAAAAATTTTTGCAGCCAAATAAAAATTAGCTTGAATCTGAAGGTAATTACTTTTTAAATATACAAAAAAATAAATATAATATTTTTTTTAGTTTGCTTAATTTGAGTTTATAATAATTATTATTATTGTTTTTAATTATTGAATAATTAACTTTAGGCGATTGATTATAGGCGTAGAGCTGATTTCAATCTCAAATGAAAATTTACTTAATCTTTTTACAAATTACTATTGTATTGTATTATTGCTTTTTAGGATAGTTAATAGATATTTGTTGTTATATTTTCTATTAATAAACCCAACATAAGAATTTTGTTACCATAAAATAGTTCATTTAAAAATTCAAAGAGCTGTTTCATTTTATTATTTTTTAAATAGCCACATGATTCGCAGTAAATGTTTTTAAGAAACATGCATTTTGGGAGAAATAATTTAAATAATATAAATGTCTCTTCATACACAAACACAGATGAAAATATGCCTTTTTTCTGTATTTAGTTGCGTAGCCATAAGAGATTTACAAATTACAAGGCTGTTAAATTATGGTATAATAATTTTCTACTAAATAGACATAAATATGTCGATTTAAACGTCGGGCCAATATTCCGACTAGTAGCGATACATTCCTTTAAAGATATCATAGGAGAGGGGTAAGAAGTAAATTGAACGCTAATATGCATTGTGCAAAAGTTATTGAGATAGTTTTTGAGATATTTAATTTTTTTTGTTTTTCTCCAAAAGGTATACCTTAATAATTTAAAAATCACTTTCCAGAATTAGTGGGATTCTGCAGTTTTATGATAAATTCTGATGCCGACGATAGAACTTTCTTAACCGACATTTTGTGGATGGGCGGATCGAAATTTAGTCATGACGGCATTACAAAATTGCATAACCTGCATTATTTGAACGAAAAAAAATCCCCATTTAATAAACTAATTTTCAAGAAAGTTTTCTGTAAATGTCTAGATGTGTCTTATGGGCCGTGGAGTAATAAGACCATAATTTTTCCCAGACTACTTAAACGGGGATATTTATGATTGTTTTTACGGCATGCCCAACAAGAGCTTCTTGACAGATTCCTCTTGCCGTTCAAGGCCAACTGGTATTTCAACATGACGGCTGTCAGTTGCGTAGTTTCTGGATGAACGTTTTCTAAATCCTTGGATTGGTAGATCAGGTCCAATAGTAAGTAGTCAGGTCCTCCCGAAATAAAGTTTATGCAACTTTAGTAAATACCCGGAAGATCTTATCCAAAGACTTACCAACGCTGCCGGAGGAGATCCGAAATAACATAACCACCAGACGGAAATGACAAGATGCGGCCAAGCTTGTATCCGCAATAGA
The DNA here is from genome assembly GCF_022605725.1 of Anthonomus grandis grandis. Lineage (NCBI taxonomy): Eukaryota > Metazoa > Arthropoda > Insecta > Coleoptera > Curculionidae > Anthonomus > Anthonomus grandis. Next base: position 14,196,889 of record NC_065552.1, on the reverse strand, counting down.
GGCTCTCATTTTAAACAAGATTTGTGAAATGTAATTACTTTTGGACTATTCATAATAAATTTACAAAACGGTGATTTTTAACAAAATGTTGACAAATGTAGCCTAAATATTCTTCAAAAATAACTAGAAGGTGTAATATTTCATTTTAAAATAAAATAAAAGTTTTACTTTGCTTTTACAATTTGCCTAGGTGTAAGATTGTGTATTGCCACATTTTTATCGTTGAAAAAGTAACACCATTGTGTTGGACATGTATTTTGCTTACAGGCTTAAAAATATGTTCCACGTGTGTCCAGAGCTATCGTGAGATATACCCGCGTGCGTTACCGCGATGAGTCCGGAATGTCGAAGAACAGCTAATATTTGCGGTGTTGTCAATACTACCGTCTAAGCTCATTTTGTCCTGAAATGATGATCAACATGGTGGATGTCGGTATCGGTATAAAGTTCCCCTCTCACAACAACATCTCTTGCAGGAATAACGCTTCACGTTTTTTTCTAGAGAACAACGTTTAGGAGTACAACCTAATAGAGTTTGAACGGTTGTAAACCGAAGATACGTCTTACATACTAGGAATCATCCTTTAGTCCAAATTATCAAGCCGAATGCGAGTTCGGTACTTGATCGGCTTCTCATCCTTGATAGGAAACTCTTCTTTTTGAAAATACAAAGTTTCTTTATCCGCTATCTTGAGTGCTTGCCGGACTCCGGGGTTAGGCCGATACAGCTCTTGAATTATCTGCGGTAAACCTCAGCTATTCCTCTAGACATTTATAAATCCTTAGCTCCATAAACAGGTGTCGATGCACTTCAAAATTTACGTCGTTCCGACCTTGTCAGTCATTAGAATAATGGGCGATCAATTCATCGATTATCAAATTCGACTCTGGCTGAATTTGCCGCAGCTAAACGTCTTCGTAGTTTCCATATTAGAGAGCTTGTCAGTTACAGTGAATGCCTCGAGCTTTGCGCCTCAATGGCTTTTGTATGCTGTAAATAACATCATTGATGGCTTCCAGAACCTCGTATGGCCCATCCCAAGATGTTTGAAGTTTGGATCTTAGCATTCTTAGCGTCATAAAGCCGAACCAAGTCGCCATTGTTATACCTCTGGTCTTTGGTCTTCACATCATATACGTTCTTTATACGATCGCTGGCATCTTACATGGAAATGCGACCTTGACTTGAAGGATTTCTATTCGTCTACACAGATCACTAGCGTAGTCCTCCCTAGATTCCAAGTATCTTACAGATACCTCCAAATGTAAACCAAATTGTCAAATCCGTTATTTTATTAAGGCATCGACGGTAGTTGAGGCTTCCTGGTTTGATAGAGGGTATGCCTTAACCCATTTACTAAAGTAGTCTATCACAACCGCGATGTACTTATTTCCTGCTTCTTACTCGGGAAACAGACCGGCAATGTCAATAGCAAACCTTTCAAAGGGAATTTCTACGTTATACTAATGCATCAAAGCTTTATGCTTTCCCTGCGGAACACTACATGCCGCACAACGCACCAGTCCCTTACGCCTGCCTTGGCCCAGTAAACTCTTTCCCTCACTTTTCCCAGGGTCTTTGTTAGTCTAAGATGTTCTTTTGATACATCGGCATGGATTTTCTTTAGCAACTCCGAAATCCGACATTTAGGCACAACGCTTTACGTTATTTCCTCTTTGCCGGCGTGGTCACCTTTTTTTCGCCGCAGCTGTCCATTTTCCAATTTAGTAAGTCCCATTGTGCTTAATATGACTTCACATACTTGGCAGCTTCTTTCCTTGCTTTATCCAGTTTAGGAGTATCTGGATCTCTCCTCTTGATCTCTTCTTACAGGATCTCTATTTTGCCGAGTATTAGTGTCGATGGTTAACCACTGGGCATCTTTCTCCTATGCCCACTGACAATACTTGCAATCCTCCGGGGACAAATTCTTGATTTAATTCATTCATAGTACTCATAATATTTTATTTTTTTTACGTCATGTGTTAAGAAATGTACGTGGTGTATTGTGTTTTGAGAATACAGGTCGACGAATCAATGTACGACCATCGCCTCCTATATAATATAGGGATATATAGGGTCCGGCAGTCAAACCTGACGGTTTTTGAAATGAGATAAATAAAAAAGTTGTTGAGATATTTTAATTATTATTTTTTTATTGTAAAGAGGAGAATTGGAAATTTAACATTGATAATAAAAAAGCACAAAAATAACTTATGTAGCAAAAATTATGTCACTTAAATGATGATAACTATTTTCTCTACACTGTACGAGTCTGCTGGAAAAGTTAGTCATGACTCTCTCCAGTGTTTGGCGCGAGATCTCACGAATTTCTCGCCGAATGTTCTCCTTCAGTTGGTTCAAATTATTTGGTCTGTCATATGACGAACGGTTCTCGAGATATGGCTGAGAAACAGTCTTATTGGGTGTTTGTATTAGTGGCAAAGTTTACAGAATATACTATAGAATATTTTACTAACTTTGTTAGTGGTTTAAAAGAAATATTTAATTTAAATCTGCCTCGTGTTCTTTTTAAAAAAAGAGAGATGTCAGGTATTTAGTATAACCAGGTGCATAGTGCACATGACGTGGGTTTCTTGTCATAAGTATGGTTAGGTTTAGATATTGACATAGCTGATTTTCAGCTGTTTTCTTTATTCAAGCTAAAAACGCCCCCCACCACTTTATTTGACAACTGACAGAAATTTTTGTAGAAACTTTTTTGTGAGAAAATCTTCCTAGAATATTAATATAATATTTTGAGGTGTACGTTATTGGAGGTTTTTTGGCAAAAATGCAATTTTAAGATTTAAAGAAGTTGTGGCGCCCTCTAGCGGTTGACCAATGAACTTCAAAATAATTTCCAGCATTTTTTTTGGACACTTTTATTACAAACATGTTTTTTCAAGGCGCTACGACTATCAGGGCCCGAGATATCGCCGACGTCCATTCTTAGTTGGCCACCCGGTACATGCCATCGTACATGACCATCTTTAAGTGAATACAATAATTAATTGCTGCTAACTTATTCTACAATAAGTAAGCAGTAATTATAGAGCAGGAAAAAAACCAAAAATGAAACCAGTCATGGAGCTGCTAGAGAACGATCCCGACTGTAGATTAGAATTTTGCAAAACCATGATGATATTGGTTGTTAATGGATAAGTACTATTAGTATTGAAAAGTTATTAGGGGAAGTCTTTTCTCCACAAATAAAATGCTAATCCTCTTATTTCAGGAGTGTTCATTTCGGCAAGTGTTCTTGCTTTCATCAGACTGTAAAATATATTACAAAAAGTTCAAAAACATATAGGAACATTTTTCTTCCTTGACAGGTGACATAAAAAATATTTTAATAATTAACAATTTTGTCAAAAATACAGACAAAATTTTAGAGACTTTTCCTTGTTAGACTTTTTCCTTAAAATACTATTAGACTGGGTGTTGTTTTCAGACATAGCCACTTTTACTATTAATGGAGAGGTACGTATGTAGATGCTGATGCCGGTTTAAAGTTTAAACCAAAATCTTACCATGTGGTCTTTGCAAATATCTATCGCATACCTTTTCTTTTTAGGTAAACCTGCCATATTGTTGGTCCTCCAGCACCATCAACTAAGAAGAAATTACGTACGAAAATTGTGCATTAATATATATATCCTAAAAAGGTTTACTTCAGTCGTGTAGTCTCAAGCACACTATTTTTAAATGCAATTGTTTAAATGTTTTTTTTTTAAATTATCATTCTCTACGTGCTTAATTCAATGAATATGACCACTTCTATTTTGCAACTACTAGTTACTATGCCGAAAAAATCCAAAGTAGGTGGCTTACACATCAAAAACTTATGGTGTGCGCTGGAATCACAGGAGATCAAAATATTGGTCCAATATTTTTTTATATCAATTTAACTGGTGACAGATATCTTGAATTTGTACCAATTACATTTGAATCAGAATTAACACAACTATTTCGTACTGAAAATAGAAATGTTGAAGAAAGAATCTACTTTCAAAAAAGATGGTGCACCTAATGTCCGACAATTTCAACAAATTGACAAGGTCACCAGGTTACCTTGAAGGGAAAGTATATAAGATCAGAAAACATTTTTTTCCGGGTTATAATCCATAATCAATCGGTGTATCGATGCGACTTTATGAATTTTAATCAATAAAAAATTTTATACCTCCGTCAGTTATAGTATCTTAAAATATGTAAAAATATTGGAAATGGGAAAATTTGTAAAAACATTTTCCTAAAATATTTAAACAAACCAATAAGAATAACTTATGTTCAAAGAAGCTTAAAATACTATTCACGACAATTTTGATAATTTGATTAATTTAATATATGCAGAAGAATAGATGCTCTTTATTTATTTTCGTGGCTTTCATGCGGTGTATGTATGCTGGGACCGCATGTACTTAAGATGGACCTAATTATAATCGATAGACAGTTAAATATATTATTGGATGTAACTTTTCTTACGAGAATTAGATGGTTCTATAATTATTGTTTTCTTGTGTTTATATAATTATTGCATTGTCAAAGCAACAATGATTATATTGTATCGATATGCAGCTGTAAATCACAATATTTTATAAATCCTGACAAGCTTTTGTTTTATAATGTTACTTCCGAAATCTCAGAGATTTCCTAAGTCATAACAATGATATTTCTGGTCTGGCCCATGTTTCCTAAAAAAAGCCATGTTGCTGTGGAATTATCCTATTGATATTCAAACGTATAATTACTATTTGAGTATCTTTCATCCTTAACATATTTTTATTATCTAATATTGTTTGATGATTTTAACTTACCCGAGTGTAGCAGATGGGGTCTTTTGAAGAAAAATTACTTTGACTAGAAACTTTAGACTTTTTGGACTGGCAGCAACTAAATCCTAAATTTAATTTTTAGCAGTTTCTGGCGTTAGATATTTCGTCAGGTCCAGAGTTTCGTTCCATTGAAAAATGTTTCTATCAAACAATTTCACAATCATCTTAAAGTAGATAAAGGTTTTAAAAGAGCTGATCTCATAAGATTAATATAATTTCTGGAAATAAATTAGCATTTACTCAAATCTGTTGAAAATGTCAATATGGCAGCCAAACTTTTTTATCAAATACTTTATTTTTATCTGGGTAAGTATTTTCCAAAACCTCTGAAAGAAATCGCGCATATCTGCGTAGTTCACTCTTCAAACAATAATAATTAAACAAAAACATAGTGCATCAAGAAAATATAAACATTTTGTAAAACCCAAGCTTATTGCTCTTCCAGAATCTTTTAGCACAACCGAGCAACTTTTGGAGATTGATTTAAAGTTTACAAAAAAATAATTTATTGGTACGTAATTTGACGTTTATTTGACATTTAAATGATAATTTGTCAACTATTTTTTCGCACTAGTGCGTAAAGTAATTTGGTATTTTTTATTTTTTTATGTTTTCTTCGGTAGTAGACAAAATTTTGTATGTTATAGCTGTTAAGGGTATTTTTATTCATGGGAAACTCATGCGACAAATTTCTCATTCATAAAAAAGGATAATTTTACACACTTGTTACGTAAATATTCTTACTTTCTAATAAAAAATAATATAATCTTTAATAAAAAAATAGCTCCCGTTCCACATATTATATGCCCGCAAACGAAGGTATTATTGTGGGCCTGTAAGTGAATATTAGTAGTATTATTCAAAATATATAATTTTGTAAGCAACAACCATTATTTGTAGATATTACGACTCATTTTAGGAATTAATATAATATTTTTAATCATATTATTTTAAAAAAGTCATCAAAAGTCATACCAATACTGAACACCTAGACTGACACTTCCAACAAATAGGTTTAATCTAAAAATATATATACACCCTATAATATGGTGTGAAGATCATGCGTTTCTGCCTCCGAGTTCATCCATATCCCATTATTCTTCTCTCTCTCATATCTCCCGAGATACAACCCGTTTTCATTTGACTCTCAGAGTTCGTTTTATCACAGCACCGTCCGGGCTATGCCCTTCAATTTTCACGAAACTTTACTTGAAGCGCGTAAAAAAATTGATAAGTTACGGTTTGACTCTTATAGATCCAATTTTTTTGTCTATTTAAGAAAATAAATTAAATTATTATACGGGTCGAATATGATGCATAACTGTGCATATTTTATTTATTTTGTTATGATCATCTCTGGTAAGTGTTAGTTACTGTTAAAGTAAAAATGTTAATTGAATTAATTGATGTTAATTGATTAAATGTAAAGTAATTAAGTATTCATTGAGATATCAGTTTTAGAAGTTGCTTAGTGTAAATCTTACTTCAATGTTTTATTTGGTGATTTTAAGTAATGAAATATATGATTTTTAATAATATATTTTAAATATTAATAAAACTTTAAGATGAAATTTGCAAAAAATCATGGAACTCTCAAATTTTATTTCAATTTAAAAAAGTCCTTGATGTTTTTAAAAAAATCAAGAAGATACAAAAAAAGTAAGTAATTTTATATATTTAATTTGATTTTATTTACCTTAATAACAGTAGTAGATCTAAATAACGAAACTGGTCAAATTACATAGGTTTTCTTATTCACTAAATGGGTCTTTCTTTCTCTTCAATTTTAATGACAACTAAAGTAATGTAGGATATTTGAAGCAAAAAACGGATTCAGTCTCATTCAGAGGCCGATAGATGAAACCTTAAGGTACAAAAAAAATCTATTATACCTCAAGCATTTGTGTTGCGTAAGAATTTTTTAACTTTAAGAGGTTAAATTAAATATAACGAAAGGCTTAAGTTTATATTTTTCTAAAATATATGCATAAGTAATAAAGTCTATTTTCTTCTTTATTTTTTCAATAATCGACCGTATGAGCTAATATTTTTGTAAGTTGATATTCATTTAAATAGGTATGCCCAACAAAATAGTTATTTAAAAGATCAACATTATTCAAAGATCATATCTGCAAATGTCATTTGACATGACCATTTTTTTAATTTGGCTGCTATACATCAGCAAATATGATAAATCAATCAATCAATATTTATTTCGATTTAACAATACTCATTTACATTAAAAAAGAAAAACTAATAGTAAACATGGAAATAAAAAGAGCTCCCGAAGTCCTAAGATACGTTCTGTTTTACATCCATAAATCGCCATAAAATTTTAAAACATTATACAGGGTGTTTCACTTTTTTGTAGCAGGACTTTAACAGTATTTAGAAAAAATAATTTTAAGGTAGGTTTCTCATATAAATATTTATCGTCAAACTTTTTGTTTCTGAGATACAGGGCGTCAAAGTTTCCCAAAAAAAAAAAGTTTTTATTTTTTAATATCCGAACTATCAAAGATATTGAAATCAAAATTGGTATAAACAATTCTAGAATGAAGGGTCATAATCGTGAATAATGTCATGTTTCTACGTTGGCCAGTGGCGGAGATATGACAAATTAATAATGTTAATGTGACTAAAAAAGTAGCACGCCACTGGATTAAGTCGATTAAACGATCATTTCTAAATAGTGCATTTAATTGTAAACAAAAATGCCCTCTTGATATTTTTTCGTATCTGACTCCGTTTTCTCCTCAAATTGGGTTGTAAAAATCACTTAAGATTTAAAGATAAATTTATTTCAACCGTCTAATAAATCGCAACATAGAACAATACCACAAATACTTATAACTTATTTATAACAAACAACAGATTACAAGAACACAACAAACAATTAACAAATTTAAAGAAGGTGTTCGAAATGTGAACCATTTTCTGCAATACATAATTTACATCGACGAATAACCGAACGTGAAATGTTATTTATATTAATTTATTTTAATAATTTGAATAGTGTGCCATGAAATAAAAACAGTGTCATAAAATGTAAATGTGATATTAGTATTATCGTGTCAAATTGCAATTGCGTTCTCAAAAAGTGTTATTTGTTTATTTCTTCTTATCGTTTTTGTGTCAAAATGCCATTTATGTTTTCAAATCAAGAGTTAGCGGATATCCACTTTATTTATGGGGTTGCAAATGGAAACTCCGCAGAAGCAGTCCGGGAATATATGCGCAGATATCCGATTAGAAGGCATCCACAACCTTCTGTATTTGTAAGAGTCCATCGACAAATTATTGAGAATGGTTTAGGCAATGTACGAGGAAATGAAAATAATGTAAATTTTCGAATAGAGAGAAATAGGCAACAAATTTTGCGTGAGTTCAACAGAGATCCTACAACAAGTATTAGAAGAGTTTCCGCTGGTTTAGGAATTTCAGCTTCCCGTGTTTACCAAGTGTTAAGACGGGATCATAGACGTCCTTATCATTTGCAGCCTGTTCAGGGATTACAACCAGGAGATGAAGAACAAAGAACTGCATTTTGTCGTTGGATTCTTAATGCAGCTAATAATACTCCAGGTTTTTTTAATAACGTGTTGTGGAGGGATGAGTCGTGCTTCACTCGGCGTGGAGTGGTCAATTTCCATAATCAGCACATTTGGGTGCATGAAAATCCACATGGAATTCGACCAAGAAACTTCCAGCATGAATTTAGTGTTAATGTCTGGATTGGTATTTATGACAATCAATTTTTTGGACCATATTTTTTGCCACCATGGGTAAATGCTGCAGCCTTCTTGGAATTTTTAGAACGGGAGCATGCGAATATGTGGGAAGATATTCCTTTAAATTTAAGGAGACGGAGTTGGTTCCAGCTTGACGGTTGTCCTGCGCATTATGGGAGAATTGTGCGAAACTGGTTAGATACCCATTATCCAGAAAGGTGGATGGGTCGTGGAGGGCCAGTAGCGTGGCCTGCACGATCCCCAGACTTAAACCCCTTAGACTTTTCAGTATGGGGATTTTTAAAAGAAAGAGTGTATGCGACACCTGTTCCAACAAGGGATGACCTTATAAATAGAATTAGGATTGCTTGTAATGAAATAGTACCATTTTTAAATAACATTTCACGTTCGGTTATTCGTCGATGTGAATTATGTATTGCAGAAAATGGTTCACATTTCGAACACCTTCTTTAAATTTGTTAATTGTTTGTTGTGTTCTTGTAATCTGTTGTTTGTTATAAATAAGTTATAAGTATTTGTGGTATTGTTCTATGTTGCGATTTATTAGACGGTTGAAATAAATTTATCTGATTTTTACAACCCAATTTGAGGAGAAAACGGAGTCAGATACGAAAAAATATCAAGAGGGCATTTTTGTTTACAATTAAATGCACTATTTAGAAATGATCGTTTAATCGACTTAATCCAGTGGCGTGCTACTTTTTTAGTCACATTAACATTATTAATTAGTCATATCTCCGCCACTGGCCAACGTAGAAACATGACATTATTCACGATTATGACCCTTCATCCTAGAATTGTTTATACCATTTTTGATTCCAATATCTTTGATAGTTCGGATATTAAAAAATAAAAACTTTTTTTTTTGGGAAACTTTGACGCCCTGTATCTCAGAAACAAAAAGTTTGACGATCAATATTTATATGAGAAACCTAACTTAAAATTAATTTTTCTAAATACTGTTAAAGTCCTGCTACAAAAAAGTGAAACACCCTGTATAACTCGGTTCTAACCAATACAGTAAGAAAATAAACATTGTATGTTGCATCCAAATTCTGCTAACTACTTCAAACCCAAAGACATTAATAAATTTATGATTATAAGAGATATTTAATTAAAACTCTTATGACTAATAATATACATACATAGGAACAGACATCCACATATATTTTCATGAACAGATGCATTATTTATTTGTTGGAGAGAGATTCCAAATTAAATTTATTCACCTAGCAATAAGTAATACACCTTGGTGGATTGGAAATATCAACTCTTTTGTGGCTAATGATCCATTTCTTTAGATGTTTTTTAAAAGTGCGGGTAGACCTACAGTCTGTAAGAGTACCTACTCGGTAACAGTTTGTAAATGTAAGGTCCTAAAAACCAACCTGATCTTTGACTATGTGTTGTTGCAACCTTTAAACTCCTTATAACTCTCGTTTTAAATGTAACATTTTCAAGATGATAATTTTAATTAAACTCCTCCTATCAAGTTTCAAAAAACTATATTTTAAGTTTTTTAAGAAGTACAAACTTTCGTACCACATTGTACATCAGGAGGAAAGGGAACGTAATAATAAAAATTTTATATGTTTAACTTACTTTGGAGGTATTTTCCAGGGGGTGGCGAAATTCTTTAAACCTTTTAACATCTCAATCGCTTTTAAGACTTCTAATTCCGTAAAGCGAAATCTGGTTAAACCATTGGATAAGCCAGTTTCGCTTTCGAAATCGGGAGTTCATAGTTTGCATTGTGCCGGTTGCCCTACGGTTTATGTGGGACAGTCCGGGAGGAAAATTTCAACAAGGGTACAAGAACATCTAGGTCTGGTGAACAAGTTTAAAGCCACCGATATTGTCGAGACCAAGTCAGCGTTTCCCAATCATTTATTGTCAACAGGCAATAATTTTTCCTACCCCAATAATGTGGCAGTGGAAAAAGCTGAAAAGCAAAAAAGCTGGATCTTCTAGAGAAGCTAGAAATTACAAGAGCAAAGAAGAGTCCAGTTTTAACTTGCGTTAACGACGTGTTCAATTTTGAGCTGGGACTCATTTTTAATAACATTTTGTAGTCCCCTCCTTTCTTTTGAGAGGCTATCGCAAAGCTATCGCATGAACGCTGTGGCCTGGCGGTCAAGGCAGCAAACGGTAACAGTCTTGCTGCAAGGTTGTAGGTTCCAAATCTCAATAATTCCTTTTTTACTTTTATTATTATTTTCTTGTATTCAAGTTCTACGTTATTGTCTTTTATATATTTGTGACGTCAGTTTTTTAAACTTATATTTTACCGTTCAGTGTGTGTGTATATTTGACCTAGTCGGGCGTCTTTTTAACCTTCTTGAGGTATACTTTTTTGTTTTACTTTAAGGTCTTTTTGTAATTTTATTTGGTTTTGTTTACATTATTTTTTAGGTCTGATGATGCTCTTAGGAGCGAAACACGTATCACCATTCTAACAAATTAAAGAATTTTTTTGAGACCGAGACTTTGTGTTGTTTTCCTTTGATTTATTTATATCAGGGTCTCTTTGAGAATATGTACAACTTCTTTCAATTTAAATTCCTTGTTTTAACTTGTTTCCTGTATCTGGTATCATGATGATGGAAAATTGATTCGAGGTAGAATCTTCGTTGATATTGCAATATTAGTATTCTAAATGTATATAACTGTTGTATGTCAAAAACCTGAGAGTCCTTATATATCTGATTACTTGAATAAGCAGCATTCTTACCATATATTGTTTTTAAAAACCGTTTCTGAATTGTTTCTAGCGGTTTTAGATGTTTGTAGTAAGTGCCTCCCCAACAACTTATTCCATATTGAATATGCGAACCAGCTAGAGATAGATACACATAAGCTGGGGAACTTCTAGAATTTTTTTTAGTAGTCTAAATGTGTAGAGGATATATTAACTTTTTAACGACTCCATTTATGTGAATACCCCATTTTAATTTTTGTCAATTTGAACATCAAGATACATTATCTGATCAATCCTTTTAGTGAAAATATCCCCTTGAATTGAACTTAATTTAATTTTATTATATTCCGGAATATTCCTGTTGTTGTGACTAAAAGCTACAAATTTGGTTATGTTAAAATTTATTGTTAGCGACATTGCATCAAACCAGTTTTTAATATCAGAAGAAAGAAAGAAAGAAAATGTGCTATATTACGTAAGAATAATCTTGTGTACAAGCATCCTACAAGCTAAAAAAACAAAACAAAAATACAATTTCAAAAATTGACAAAACAATAAACAAAATTAAACACAAGAAGACAAAACTTTTTGAACATACTTAAATTAAAGATAACTAAATAAAACAATCAATTACTAAATAAAGGTAAACTTGTTGACAAAACTAGAGAAGAAAAAAGGGAAAAAAAACTTTCCAACATGTCCAAGGTTAAAACCTATCATTAAAAAAGTCATCCAGGTTATAATATGCCTTAGCCAATAAAAGCGTCTTTAATTCTCTTTTAAATTTCTTAACACCCGATATATGTCTAACACATAGAGGAACATGATTGTAAATTTTTTTACTTATGTAAATTAATGAGTTTTTAGTAAGGGAAGACGTAGGAATAGGTAGGGGAACATCATTTACACGACGAGTCAAATGGCCAGTCAGAGGGTAGTTTGGGAATTTTGTGAATAAGAGCAGCTGTTTCTAAGATAAAGAGTGAAAAAAGAGTTAGGATTTTTTCAGAAATGAAGAGGGGTTTGCAAGAATCTTTTAACTTAGCAGAACACAGGTATCTAACTGCTTTTTTTTGAATAACAAAGATAATGTTAAGTAGCCCCTTAATGGTTAAACCCCAAAAAGGCAAGCCATACCGAATATGAGATTCAATAAGTGAAAAGTACACTGAACGTGCAACCACCCCTCCCAGCTCTTGTTTTGCCATTCTTACTGCAAAACATCCAGAAGATAATTCCCCAGCTAAATGTAAAATATGATCTTCAAACCGAAGGCGACCATCAATGGTAATTCCTAGGAACTTGCAGCACTCTTTATTCTGCAAGAGGGAATTTTCGTCAAACATCATACCCTGAACATCGCACTTAAACCCCATAATAGACGTCTTTCTTACATTAAACGCGAGCCTGTTGGAAGCACACCACCCTAATAAAATCTAAAGGTCTTCAAGGATACAAGTCTTAATATAATCAGAATTTTTATGGCTCCATAGTATGGTGGTATGATCAGCAAACTGAACCACCTTGCCCTGCAGTTTCAATGAACTCAAGTCATACACATACAGTAAAAATAACAGTGGTCCCAACACTGAACCCTGGGGAATGCCGCATTTTAGGGATCTAGAAGCAGACAAACGCCCAGACACTGTAACCTTCTGAGCACGATTTGACAGATAGGACTTAAGCCATCGCAACGCTACGCCCCTAAAACCATATTTATCGAGCTTAGATAACAGTATTCCATGATCCACACAGTCAAATGCTTTGGATAGATCACAAAACACTGCCGCCGATGACTCTCCAGAATTCAAGGACACATAGACGCTCTCCAAAAAGCTAAAAACAGCATCATGAGTCCCTTTACCGGCTTGAAATCGCGGATAAAATTCTGCTTTTTGCAAGTTTTTCAACTATCTTAGAGAGGGTAGACAAAATAGAAATGGGACGGAAATTACAAGGCTGATCCAAATCTCCACCCTTATGAAGAGGGATAACCACTGCCTCTTTTAAACATGAAGGAAAAATGCCAATATGTAAAGAATTGTTTATGGCAGAAACTAAAGCATTTAAGGCTGAATGAGGCAAAAAGAGTAACAACCTCGTAGATATCCCATCAGCCCCAGATGATTTATGGTTTTTTAGGCGTTTGATTTCATTTTTTACTTCGGTAAGATCGACAGGATAAAAGAAAAATGAATGCTCAACCGACACTTGTTAAAGATAGTGTAAGGGATCAATATGTTACTACGAATGCCCTTGAGCAAGATATTAGGTATATCACAATAATAGTCGTTTAAAATGTCAGGTCTTAACTCCGGTTCAGATACTTTTCTATGGCAATGTCTAAAATGATTAATAATCGACCAACACTCTCTTTGCCTATTTGATGACATATTTAAGCAATCCCTATAATAATTAGATTTTGCTGCTTTAATTGTTCTTCTGTACAGACTACGGTATTTCTGATGATATACAAGGATATTTTCATTTGTAGTATATTTGCACAATTTAGTCAAAAAACGGAGGTTTTTAGCTGAAATTCTAAGGCCTCTTGTAACCCATGGTTTTCGTTTCTTAGTTTTAAGCCTCATTTTAAGGAAAGCACTGATTGATCTTATCACACAGAACTTGAAAAAATAAAGTAAGTGGATCAGAAGCCGTTTCAAGTGCATTCCAATTTACCGAAGCTGTAGCAGCAGAAAAAGCATTGAAATTTCTCCTGCTGAAAATTCTTCCCATATAATGAGATGAAGATAATACAGTATTATATGGCATTTTAGCAAGAATAGCTTCATGGTCGGAAATACCAAATGGGAGTACTGTGCATAAAACGTCATCAAAATTTGTACAGAAATACTCAATTGTAGTTGCAGACGAAGAAGTCATTCGTGTGGGAGAAAGAACGTGCATTTTCAAGTCGTAAGAATTTAAAATACTTAAAGGAGAAGTACGTGGCAAGGTTTCATTAGTGTAGTTGATATTAAAGTCACCAGCCAATATAACCTTAGACTGTAGGGACAACTCAATCCCCTTTTTGCAACTTCTCCAACTAACTCTTCCCAGGATTCACCTTCATACAAGATCACAGTATCATCAGCACAAGAAGACAAATCACCTCCTTGTTCTACCTCCAATAACCCATTTATATAAATAGTAAAGATTAGCGGATCCAGTACTGTGCCTTGTCGAACACCATATTTGACAGGTCGAGTAGTACTTCTTCAGTTATTTATAGTTACGGATTGAATTAATTTATTAAATTACGAAATGTATTGTTACTTACTATTATACTATGAATAGTTTTTCTTTCTTGAAGCGCGTCCAGCTTTCAGTCTCGAGTGCACCTTATTATACTTACCCCTTTATATTTTCTTAATATCTTTTATTCTGTACATGAGAGAAATTTTTCGAAAAAAAATAATTTTTTACTTTACTTACACTGTGAAGAGCGACAATATTGTATTTATTTTATTGCACAATACTTCGTAAGACAGGTAACAAAAACACATGTCGGTAGATCCTATCTTCCACTCTTCTGCTTCCCGTCTTACGGAGTACTCCAATAAACTTATCCTTTTACCATTTAACTTTTCGTGCTAACTTTTTTTAAAAATGTATTTCACTAGTCGGCAAAGGTGTAATTTAAAAATTCAGCCATTCATGAACTGAAACTTTGTGGTACCTTAATTTATCTGCCATATTTCGAATTAAATTTTCCTTAATTATTATAAAGATAGAGCGATATTTGATTTCTATATGTATTGAGAATGCAAAACTCATGCATAAGTTTTAGAGCTTTTGTATTTTTTACAATGGACTTTAGAAATGAATTCAGAGTATATGACGTCTGCATATTAAAAAGGGAAATATTAAGAGATTCACAGAGCAAATATTTAACCTTGGAAGGGAGATCTAAAATTTGATCTAAAGGTTGCGGCTAACTTTTTGTGTATTTGTATTTCAAATTTTAATTGGCTCTCCATTAAAAGTCCCAAATTCTTGACTTCGTGGGTAATTAGTATTAATTACTTCACTTTTAATTTTATCTTACGTTTAAAGTGAATAAGATTATAAATTGATTTTAAAGTTCATATTTTGTGAATTTTTGGGTGAATAATAAGAAATTATGGCAGGAAGTGATACAGAATCTGAACTCGAAAGTGTCCTCCAGGACCATCAACTAAGAAGAATATTCGTACAGAAATTGTGCATAAATATATATATACAGGGTGGTCCATTTAACTTGAAACATCGCAATATCTCGAAAACTAAACATGTATCCAGAAAATGTTTCATGTGAAGTTTCAATGGTTTTCAGGGGTCCATAAAATGATGTCATTGGTTTGACCTTGAGTGGACGTCTTCAAGGTCAAATGAAAGTCAACTTCACTTTTTTGCATAGAAACTATTTTTTTACCGTAAATACTGCCATTGAACTGTATACCATGCGACATTCTCAACGGCGACTTCCATCGCGAACATCATTATATCGTGTAGTGAACCACTTTATAGAAGATGGAAGTGTGAGAACGATAAATCGATCACGAAAGAGAAGCATTACCAGTCAAAATAATGAAATTGCCGTCTTAGCTGTAGTTGCCCTTAATCCTGGAGTCAGCTTACGATCAATTTCTTCTGCATCTGGAATCTCCAAAACAAGTGTCCTGAGAATTTTGAAACGCCACAAGTTTCATCCATATCACTTATCGTTACATCAAGAGCTTCACGGGAATGATTTCAAAAATCGAGTGTTGTTTTGTGAATGGGCCCAAAATCAGTTGCCTGAAAATAACAATTTCTTTCTGCGCGTTGTATTCACCGATGAAGCTTCATTTACAAACTATGGTGTAGTTAATCGGTATAACATGCATTATTGAGCAGTTGAAAATCCCAGGTGGTTTCGAGCGATAGAACATCAGCGGCCATGGGCTGTGAATGTCTGGTGTGGCATCATCAATTATAAAGTCATAGGACCTTATTTTATTGGTGTCCTTACAGCTCAAAAATACCGTAATTTTTTGCTGGAGATTCTACCAGTATTTTTCGAAGATGTGTGTTTTGAAGTGAGACTAAATATATGGTACCAGCACCAATTATTTTGGCTAGTAAAAAACTCAAAAATAAGTTAACATCTGGTGTAGACGGTATACCTAGCTTCTTGGTTAAAGATTGCATTGGCGTCCTGGCTGATCCGCTGACCTACATTTTCAACTTAATACTGTCAACAGAACAAATTCCTAAAATTTGGAAGACTGCTAAAATAATACCTATTTTAAAAGCTGGGGACTCTGATCAAATCGTGAACTACAGGCCAATCTCATTACTCCGTAACTTCTCAAAAATTTTCGAAATTATCCTGAATCGGTCTCTATTTAGTCACGCAAAAGAACTCATCTCTGTAGACCAGCATGGATTTTTTAGCGGGCGATCTTATGTTACTAACTTATCCTGTGTGTCTAGCCACATCTGTGCATCACTTGATGTTAATACTCAAGTCAGTGTTATTTATACCGACTTCCAAAAAGCCTTTGATCGGATAGATCACTATATTTTGCTGCATAAATTAACTCAGTATGGTTTTTCAGGGAGATTATTTAATTTATTTCATTCCTACTTGATTGGTAGATCTCAATATGTTGAATATGAGGGCTTTAAATCGAAACTTTTTAAGGTAACGTCGGGTGTGCCACAGGGCTCGAACCTGGGTCCGCTCCTGTTTAGTTTTTCTATAAATGACTTGATTGAGTCACTCACTTGTCATAGGCTGGCTTTTGCTGATGATTTGAAGCTATATTTAAATGTATATGGTTTGGAGGATTGTGTTTTTCTTCAGAACTGTCTTAATACATTGGAGGTATGGTGCGCTGTTAACAGGTTAGGCTTGAATGCGGCTAAATGTAGTGTGGTCCGTTACTCTAGATCACAAACACCCTTAAATTTTAATTACTTTATTAATGATACTATTTTGATTAGATTAGAGCAAATTACTGATCTTGGTATCACCTTTGACTCTGAATTTACATTCGTTCCACACTTCAACAACATAGTCAAGTCAGCCCTGAGAAGGCTTGGGTTCATTATTAGAAGTTCTCAGAGTTTTACTTTGGAATCTACATTAAGACTGCTTTTCTGTTGCTTTGTGAGATCAAAACTGGAGTTTGGCTGCATTATATGGAACCCGCTCTATCAGAATCATGTTGGTCTCCTTGAATCTATTCAGCGTAGATTTGCTAAGTTTTTGAGCTTCAGGCAGGATGGCATATATCCGGTAAGAGGGTTTGATCAACTATTGGAACGCTTCAATCTACATCCATTACATCTCAGAAGAATCATCTTCTCTGTAAAATTCCTGCATGGGTTACTGAATGGATTCATTGATAGTCCTGTACTTCTTTCTGGTGTACGTTTCATGGTGCCTAGGCTTAATGCTAGACATCCCCTAACATTCTTTTTGCCAAGGCCTCATACTAACATCCTGTTGAAATCGCCACTATATACAATATGTGCTATATTAAATCCGATCTGTCACATGTGCGATATAAATTTTTCTCCGGTTCATGTGATTGTCGATATCTTGGTGGATCATTACTCTTGGGATTAAGACCCATGTGTTTAAGTTATAGTTAGTAGGTATATTGCAGTTAATTTAATTAATTTTTGTTAAATATGTGATTATCTTGTTAAACTTTTATAATTGGGTTTTTATATCATATGTATTAATAGTTATTTGTCTAATTTTTGGATAACTTTTGAGATTGTGACTTTACTTTACTTTTTTTCTTTTCTTTTCATTCTTTTAGGTTTGTTTGTGTATGTTTTTTTTAACTATATTTTTCATTTTTTGCAACTGTTTCCTCTTATTGGGCAAGTTGCCTGTTGGAAATAAAGGCTTATTATTATTATTATTATTCACGCGTTGCGCGCCTGTGTTGGAAGTGTTGGATCGTGAATTCAATGGACGTTGGGTAGGTCGCGGTGGAGCAGTCCATTGGCCACCACGGTCACCTGATTTGACGCCCTTAGATTTTTTTCTATGGGGTTATTTGAAGGAGATTGTATATCGCGATCCACCAACGACTCCCGAAAATATGAAGCTGCGAATCACGGAGGTTTGCGGGCAGATAACTCCATAGATCTACACTCTGTTCATCGATCGTTTAGAAACCGAGTCGAAAAATGTATAGAAGTGGAAGATCAACACTTTGAACATTTATTGAAATAATTTTCTGACTTTTTTTGTTTCAATTTCTTTTATTTGAACTTTGTACGTTTTATTTTTAAGTTTTCGATTCTGTTGATAATAAAATTCTATCATAAGATACTTTCACACCTTTTAATAGATCATCAGATACTACCTACAAGGGCAAATGTCATTGTCAAGGAAAATATCGTAAAAGAATCAAGAATTAATATCTTAAAAAGGAGAGATTACATGTAAAAAAGTGTCTGATAAAAGTTACTTATTTTTTAATGCTTAATCAGATACTTTTAAAAAAAAATAGAGGTTTCTACGCAAAAAAGTGAAGTTGACCTTCATTTGACCTTGAAGACGTGCACTCAAGGTCAAACGAATGACGTCATTTTATGGCTCCCTGGAAACCATTCAAACTTCACATGAAATATTTTATGGACACATGTTTAGTTTTCGAGATATTGCGATGTCTCAAGTTAAATGGACCACCCTATATATATATATATATATATATATACAGTAGATAGAATAATCGCCTACGGCTCATGCGATAACATTTACATTCGTAAAAACGGTTCACTTTTACACACTTGTTGCATAAATAATTAATTTTTTTACTAAATTTGACAAAATTGTAACAAAAATCAGAAAATGCCAAAATGAGCAATAGGGGTGTTAAAAACGTTATGGACCTGAATTACTTCTAAAAAAAAGTAAGTAAAAAAGTAACAATATTTTTAGTTTCAATAAAGGATATGTCTACCCTATATTATGAGCCCCATAATGAACATAATAAACAAAGTGTGTTTCTTGACAGGTTAGATTGTCTTCTGTCCCAGCTCCCTATTCACTCGCGTGTTATCTTGGCTGGAGATTTTAATATTAATTATTCAGAGGTTTCCTTACCGCAAAAAATTTCAAAGAATCTTCAAATCATTTGCTCTCACCATGTTAATGCACCCACTCGTATTTCGTCCTCTTCATCGACCACTATTGATTATTTCTGCAGTAATGGACGGTGTTACCTGTTCAGTGCACTCAGTGGGTATATCGGATCACGAGGGGGTGTATGTCCAATTCCCTGGTGACTTTAAAAACAAATCTGGCCGCCGCATTGGGAGAGTGTTTAGTGGGAACAATTTGAATTTATTTTCTCAATCCAGTTCGTCTGTTAACTGGAATACAATTCGGGCTGCTTCACAACCATTTTCTTCCTTTTATTATACATTACGTGATAAAATAAATATCTGCTTTCCCTTGGTTAGACTTAAATCCAAGAGACGAAAACCATGGATCACCGCGGGACTAAAAACATCTGCCCAGAATTTGCGATGCTTAGCAAGACTTCGCAAATCTATTGACAATCAATTCATCACGCCTTATTTTCAGGATTATGGGAAAATTTATAGGCGTCTGATAAAAGTCAGAAAGGTACTGTATTACAATGAGCGCTTAGATTCGTCCGATAACAGACAGAAGGAAAGTTGGTTAATCATTAACGAATGTAGGCAGTCTTCTCGTCGGCGGTTGGTTGAATCGGACTTGGGGCCCGATAATTTCAATGACTATTTTTCTAATATTGCTGAGAAGTTACTGGAACCAGTTCCCAGTGACGGCGATCCATTGCAGTATCTTAATCGGAATGCTATCAACCAATCATTCTTTTTCCACCCTGTAGATGCCACCGAGGTCCTTGAAACAATTCAGTGCTTGAAGAATCATAGGTCTTAGGGTTCCGATGGTATTTCTTCACGTCTGCTGTCACTTCTGCCTGCGAGCGCTTTAGGTGCTTTGGTTTGGGCAATCAATCAGTCATTTCTTCAGAGCGAGTTCCTGTTTAAAGGAAGCTATGATTATCCCTCTTCATAAGGGTGGTAACGGCTTGCAAAAAAGAGAATTGTCTCTTTTTTGACCAAATACAATGTGCTGTCCCCCAGTATGGATTTCAGTCATCTAAGGGCACGCAGGATGCCATTTTCAGATTCTTGGAAAGTGTGTATCTATCGGTAAACTCCAAGGAGGCTGCAGCAGCGGTGTTCTGTGATCTGTCCAAGGCCTTCGATTGTGTGGATCATGGAATACTGCTGTCAAAGTTTGATTTTTACGGATTTAGGGGAGTAGCTTTGGGGTGGTTGAAGACATACCTGTCTGGCCGCACCCAGAGGGTGGTTGCATCTGGATTTTCGTCAGGGATTGCACATCTTAAATGTGGTGTACCTCAAGGGTCAGTGTTAGGTCCTATTTTATTTTTAATATACGTTAATGACTTAAGCTCTCTATCACTACATGGATTAGTGGTTCAGTTTGCCGACTTCAATTCTGTGGCATAACAAAGATCAAAAAATAGTCAGATCTCTCATAGTAGAGGACCTTCACAAAATTAAAGAGTGGTGCATCTGCAATCAGCTTGTATTCAATGTTGATAAGACTTTTGTTCTGGGCTTTAAGTGTAATGTAGAGGGTTTTTTGTTTGATGAGCAGAGCCCACTACATAGTAGGGATTATTGTCGATTTCTCGGTCTCTTCATTGATGAGAGTTTAAGGTTTGACAACCACGTTTTGAGCCTCGCTGCTAAACTTTCTTCTGGTTGTTTTGCAGTCAGGGTTGCCAGGCATGAGTTGGGAGGGTTGTTTGCTCGTTCAGTTTATTTCGCCTTAATAGACTCTTATATCCGTTATGGGTTGCCATTTTGGGGTTTGTGATCCAAGGGAATCGTTAACATATTTTTTACTATTTAGAAAAAATCATTAAGGTATCTGTATTGTGTTGGTCTGAGAGTCTCTTGTAAACCTCTTTTTGTAGCTGAAAGAATTTTAACAGTTTTCTCACTATTTATATTGAAAACTGCAACACTCATACATAAGTCCGTAAGTCCACCATCCTACACCAGTCATAATAAATACTCGTCAAGTGGGCAACTTATCTCTTCCAATCCCCACCTCCTCACTTACGAGAAACTCTCTTATATTTATTATTCGTAAAATATTTAATTATGTTTCTTTTTCGATTAGGACTGTTATAGACCTTAAAAAGTTTAGGAGAGAACTAAAGAAATTAATCTTACCAAAAGCTTACTACAGCATTGAAGAGTATTTTAACGACTCCTTTTAATATTTAAAATTTATTATATATCTGTTGATCAGATTTATTTAATTCAATTTTTTATTATTATTCTTTTTTTATGTTGGTTCTCGCCTTTTCTTTTTTTCTTTTTTGGTTTTTTCTTTGATTATATAAAATATGCTTCTATGTACAATCAAAATCGATTCTGTATTCTGTTTTTGTCCTGTATCCTGTATAACCGAATAAATACTTGTATTATAAATTCTAGGATTAGGAAGCTTTTGGCACAAGTTTGTAAACTTAGCAAATAAAGTATATTTTGACTTTGACTTGACTTTGACTTTGAAAATTACTTTACCTAGTGACCAAATTTTGAACTTAAAAATGTCCAGCATTTTCTCTTAGCTACTTTTATAGTATACTTTTATAGACAGTTTTTGAGATATAGTCGCAATCCACACTTAGTGAAACATCCTGTATATAGAGAAATACTTATGTATAAATACTTATTTAGATCATAACGTTGCCTCTGTAATTCAGGAATAAAAAAAATGCGGTATAAAATTATTTTTGATGTGTTCTTATAGTTTTTAATTGTTTTGTCTCGTTTTTGCTTTATACATTTTTGTAGGAGGGAGGTTAATGCACATGGAGGTTTTAGAAAATTAACTCTTATAGGTACAATGCTACTCGTCCATTATGCGGATTATTTTGTAACCTTTATAACCAAATTCTTTATCATATTTCTTAGAATTATTAGAAAATTAAAAAATTAAATTTTACAGTTTTTTGCAGATTTAATGTTGTATATTGGGTTCGAACTTAAAACATCGAAAGGCTAGAATTAGTAAACAACAACTTTGTTTGAGTTCAACATGTGCACAGGGGCAAGGGAGGTTTTATTTACAAACATATTCATCGATTCTCTGTTGTCAAGTTTACACGCGTTTTCAAAAGAGAAAATTTTCAGCTGTGTATCAACACATATAATAATGTTAGATTTTGGAGTAAAAATAAAAAGTACAAATAGATATATGTTATTGTAAGAGCAAACATAACATCTTCCAAGCAAAAAAAAAAAATTAACATTCTTATTTCTAAAACCGCTTCTAAAAAATTTGAAAAGGCCACACCACAGGCAAAAGCTGATGTCATCTTGACAAACGGCTTTTTGTTTAGATTTGGCATTTGTGAAGTTCCATGTTTTTTCTTTAGTTTAGCGATTTAAGCCGATCTTTTCACAAGTAAATACCGATATTGTCATAACATCTTACATTAAACTATAATTTAATATTTTTTTTATTGGCCTATAAAGTGTATATGTCTAAATAATGTGTACATACTCGGTATTTCGTACTCGGCAGAGTAACTTACACAAAGCCAACGGAATGCTTTTTTCTTTTTTTCTTGTATTTAACATATACTTTACTAAATTTTTAAACGCGATCGTGTGTATAAAGTGATATTGCGTGTATTATAGTTTGTTTTGTAATCTTGGTAAAATTTACTTTAACCCATTTATCCTTAAACCCTCGTACGTTTCTTCCATTTATTAAAATTTAAATATATGTAGTCCACTTCTCCTTCCTGACATACGTATCGAATATTAGTGTCGTATAATTTTTTTCAAACTTATTCATTTAAAACCCTTTATGGACATCACTGGTTCAAGACATACGTGTGTGTTGATCTTAACTTTTTTTTTTAATCACTTGAGGATTCGCACTTGGTATCAACGACCTAACACATCTTGTATAACACGTTTGTTAACGTTATTACTGCCATTCAAAAAATTTAAATCAATCAATTTAAATTAAATTTACTTTCATTTTTTACTATAAACTTTTATTATTCTCAATGTCCTGTATATAATTAGTAACTTTTATTAAAAAAACATCTATATATATAACAGAATATGTGGGCCGTAAAATAATTAGTTATTATCGTAAAATATTAACTATTTTAGATTGCTTCATAAGACATTCTTCAAAATAATTAATTCTTATCCTGGAGAGTGCATCCATCATTTTCCGGGTCTGTAATTGATACGGTATGTGTATTACTCAAGTTTTATACGCCATCTAACTAGTCTACTATCTGGATCTTTAATAGAAAATAGCTAAGCTAAAGATCGGCTACTAAAATGATTTTTCGACCAAAGAAATAAGGACAACCCACACGATAGCCAATATCGATATTAAGTAAGAAAGGTTCTTCGAAATTAGGATATATAAAGTTGGGGTCCGAAATTGAGGCTGGTTTTATTTCACTGAATGAGATTTTGTATTCTAAGTCGAACAGAAAATTTGGTTTTTTTGAGTAACCTAGCAAGTGGCTTCGAAATCTTGGGAAAGGTGAATATAAAGCGACGATAATAACCTGCAAGACCAAAGAAAGATTTTATATCCTTTGATGTTTTAGGTTTTGGAAAATTTTGAATTCAGACGACTGTAAAAGCGACTAGATGTCTAAAAAAGCTTAAATATGCGACTTCTTTGTTAAGGAATTGACGTCTATTAATTCGGTTAAATTTTTAGATTTGCGCGTCGTTTATTTAAATACTTCTTAAACACATTCAAGATGTTCGTGAATGATGGGAGAATAGATAATAATTTCATCGATTTAGACTAGAAAACGTTGATTTTAGATCCCTAAAAGAAGACACTAAAACGTGGCCTGGGCGTATTTTTTAAGTCAAATTTCATAGGAATGACATTTATAGTGATAATTGTCCACTGAAAAACCCGCTTGGAAAATATCTTTTGGATCTATCTCGATCTGATGGAAACCAGAAATAGCCGCAACAATCAAGCGTATAGAAATAATGGCATTTTCCTAATTGATCCAATAGGTCAGACACATTCGGTAAAGGGTATTTCCCATCTACGGTTAATTCATTTAATTTCCTGAAATCCAATTTATAAACATGTACAACATGTACAACCTAAACATGTGAAGACCAGCATGATGTAGAAGGTTGTATAATGCCTTGATTTGATAAAAAATTTCCTACCTGTGATTTCGCTTCATCTCTATGTATCTGTGCCTATAACAATTGTTACAAGTCGGTCTGGTGTTACTTCGTTGGTAAATAAATGTTAAGGTACCTCCTAGGAGGTAAAAAATATTTTAAAACTCTAAACAGATTTCCATTATGGCTTAGATCGAAGAAATTTTAGAGATTGCGTTTGAATTAATAATTGCTTTAAAAAATCAACTTCTTCATTGATGTGCCCTAGGGCATGAGGAAGCATAACTTTTTGTTTTCCTAATCCTTACAAGATAATTGGTATTAAAAAGATGTCAATTTAATTCAAGAATTTGTTCGGTGCACGCATCAATTGAAATCGTATTTGAAGGAGGTTTGCTTTTACAAAGCTATTGTTATAAAATTTGCAAGAACTTGTTTTAAATTTAAATCAATTATACATTAATAATTAAAAAATTAAGACCCAAAATTCCATTGTATATAGATGTCTAGGTTAAAAATTAAAAATTTAAGTGAATCTTTAACATTAATGTAAAATAAGTTTTTCGAATTTACAGTAAGAAATGGATTTAGAAAAAAATGTATTTGGGGAAGTTCAGATATGAGTTTAAGTCGCCTATAGTTTGAATAATATTATGAACGTATAACTTGTCTTCTAGGGGGAGGTTTTGATTTGGTGGTACCTAAACTGGTGTCTTGACTTTTCTTCATATTGGTTGTTGTTGTGTCGAGGTTCACTTTATCTTCTTTGAAGGACCACCCATGAGGGAACTAGACTCTCCTTACTTTTTATGTATTTATTTAAAATTAAAAGTACAAATTGTATGCTTTTATGCTTCCTACAGCCTAAAGTTATAAATCGAGTCGTGAACGTGAACGTAACGTGAGAGAAGCGAGAAGAGTCTATCTTTTTGACAGGACCGCTGCAACATCAAACCAGCGCGCTTTAGTTATTCACGCTGTTGTCGCGTTTTTCACTAATTCTTATTTACTGAGACGGAACATGCCGCCCCCGTTGAAAAGTCCTACTTTTCAAAACAAGTATACTATAGTACTATACAATAGTACTAAAGATAGCTAGAATCTATGATAACATAACATGAAATAAACGAAAACATGGATTCTTAATTTTACATCATTTAAGCACTTTAACGTTTATAAGTCTTCCACTGGTAGAACACAAATCTTCGATAAGGATCTTCTTGACGTTGTCCCATTAGCCAGGCGAACTGAAACAACCCTCACGACGTTGTCCGCTCCTGGGTGCAACTCCACAATCCGCGCCATAGGCCAGCGCAAAGGTGGCATATTGTCCTCCACCAAAACCACAAGCGTGCCCACCTTCACCGTGTTCTCGAAGTTTTTCTTCCACTTCGTGCGTGTCTGGAAATTGGTCAGGTATTCTTTCGACCATCGGGTCCAAAACTGTTGATACAGCTGCTGCAACCTCTGATACCTGGATAATCTGGATACGGGAATGTCTCGTACATCGGCTTCAGGAAAACTGGCTAAAGAATCGCCTATGAGGAAGTGGGACGGTGTCAAAGGAATGTAGTCATTTATATCATTAGAAATCGGTACGAGAGGACGCGAATTTAAACATGCCTTGATTTGCACTAGTAATGTGTACATTTCATCAAAACGCAGCGACGAATTGCCCAAAACTCTTTTTAAGTGAAACTTTGTTGATTTCACTGATGCCTCCCACAAGCCGCCTACATAGGCTGATCGCGCCGGTATGAAATGCCATTTTATTTCGTCTCGTGCCAAAAATGAGGTAATCGTCTCATTGTGCGCTTTGCTATTTAATAGTGTATAAAGTTCCATAAAATAATTGTTCGCTCCAATGAAATTGGAACCGTTGTCCGAATATATGTCGCTAGGTTTGCCGCGTCGAGAGCAAAATCGTTTTAACGCGTTAAAAAAGCTATCTGTCGTCATATCCCTTACTAACTCCACGTGGACTGCTCGCGTCGCGAAACAAATAAAAATACATATGTATGTTTTAATTAACTTACTTCTGCGTAATGTACCCTCTTTGACATATATCGGTCCCGCGTAATCTACCCCACAATTCGTGAACGGTCTACTTGGTGTGACTCGTGAACGCGGTAGAGACCCCATTAAAAACTTACTTGGTTTTGGAGCTACGCGGTAACATCGTACGCACTTGTGAATTATTCGTTTAACTGCATTCTTGCCGTTAATTGGCCAGCATTTTAGTCGAATAACTGATAACAGG
The DNA here is from genome assembly GCF_022605725.1 of Anthonomus grandis grandis. Lineage (NCBI taxonomy): Eukaryota > Metazoa > Arthropoda > Insecta > Coleoptera > Curculionidae > Anthonomus > Anthonomus grandis. Next base: position 14,170,113 of record NC_065552.1, on the reverse strand, counting down.
TTTTGAACACCCGCGTGTAGGTTTTTTAAATGTTGCTCTAAAATAATAAGGTCAGTTAACTTATGTTTGTAAGGCAAGATTATTGGATGTTTCTGATAATAATCTATATCAGAGTTTGTCAATCTACCTCCTACCCTGAGAATGCCATCGCTATCTAAAAAGGGGTGTAGACTGAGAATCTTACTATTACTGCAAACATTTTCCAGTTTTTTAAGATTCGCGATTTCTTGCGTAAAACATTCACCTTGTGCCTTTCGAATTAAAAGTAAATCAGACTCATGTAGCTCTTCGACGGTTAATACATCGGAAGAAGCTTTTATTTTCTTTAACGTACGATTTTTAAATCTACTAATATAAGCTACCACTCTACGTAATTTGTTCATAGTCGAGAACTTGTCAAAAATATTTATATCATTTTCTAACGCTTTACTCGCAACATTTAACGATATTGTTTTTGTTTTTAACTCAGGTAAATTATCCATCATATCTAAATTTTCATCGAGCACACAATTTTGAAAACCGTGTCTTAGAAATTCGGGTCCGTAAAACCATATTTGGTTTCCGATTAGTTCTTTTGGGTCTAACCCACGTGAGATAATATCTGCAGCGTTTTCTTCACTTTTGACGTGCCTCCAATTTCCTATACTAGAAATTTCTGTAATCCTTGCAACTCGGTTAGCTACAAAGGTCTTGAGGTTACATGGTTCAATTTTAAGCCACGATAACACTATAGTCGAGTCCGTGAAATAAATAGTTTTACCAATGTCAATATCGACAATTTTCCTAATTTTGTGTACTAACTCCGCGAGTAAGTGCGCTGCGATTAACTCTAATCGAGGTAAAGTCTGTTTTTTAATCGGTGCTACTTTAGATTTTGCCGTTAAAAGTTGTATTTGTTTTTCGCCGGTTTCGTTTACAGAGCACAAATACACACATGCGCCGTACGCCTTTTCAGAACTATCGCAAAACCCATATAGTTCGATTGTCGCTGGATTAGAAACCAAAACTTGACGATTTATTTCGATTTTATTTAGAAGAGGAATTTGTGAAAGAAATCGTAACCAATATTCTTTTAAATTGTTGGGTAATTCCTCATCCCAATCTAATTTAAGTTGCCATAATGTTTGAATAAGCAACTTTGCGTTTATTATGGCTGGGCCTATAAGTCCGAGGGGATCGAATATTTGCGATATAACAGAGAGTACTGAGCGTTTTGTAACTTTATTATTGCTAATTTTAACGTTTACAGAATATTTTAATATATCCCGACTTGCATCCCAAAATATCCCTAATGTTTTAAGTTCTTTCTTGTCGTGAAATATAACTAAGTTTTCTTCTGGTTTTTCGGTTGTCTGTAAAATATAGTTTAAAATTGACCTTTCGTTAGATGACCATTTTCTTAAGTTTAAGTTGGCCTGAGATAAAACATCCGTGATTTCGTGATAAATTTCTATTGCTTCATTAATCGAATTTACGCTTAAATATAGATCATCCATGTAAAGCGAGTCTTCAATAATTTTTGAAATCCTGGGATATTTTTCTTTATTTTTTATAGCAAGCTCTTTTACGCACCGGGTCGCTTGAAATGGTGCACTTGCCGTCCCATACGTCACCGTATTTAGTTTATAAACTTTAATCGGTTCATCGGGATTCGTTCGCCATAAAATCTGTTGAAACTCGCGTTCGCTAGGATCGATTAAAATGCATCGATACATCATTTTTATGTCCACGCAAATAACATATTTTCTAAGTCTTGATCGCAAAAGAATCGAGAATAGATCTGATTGTATCGTCGGTCCGGCTAAAATCATATCATTAAATGAAACACCGGTTTCACTTTTCGCGCTCGCGTCGAAAACTACTCTGCATTTTGTCGTTACCGAGTCTCTTAAAACTGCAGAATGTGGCATAAAAAATGATTGATTTGCGATCGATTGGTCCGAGTCTAAATAACATTTAAAGGTCATGTGCCCCAAAGTTTCATATTCGTTCATAAAAGCCGTGTATTGATCCTTTAAGTTTTTGTTTTTATTTAATCGCGTTTCTAAGTGTCTGAATCGTTTGAGAGCCACTGATTTAGAGTCGCCTAGTTCGCCTTCAACATTTTGATTAAACGGGTATTTTACGATAAACGTTCCGTCGGTACTGCGCGTCGTCGTTTCTTTAAAATAATTTTCGCAATATTGTTCATTTTTTGACAATATTTTTTCATTCGAAAATTCTTCGAGTTGCCAAAATTTCTTTAAAGATTCGTCTAAGTCCCGATTCGTAATTTTCGCAAAATTACAAACTGTTTTTTCGTATTGTTCGTTAAAACTTAAATTCCCGCTAAAAATCCATCCTAAACAGGTTTTTTGTAGGATTGGCATGTTATTTCCTAGTTTTATTTTTCCGCTTTCGAGCAATTCAAAAAATATGCCAGCACCGAGTAACGCGTCTATTTCCTTTGGCACATTAAACTGTTCGTCTGCTAAGTTAATGTTTTTAGGGTAATTTAATAAGGACTTATCAAATTTAAAAAGTGGCAATTTTTCTGTTATAACGGGTAAAACTAAAAATGATAAACCTATCTGAAAAGTATTAAATCGCGATTTTATATTTGTGTAAGCACGATGCGAGATATTCGTTACGATTTGGTTAACTCCAGATAAAGGTAAATTTATTTCTTCACATGATAAATTTAATTTTTTACATAGGGATTGGCTAATTAAATTTGACTGGCTTCCCGAATCGAGTAAAACATTGCATTTATGCCAACACCCGATATTGTCGGCAATAAATATCGTTGCAGTCGATAATAGGACGTGATTTTTATTAAATGTCGAGTAAGAAATAGATTCATCAGACATTCTTGGTTCATTTATTTCATTATTATCGTTCCTATTTACATCCTTACAATTAAAACCATCCATACTGCAGAAACTATGAACGCCCGGCCTGATTTGATCCCTCATGACATCAGCTCGTCCATCCGAGTCGCGTGAATCATCGAAGTTTCTTATTTCTCCATCCCTTTGATTTACTTCGCCGTGTCTTGACGGCTGCTGCGCTTGCTGCTGCTGCTGATTTTCCCGCTGCGACGCCATCGGCGTGGCTTCGGTTTCTCTCCGTCCGAAGTGGCGCTGGTGAAAGGAAGTGTTGCCGTTGTGAGGCGGAGGTTTTCTCGTTGCGGGTCGATACTGATCGTTATGCAGAGATGTGTTGTGTTTTAATTCACATTTTTTACACCCCCTGGATTTACAATCGAATTTTGAATGCCCCGGTCTCAAGCAATTCGTGCATAACCTGTGCTTTTTTACTTCGTTATATTTTTCGGATAACGATAGATTTATAAAGCGAGGACAGTAATAGATGAAATGAGTTGTTTCGTGGCAAATATAACATTTGTTTTCAAAGGCATTCGGGTTAGGGGTGGAATAAAAACACTTTAGGTTATTTATATATATTTTCTTTTGAGGTTGGGGATGTGTATTTTCGCGATTTGCCGATTTTGTACTGTCAAAATTAATGTTAATTGCCTCAAGCGTGAAGCATTTTTTAGTTAAAAATTCGGTTAATTCTTGCAAAGTTGGTAAACTGTTGTTCGATTGTTTATTTTCCCATTCTCTTTTACTTCTGTCATCAAGCTTTTGTAAAACGATGGGAATTAGAAGCGTGTCCCAATATTGCACGGGTAATTCTAACTTTTCAAGGGCCGTTTTATGTTGGTGTAAAGTGTCGAGTAGCTTTCGTAGCTGGGCGGATGATTCTTTTACTACGTTTGGCAGATTAAACAAAATATTATTTACATGGTGATTTATGATTGCCCTTTTATTTTCATAGCGGTTTCTCAATAAATCTAACGCGATCGTGTAATTTACCGCGGTTACGTCTAAAGAATCAATTAGTTTTAGCGCGTCATCTTTACAACAAATCTTTAAGTATAAAAACTTATCGATTTCACTGAGATCGTGCCTATCATTTACCACCGAATTAAAAACATCTATAAACCCATACCAAGTCTCGTACTTTCCATGAAAATTTGGCAACCCCAGGTCTGGTAGTTTGGCTACAGCGCCCGTGCCCAATGCCAACGTTTGCTGAGGTTGAAGCATTGCCAAACCGGAAGAATTTATTTTCGCGCGTTGATTAAATTCGTATTCGGATAAAAGTTTCTTCGCGTACGAGATAACCCTATAAAATTCAGATTCTGTGTCTAAACGGTAGTCTTTTTCTTCTGGCAATAAGAACTCTAACCGTGTCTGAATCCGATCAAATTCCGAGAAGTCCTCTTCAACACTCTTTAAACGCGTTTCGATTTGAAATATTTCGTCTTTATATTCGCGCAAAAAATTAGAAACCCGATCTAATCTTTCACATATTACTTCACGTGCGTGCTTATATTCCTGAATTTCATCATCGGCAATGGTTATATTTTTCTTACCCATTTTTGGCTCGATTCTTGTCAAAAATGGCTCTTAAACTCGATAATACTTTCGTGTCAATATGCCAAATGCTTAGGCAAACGAGATATACCGTGTAAAATCAACGACCGTTTAAAAAATTCGTGTAAATTAACAATATACGATAAATAAAAATATATACGTGAAAAATCGAGTGATTTGGCAACGTCGCTTGACGCTCCGATTACGTGTACACACAACGAGAACAAGGAATTTTTGCAAAATGGCCGAGTCAATAAAATTATGAAATATGCGAATACCAATTTCTAACTACATAATATACTACGGAAACGAGAATAACTAACGAGAAAATACGTGAAAGAAGGATTAACGTGAAGGATAGGCTGGATAGGAAGCATAGAACGATCTAACCTTATTCGTGTGTCGAGATGCAGGCTTCAGATTTTTCCATTCGCCGCCATTGTTTACCACCATAGGCCGTGTTGCTTGGATCTTGAATCCGCTCGATTGGACCAAAATGTTGTGTCGAGGTTCACTTTATCTTCTTTGAAGGACCACCCATGAGGGAACTAGACTCTCCTTACTTTTTATGTATTTATTTAAAATTAAAAGTACAAATTGTATGCTTTTATGCTTCCTACAGCCTAAAGTTATAAATCGAGTCGTGAACGTGAACGTAACGTGAGAGAAGCGAGAAGAGTCTATCTTTTTGACAGGACCGCTGCAACATCCAACCAGCGCGCTTTAGTTATTCACGCTGTTGTCGCGTTTTTCACTAATTCTTATTTACTGAGACGGAACAGTTGTTATGGGAATAATAATTCTGATTCTCTTCCGAGTAGCATTCTTAACTATTATCTTAATGAAGAAGTAAAAAGCAATTTCAGCTTCCTTTCTTTCCACAGAGAAGAGCTGTTATACAATTTAAAAAAATCATGAATTTTTAAAATAATTATTTATTTAGCGGTTCTTTTCTATACCGGGTGGTGTGTCGCCGAGCGGAACATACGAAATTTGACTTTAAATTTTTTTCAATTTTAAGGGGGTCAATTATTGGCTTCCCTGTACATTTAAGATAACTTTTTGAAGAGACCAATCTGGTAAACCCTTGTGCAAAGTTTCAAAAAATGTTAATAAGCGAATCTTTAATTATTCAAAATTAGCAAATTTTCGATTCAGGTAAAACCAAACGGGCACCAGTAAAATGAATATTGTCACTGACGTGAGGAAAAGGGTCAATAAATCAGTGACAGTCGATATTTGAAAACAAGTATGAATTATTCAATCGACGAAAAAATTTCCATAATTAAGTGGCATTATGCGGGAAACAGTTTTAGAGATAAAAAGTAATGCTAACGTGTCTTACTTTGAATGTATGGTTGTGAGATTGATAAGACGAAAAAAAAAACACATTTCTTGTATTTGGCTGTACGTCAGATTTGACAAAGCCTTATAACAAATTGTTTGCTGGTGGCTGGTGTCTGGTTTTACCTGAACCGAAAATTTGGTTGAATAATTCAAGATTCTCTTATTAAAATTTTTTGAAACTTTGCACGAGGGTTTGCCAGATTGGTCTCTTCAAAAAGTTATGTTACATTTTTTCTGTAAAATGTACAGGGAAGCCAATAATTGACCCCCTTAAAATTTACATGGGATTTCCTATAATCCGCTCGGCGACGCACCACCCGGTATATTGTATTCGCAAAATTAACAAAACCATACAAATAATAATTATACAAACCGTATAACCGTACAAACATTGGGGGCAACAACTGGCTCGGAATTCTGTTGCTTGTTGCCGTAAGCCGTTTTTTTTTCAGGAACATTTTAGTAAATTATTGTTATTATATTTTAAAATTTCAATAATATAATAATAATAAAATGGATAAATCGTATCAAATTTTTGAATAAATAGTATCAACAAATCACTTTTATAAAAAAAATGGGATGATTCGATTACTTATATTAAACTTTCATTCATTTAGTTTTCTTGTCTTCTATTAGTCTGAACAGGGGTTTTTAAATAATGTTTCACTGCTTACGACAATGACTGAGTGCGCTTTGTTTGCTCTCTGCGAGTTTTGAAGAAGGGCTTAGTGACGTTTTACGGATTCTACCGACTGTCCCAATTGTTATTTGTTTAAAACTCTATTTCACTTTTTTTAAAACATTCAATTTATAAAAAAAAAACTACTACTTATATATAAACATCGAAAAATCAAATGAACATAGATTATTTATGCCACTTCAAACTGATCTTACAGAAGTCACTTAAATATAGGGTTTGTTACATTTATACATAATGGTAAGATTGTATTAGCAGTTTCCAAAGTGGATTAAGTCATCGACATAAAAAAATAAATTAAGCTTTAAACATTTTCTTTAATGATTCAATTAAATTAACAAGTATGATTATAGATCTATGAAAAATTTTCTAGCATGCGAAAGTAGTTATATTTGAAATTCTCAATCAAAGAATGCATTTCATTTATTATTTATAAAGGTTTGAAAGAGAAATTTGAACCCCATAGAAATGCTTATCATTTGCTAAATCTTAAATTGATTTTTTAATTGCTATTATAGATTTATCCGGTGTTATTCCTATAATTTTTAAATAGTTTTTTGACCTGTAATTTCTAAATTGTTTCATTAAAATCTCTAATAACTGAAGTTGCAGAAATCTGATTTTTTAATAAATTATTTAATAAAGATTCTTTAGTAATCACTTTTCATTTTCAAAATATTTTTTATTAACTAAGGTTGAAATTTGACTGATAAGACTAACATGAGTCTGAACATCAATATATTGTAATTTATTCATGCTATAAGCGTCTATTTTAAAAGTGCCAAGTCAGAATTATCTCGAATTTAGGTAATAACGACATAATACAGTTTCGATAAGTAGTGGAAGGGGAAGTTGGAGCTTTGATTCATTAATCAATCAAAAATCAATCAAAAGTTGATAGTACTTTTTCAGCTTCATTTGAGGATGTCTTGAAAGATTAAGAAGCCAGATAGTAAAAGAAAGCATAGAAATTTGCTGCTTTAAAAGAGAACAAGATATTAGGGTCTTATGTCTATGCTACCTGATGCTTTAAATTTTACTTAAACTCAAATCTATTCACGTCTACTCCTAATAACATATGCTACAACATACCCTAAATGCTCATCTTGGAATATCAGCACCTCAGATCCTTTCACCAGAAACTATCTTAACATGATCTCTCTGCGAAAACGGTGGCCAGACAACTAGGCGCCCAATACTAGCCCTTTTAAAACCATTTTGTCTAAGGTATATAAAAGATCTTATGCCACAACCTTAAACATTCAGAATAAACAACCGTTCTAAGCAACATTTTATACAAATTGTTTAGGACTCTGTATCCGAAAGCATACTTGATATACTGATAAATATTTACCTCATTTTGAACCTCCATCTCCTTTTTGGTCAAAACACCGTCAGAAAAGAAATTCCTTTTTAAATAAGGCATATACAACACCTCAATAATAGTCGAATCAAAATAAAAACTGTTCATCTTTAAGACTGCAACAAAATAACATCTAAATTCAATAATAACAAAAGCACTTTAATTTTTAGGCACACTGGTTGTTTTACTACGGTCTTTATCATTTCGTCATTTACTCCACTAGATTGTCCTTGATTTCATAATTTAACGGTAGCAACGGTATTCAGAATCCTCTATATAGAACTTAAACTGGCCTCCTCTAAACCTTAATTTTTTAATGTAAACTTTCCCACTAAACCATCGAGCTCCGGTAGTAACAAGAAACCATGGGTTACTAACGAAGTTCGTAAGTCTAGTAGGCTGTTCAAGGAGCTACATCAGCGTCGACGTGCGGTTCCGGCACTCAATGCAGTGTACAGAATTGAAAGCGCCAAACATAAAACTTTAATTGATAATTGTAAAAAACAATTTTACCAGCAAAAAATTATTGATTCCGAAAATCCCAGTAGAACCATGTGGTCTGTTGTGTCAGAGTTAAATGGCAACAAAAAAAAAGGTATCTAATATTAAAATTAATGAGAATGGAGTTTTAATTAATAATCCCAAAGAATGGCTTCTTACTTTAATGATTTTTTTATAGAAGAACCAAAAAGCCTTTTAAGCAATATTGCTAAAAATAAAAATATGGCTAAAGACATAAAAAGGTCAGTTATTTTACGGCAAAGCATGAGCAGTATTCCATTTAATGAAAATAAAATTTTACATATTATTAAAACTAAAATTAAAAACAAAAGGTCAAGTGGACCTGATGACATTCCTTTATATATTTTTAAGAATACTGCTGGGGCTTGCCTTAAACCATTAACTGATCTTATAAATTTATCTTTTGAAAAGGGAAAGGTATACCGGTATTTAAAAAGGGGAATCGAGTTATGCCTGACAATTACAGACCCATAGCCTTAACCTCTTGTTTTTCTAAAATTTTTGAATATGCAATGCTTGATCGGCTTATGTCTTATTTGAAAAAAAAATCAAATTATTTCGACAAGCCAGCATGGCTTTGTGTTTGGTAGGTCCACGACGTCGGCTGTTTTGGCATTTTTGTCGGGGGTAATCGAGGCTCTTGAGGTGGGTGAGCGTCCTGTTGGGATATTTTGTGATCTCAGCAGGGCGTTTGACTGCGTAGATCACACTTTACTCTTGGATAGAACGGAATCCTATGGTGTAAGGGGAGTAGTGTTGAGCTGGTTTACATAATTTTTGGTAGATCGCTCACAATATGTAGCAGTGAGGGATAGCTCCGGATCTAGTATGCGGTCTGAAAACCTTAAAGTGGACATTGGGGTCCTAGTCCTACAAGGTTCCGTAGTGGGCCCGGTATTGTTCCTTTTATTTATTAATCCCTTGCCTTTGGCAATAACACATAGTGTCATCACCATGTATGCTGATGATGCATGCACGCTGGTCCGAAGACAAAACATGGAAACAATTGATGTATCTGCTGGAAAAGCCTTAGAGGAACTTAGCAATTGGTTTATTTTAAATTAACTTTACTTGAACAATAAAAAGACTAATTACATGGTTTTTCATGCATGCCATAGTCAAATAAATAGTGATATTTATTTATGTGTAACCAACGATAACGATTGCTTGAAATGCCAAAAATCAGTTAAGTTTCTTGGCTTAACATTGGATGATTCACTTTCTTGGGAATCTCATTGTGCTGAGTTGTCGATGAAGCTCGGTAGTTTATGTTATGCCATTAGGAACCTTAGGGTGGTAATGGAAATTAATCAACTAATTTGTCTATATTACGCTATTATACAATCACAAATTTTGTACGATATTCAGCTCTGGGGCTGTACGTCGCAAGCACGTCGAGTGTTTATTAGCCAAAAACAGATTCTTAGGTGTATTGCCGGAGTATCATCGATGACTTCCTGTAGACCTCTTTTTAGGGAATATAGAATTTTGACGGTCCCGTGTGTGTATATATTTAAAGTTTGCTTGTATGTTTTAAAGAATTTTAATTCTTTTACTGTTAATGGTAGTTTTCATAATTACCCAACTCGTTCTAGAAATGACTTGTCCATGCCTCATAGCAGGCTACTTATTTCTATAAAATTTGTATTAAGAAGGCCCAAAACTATACAACAAATTACCGAATGATATAAAGATTAGCAAAACCGTTTCGATATTTAAAAGAAAGTTATTCCTAGCCAATAAATGTTTTTATGATGTAGATAGCTATCTAGCCGATTAGGCAGTTAAGTATTATAACTTTTTTTTAATGATGTAATGTCACTTTACTTTTGACTATTTTAACTTTTTTTGTAATATATAGTATAGGTGGATATTTTTGAATTTTACTTATCTAGGTAGTAATATTTTTTTTTAGGCCAAGATTATAACATGTAAAACTGTCGACGAAATCCATACACTCTGTGTCTATTTTTTTTGGATAGTAAAAGTTTTGATTTGATTTGATTTGATTTACATAAGACACACTTTGGTTTAATTTAAGTTATTGTAAAGCAAGTTATCGGAAAAACCACGCCAAATCAAACAACTGTTCAAACTTTCATTGCGGTAACTTGGCCTATAACCTTTTAGCTGTTATAGCATGAAACGTAAAAAAACTGGAAAGTAAAATCTTAAAAAACGGGAATATATATTAAAACACATTATCTTTATTTTCTAACCTTAACTATAGTGTCTGCCTATTAAATAGATCTTTTTTCAAAAATGTGCCGATGTGGCGGTATTTATATGTATTAGTGTATAACATACTCTATCTAAATAGCCATGTATACCAATCATCTGCATATTTTATTTAAATAAATATATATGTTAAATTACGACTTTTGCTTTTTTTTTGTAACTGTAAATATAATAAACAAAATACTACAACCATAACTTTGATTTTTAGAAGAACAATTAAACAGAAAAGTATACAATTATTACTATGACTACTATAATAATAAAAATAATGGCGGAGAAGTGGCAAGCTCAAATAGGTTAGGTAATGCTGATGTGGTATTTAATGTCATGTAGAGTTCCTGATGGCATTTTAGAAGGAGTCAACCACCACAAGCTTCTTAGGTTTCATGAAAAGTCTTGAGTAAATAAGTATGTTTGTTTATCAAAATACTAGTTCTTTGTTCTGGGGTAGTTTGATATTTGTGTGACTTGTTGATGTTATGACGACTATTGCGTCGAAGAAGTGATTGTCCTGGCGTAGACCACTGATATAACAACATCCCCTATTTGTTAAAAGCTATTGCATCGAAATAGGTTTTATGTAAGAATTTTAATGGAATTTAATGGATGAATTGAAAGCTTCTCTAATTGTCTAAAAATAATCTCTAAAGCTTTCTATGGTAGATTGGTAGAAAGCTTCTAACATTTTCAGGAAGTGAACTACGATGCTGATCTCTCAAAGGAGGTAGAGGAAAGTCTAAATTTGAAACAATGTTAATCTTAAAACTTTTTATTCTTTGCATTTACAATAAATGTAGAGGACAATCAGAAAGATAATAAATACTAATAACTGTAAATACTAAGTAATTACTTCAACCAATAACTGCTATATTATGCTGCTAAGAATATCTTCTAATTATTATGTGTGGAATACAAAAATTTAGAAGTTTTAAAGTCTAAACTTTAGAAGTTTAGAATTATCAATTAATTAAGCATTTTCATATACTTAATGAGCATTTCATATATATTTTCTAAATTTGTTATTTAGGTTAAGGTCTAGTTTTTGTTTTGTATTTTTATATTGTTCATTAAAATCTACATCTACTATTTAAATAAATATACCCTTATTACTGACTTCCATATTATTAGAAATATTTAGAAATAATTCTCGAATAAAATCTTGTATTGATAAACCCAATGGAAAATTAGCAAATAATGAATAAAAAAAAGGTTAATGCGTTAACATTCTCTAAATCTACTGTTAATGCAGCCAATCAATGAAAAACGTAATCCGTGTCTGAGCAAAAGAAAATCGAACAAACTGGATCCTTAAAGGAAAAATTACCATTGTTGGTGAAAGCAGGAGCGGAAATCTAAAATTGGTAACAGTAATTAGGACGCAGTTGTTTTTTCAAAAATATTCACAATTAAAATCATAGAGACTATAAATCATGGAGTTAAATAACTCAAAATAATGCACGGGAACAACCAAATAATAGCAGTAGCACTAGGTATGCATTATATTATCTAAGAGCGACGTTATTAATTTGCCACCATATATATTGATTAGTTTAGATGAAAATCAGAGACAGTCATCTATTCAGTCTGTTCTAATTGTATCCCACGATAGATTAGAGCCAGTAACTGATAACCGTCGAGTGATCCATCCACCATCTCACTTAGTAAGAGAAAACTATCCGGAGTCATCTGACCCTAATAGTCGCACAAATATTCCACATTCCACTTTTAGGCCTGTTGATATTCAACCTCCTTCTTTACAATTGTCTTTTCCCCAAGGTGTAGATACTTCCCTACCTATATCTCAGAGATCAGAGATCGCAGAAGGAATTCCAGAACAAATTCCACCCTCAGCAACTTTGAATCCGACAAATGGAGTATCAGACAATTACCGTCAGTTTTTAGGACATTCCTCTCAAGTTCCTCACTCAACTTCTAACGGGCGTGTAAATAATCAGTTAGGTACCACATCTTATGATCAGTATGATCCAGGTTATTTCCAACATGGTGGACCTAATGAAAGACGTTCTCGAATAAGGTTTATGGATTCGGAAGTAGATGCCTCACGACAAGTGCATACTGATGCATCTCATATCATAGATGAAACTTTAAGTCACCCTAATCCAGTTGTGGATCTTGCCAATCGACTTGACAATTTTGAGTTTTTTCCATTACGAGGACAACCAAGTCGGTATTATATAAATTCTCCGCCTTACAAGTATCACGATGTGTCGTCGTAGAACTTAAAATATAATGGTCAGTCTAGTGTGACAGACTTTCTCGAACGCCTTGAAAAGCTTCGTGTCTCTAGAGGAGTCTCCAAAGAACATCTTTTAAAGTCTGCCCCAGAACTCTTTACAAAAGATGCTCTCCTTTGGTTTCGGACAAAACGCTTTTCCCAATCGGATGATCTACAAGCTCAATTACGAGTTGCATTCCAGCCTTTTGATTATGAGTTTAGGCTTTGGGATGAGATTCATCACCGAACTCAAGGTTCCCACGAACGTGTGGTTAGTTTTGTCGTAGCTATGGAAGCATTATTTAGAAAACTCCCAAATTTGCCCTCAGAAACCACCCGGTTACAAGTTATCAGAAGAAATCTGTTGCCTCACATTCAGCGAAGACTTGCTACAGAACGTATCAGCACTCTTGATGAACTATTGTATCTAAGTAGATCAATTGAGGAAACTGAAGCACGAGTTCAAAGATTTGCTTCTCCTCCTACAAATTACCGGAATTTATTGGAACCATCGTTAGCTTATCATAAACCCTCTTGGCAACCTTCACAGTTAGCTTCAATTAAACCAGCTATGTCAGAAGACCTTCTCCATTTTGAGGAAGACACGACTAATCTTTGCCCGGTTTCTTCAACACAAAAGTGCTGGAATTGTCAAGAAGTTGGTCATAATTTCAGGCAGTGTCAGAAGCCTTGCCAGAAATTTTGTGGTGTGTAACACAATGTTAAATAAAAAAAAATAAATAAAGAATTATATAATTATAATTAATTATTAACAATTTATTACTTTAATATCGCTTTAATTATACTTGGATTAAATGAAATTTGAGTGGAGGGATGGGTAATAACAGGAAGGAAAAAGGAGAGTAAAGGTATGGAGAGTAAAGGCTGTCACTATAGAGACAGCTCAGGGGATCTTCTCAAAGGGAAGACGACTAACACTAACCACTTTGACCATGAGGGTGCAGCCGCATATTCCATTAGATAAAATGTGTGAAACATGAATGCAGGATATGATCATTTAAAGATTTTTAAAGATTTTTGTCTATTCTAAGGCACAAATCGGGTTTTATGCTAGTAATTTAACGTCCAACCTTTTGCAACTAAAAAATTGTATTGGAGTTTGCTTGTACACGTTGCTCTAGAGCTGCCTCAAAAGAAAAATTCCGAGAGCTCATGGTGAAGAACTGTTTATTTTCGTCGGATACATAAAGAATAAGAAAATAAAATGAATCTGAAATGTTAGCGAAAGTATAGCTTTAAGAGGCAATTTCTAAGTTATTCTGGTGCTAAAATTAATAAAATAAACAGTTATCATTTCCGTATTAATTCTATTTTTGATATCAATAATTTTCAACCCTCATGATGAAACTCAAATTATTAATCATAACATTAATTTTTTTAATTGTTTTGATTTCACTAATGTCAGAAGTCATATCCTAGCCAATAAGATCCCAGCTCATTCTCCTATATCCCTACTAAAACCATTTCTGGCGCGAAAATCTTTGACCTCTAGGAGTCTTGAAGAACAAACCTTTGAAGAAGGTTATTTCTTGGTATTTTTGCCGATTTTACTCCAATGAAAAGTTGAAAACTCACCTTTTGGGTATTTTAGTTTGTGGATACTAAATGCCATACTGCAATAGTGCAGGATTATAAGTGGTGTAGTTAAATCCCAACTTTTTCAAGGTTCTTTGTTTAAGTGTCAAGTTTTGTGTTCCCGAGAAAAGGCCAATTCCATTGGTAAGTCCTAATATTTTCATTTGGCATCTTGGTTTATGATAATCTACATTTTACACATGTAATTTTATATGAGTAGACTCACGCATACCGTTAAGTTTAACCATCAATGCTTATATCTACTTACTCTATTGGCGATTCCTCAATCTGGGTATTCTTCCACTTTCAGGCTTTTTTTTTATCCCCAGGTATGGTCTTTATCCACTCCAATAACGTCCACAACATCTACATTGACATTCACTGTTAAACCGATCCACCCAGGTCCCCCATCGCAATCATGCAGCCCTTTTGGAGCCAGGTGTGACGTATAGTGAACCATGCAGTCAGTAAAACAACCTAACCAGTAAACCAAAGTCCTATCAACATTCATTAGCTTTACTGTAGTATATTAGACTAAATACTAATCTCAAAATTACATTGTTATCACTCTCGTTATTAGATTTTACCACCACACCGTTGTTTTGAATAGTTTCATAATAACTAGGTGCATATTAGTTATTTTATTGAAATAGACCGTATAGATCTTGTAAACTGGATAAATAGGCCTATTTCGAAAGTACTCACGCGAACTTTTAGCCCCAAACAACATAATATAAGATTTTAGTCTTGATATAGACACTATATTTAGGAAGGGCAACATAACTTGTTTTTAAAATAATAAGTTTGATTATTAACTTTTCTTTTAATATAGATTCACTTAAAACTGCCTGTTCTTCCTTGTGAGATTTTCTTTCAGGTTTATAGGTATAGTGCTTTTAGTAATTTCTTGTTTTCTTGGTCATCGGGATTTTCTTATCCATCTGGGATAAAACAGGTGGCGCTTATATTTTATTGAACTTTTGTTGAATCCACGCCACTCTACCGAAGAACAAGTGTATAACATGACGCTCCGCCTTACGACAAACAATTTTTTTCAACTATTTTTAATTTCAATAACCCAAAACTCTTAAAAATGTCTATATTGCACTGCACAAAATGTCTATATTTTATAGCTTCAATATTTTAAGGAAAATTGAAATTTATATTAATGCTACTTTTAATAAGAAATCATGCAAAGTTTACCAAGAAATGATTAATCAGGCTTGAAAATATGCCACCAGTGATGCAGAATAATTATTTAAATTATAGAAAATTGGGTAGGCTTTCCTTCTCGGAAATGCGACACAGCTGACGTAAAATATAAGCGGGTTTAAATACTGGAATAATGAATTACCTAATACAGGTCCAGGGTATTTCGTTTATCCGAATTTCTGCTCTTGTTTAAAATACTAAATCGCGAGAGCATGGAAAATTCTACAAATATTTTTTTAAATAATAAAATATATATATTAAAAGTATTTATAAATTCTTAAAAGGCTCTTAATTATCCCTCTCCTTCTTATCTTTTCAATTCGTTTATATAAGAATTTGAAATTTGGTACACATCATTAATAACCTAAATACTATTTTTCAGTCCTTAGCTCATCTTGCAAAACTTCAAAATGGCGCCATTTTGAAAAATTGAATTAAATAGAAAGGGGCTATGTGTCATGCGATACATCGTTTGAAAGGTACTAACCATAGCAAAATGGGAACCCTTTCAAAATCTTATTCTTCGCATTTTTATTTTCATTTAAAATAATTAAACTTTAGGTAACATAGACCTATTTCACCACAAAAAATGTTAAAAATATGCATCATTAACTTCAAGATAATAAAATATTATATTGGAAAACTCTTCAAGAACATTCTGGAAAATCGCAACATTAATATTGCGACATGCATTAATTATTCTTTGACGTAGATCGAAGATAGATCTCTTTTTCCAGATGTTATAATTTAAGGTGAAAAGGTTTGCTTACAAACGTTTTTTTAGTAAAGAACGTTTGAATAATTTAACTACTTTAATTTATTTAATTAACTTTTAGAGAATCATGGATTTCAGTATATAAGACCGATGAGATGGATAATGTAGTTTAAATGTGTAGTGGTATCTTAGCTACATATATCAATCACTTAAACAAAATTTTATATGGAAAAATTAAGAAAAAACATTGGCTTTCTCAAGGCCTACGTATCTCGAGTCATAATCTAAAATGATTATATAAACATTTCATTCAGGTAAACAATAATTTCTTTCCCATTATTATAAATTATAATGTCGTTAAGCAACTCAAAATTTATAGAGGTGACTCAAATTTCCCTATTTAAGAATGCATTCGCAACCATTTCTAATAGTTAAAGGTTCAAACAATAATTATTTTCGACAATTTATGTCAACGCTTAATCCCGTTAGTAGGAAGACAAATTAAATCAGCTTACATTAATATTGAAATTCGGGCAGCAGTTAAGGCATGTAAGCCCAGATAATGACCTATATGAATAGACATGACAAACGCCCATAATAATCAAGCTTATAATATATCTTGCAATTTTCATCTCAATTTATATCTTGATTACTTAAATTATGTTAAAACAATTATATATATGTTTTCAGAGGAGATGGCGTAGTGCATATAGTAGGTGTGTGTTTTCTGCTTATTTTACTCCAATTTTAATGTTTACCTCACAAAAATCTAATGCTTCATATGTGGATCTGTATTATTAATGGTCATCAGTGTGTTTTTCATATATATGGGAGCTGGCGAATAAATAGAAACACAGGTACGGGGGAAAAAAAACTTGTTGCCAAAATTGACTCATGAATCTTTTAATACTACCGATTAAAAGTTCAGGGAATATTGAAACTCAAACAGCAGTCAAAGTTTTAAAAACTAAAAACTACAGGCACCAGTATGATGGACCCAATCTCGCCGAAAAACCATAATCAACTTATTCGAGAGAATCCTGTCCAATACTGTCGAAAAGCTTAACGGCTTAATTTTTTCCATGGCATCAAAGTTATCAGTTATATATGTTATCACTTCTCTATTTTATCAGCTTACTTCGGGTAGAAGCGGACAAATACAGCTATGAGATAAGAAGTACCTATAACCAACTGGTAAGAAACCCAGTAAAAACGAATTTCTCCAGATAGGAACAGACTGTAAAGGTGTAATAATAAGGACGCCAGCATTAAGTTCTAGTCAACAACAAGGTTAAAGAAGCCCTGAATATAAGTGAATACAAACTACGAACTACAAAATCCCACACCAACAGTAGAGAAAAGAACTTGCAGAGCCACTAAAAATTATTTTGCTATCTCTGACGCATTTTAGATTAAACTCACTCCATTCCATAGCAAGACACCATATTTCTACAGGCTTTCGAAAATTCACAAAGATGCCTTTGCTCCAGGGATTGTCTAACATCGGAACTTGCCAAATTCATGTTAAACATTATCCAGTCACTATTAGGAAACACGAAATCCCTTAAAAATCTCTTGTCAAAATACTCCGGCAAAAATCATTCAAACCTTGTATATAGGAGGCTATAATTACATAGGCACAACTACAACATGCAACAATAATGTTGATTTCTACAGGAATATAGAAAACATTTTTAAAGGACAATAACAAGGAAAGAACCACATCAACTAAAGGATCCTTCAGGATTGCTAGAAAATTCAATATTAAGACTGCCTTCACTTTACACACGAAGACAACTATTCGGAGGTTTAGTATAAAAGGCCAAGCCAGAATGCCTCCTTTACACCAAGAACTGCATATACCAAATCCATTGTGAATGTGGAGTCATAGAAAATGGATCTGAACAGCAGAACTTTTCAGATCAGGAATAGCAGAATACACTTGGTCCAATGGCCATAGTTAGACAGAAGCAAAGATTTTTTGCAAGAAACAACATTAAAAAAAACATATTCCTAGAAGCAGCTTACAACACGCAAAACCAAGGAATCTATAGACAGCCCAGTATTGATAGTCACAATATCTGGGAATCCCTATTTTCAGAAGACTGCAGGATCTATTGCTCTTCACACATGGCATCAGATATCACACTCCTATACACATACCGCTAGTAGATAAGCCTGCAGAAAAGCTGCTGTTAGTTTGCTCCGCGGTTGAAGATCTTCCCAAACGTTAACGAAATTTCCAACCAAAACCAACCGAATTTGAAAGGCAATGGAAGTTCGGAAATTAGACTTACAACTTCGATATAATCATGTTAACTGAGAGCTGGTTAAGTTAAAACACTAATTCGGAAGTTTTTGCTTAAAATTCTGTATCAAATATACTTTCTCTATACAGATCGTGTTATCGTGAGCTACGTATTACCCAAAATAATGGCAACACCGCTTGGTTGCGGCTTGCAGGCGGCGGAATTTTTCGTTTTTATTTTTTGAACCGGGAGTCAGCAGACCTCACTTTGCTGTGTTACTGCACGTTGCATTAATAATTTTTTAGCGTTATTATCGTGTTTTTTTCACTATGGCTGTTTATACCCCTTCCGAAAGAGTTCATTGTTTGTTTGTTGACCGATTGTTTAAGTTCTGGCAATTGCCAAAATAATGGAAAAAATTTAGTCAACCATCCAATTTTAAAATATCTCCACCAACGACGTTACCTACCGTCAGTATGATTTTCGAAAACAGAGATCTACGTCCGATATTTTGATTCAATAAAATCTAGATTAAAGATGTGACGAAACAAAATTACTTATTTACAAATTTTGTTTATTGTATTATATATTTATTTATTTTGTTAATATTGTTCTACTATGAAGGTAAAAATATTGGTAGTTTGTATTGTAAACATTAAAGTCGCATTTAATCTTCACTACGCACGTAAATGCATTTAATCATGACTAAATTCTGACTTCCTTTTTACCTGAAACAAATAGCCTTATTAAATAATAAGAAGATCTCTTCCAGTCTCATCTAGTCTAACTATTTCAGATGATATGTCGTTGGAATAAATTATATTAATGTAATTTTTACTTTTTCAGGTTTACATTACGGTAAAGCTGATCAGTACGAATACAGATTAATGAAATATCTTATGGCTGATTACGAGCCTGCAGTTCGACCTGCTGAGAATTCTTCCCTACCTCTCACTGTTTCTTTTGGAGTCTCTTTACATCACATTATCGATGTGGTAAGTTGCCTAGTTGTCTAAATGTTTTCTGTTTTGATCACATTTTTTATGCTTATACAACCCTTATTATATGTTTTCACAATGAGATCTATTTCTTTAAAATTAGCATATTTATATTAAAATTAGCACCGCAAATATATTTTAATCATATAAAAATTATTTTTAACTTAAGCATGAGCAAAATAGTATGACATCACGAGTTTCGTTACTTTATAATTATTATTTAATAATGAAATTCGAATACTTTTATATTTTATTTAAAATTTTATTTTGAATAAAGAATTTTATATTTATTATAAACAACAGGCCGATAATGATACCTGCGTCTGGAGGGCAGAAATGAGACGGGAAATAAATATGGCTGATTTAAGCTATTTTTTTTATTTTTTATCGTCAGGTTTTTTTATTTTTTTAAATACTTGGAGAAAAAACTTTACCGATATACACAATAATGTTTTATACTAAATAAGGTGTACTTATTCTACATATCAGTGCCATATGTTTAAAGACAATAAAAGGTTAAAGAATTAATTTTTTATGTAATATTTATTTGGAGGGATCAGCACACCATGTACTCTTATTATATTTATAAATATTTGTAATTATTTAAAAATAACAAATATTCCACAGTCGTTTATATTTTGACTAAATATTTTTTCATAGACGTCTCGGTGTGAAATCTACACTTGTATGCATTAATAAATACAGAAAAATTACAAATTATGTCAATAAAACATTAAAACCTAAAAAATCCAACATAGAAGATTAATAGATAATAGATAGAGTCAAGATATATGTTTTTAAATGAAAGTAAATACAGGAGTTTAAGTTCATGCCTCCTCTTGTTTTTAATCTTATATTATTTATTAAAATTATTAATTTTACTTTTAATATGGGTATAAGAGTGTATGAACAAACTATTGTAATATACAAGATGCGGACTCTAACTGGAATAAATTCGCTAGCATTTTTGAAAAAAATATTTGCGAAAAACGCAAAAACACGTCTAGTAAGACTTTTTGCGATCTTTAAAACGCGTTTTTGCGACTTTACACACTTCCAAGGGCTTATAAAGTTTCACTTTTTTCAAACTCACACTAGTGCGTAAAAAATAATTTAACGTTTATATTTTACGCACTACTCCCAGTTTACCACATTTTTGAGAAAACCTCATGTGAAAAACTGAAGCGGTGTTATGTCAGAGGATCTCGTAGGCTCTCATCTCACTCAAATTGTTTATCCACTTGTTGGGAATGTGGCTATTTAAAAATTCTACGATAATACCACTACTATATACAACAATTTTTTCAGGGTGAGTATTGTTTGAGTAATGTTTCATAAGTGCTTACGTCACATCAGTTTGTAAGAAGTTCAAATGTCTCCCTGAATGCAAGTTATCCTGAATGTATCCTAAATGTATGTAACACGGCTTGGGACGGCCGTGTCTCGGATGTGAATAAAGTACTGTAATCATATGAGGTAGTCTTAACATGACCGCACCGTGCACGAGTGCTAACTACGTACCGCGTCCACTCCTAACTAAAATAGTCAGCTTAGAATAGCGGGCACAGGGCGGGCTCGGTAGACATAATAGAAAAATTGATTGAGGAAGTAAAGAAGTTAGAGACTATCCCTCATTATATGATATAAAAAAATATTCGCATTATATGAGTAGAAATACCTCCGTATTTCTATATTTCTATATTTAAGGATAGGGTTTGGAAGAAGATTTCTAAGGAGTTAAGGGTAAAAGGTAGGATCAGATTTATACCGATACTTTTCGATACCTATCGATCTTACTATTATAAAGATATGAAAAAATTAATTATTAAAATTTGTATTACAAACTTGAGGTAAGTAAACAAAATGTAAATAACACTAATAAAAGAAACAAATATGGAACGTATTCTCTATTATTTAATTTAAATTGCTAAGACAGCTCTTGGCCGACAACTCTGTCCTTTGCAGAAATCCGGAAATTTTTTAGATGTTCTATGAAATTTGATGAAATTCGACACGGCCGCGCTACGGTACGCTCTCAAAAATATGTAGTTTGGTGCCGAGACACAGCCGAGCTGCGCTGCGTGCTCGGTGTCGGATCGGCGCGGATATTATGGGGCTCGACCTTAAAGCGGACAGCGGATGGGAGAGGATAGCGAAGCCACAGCCGACTTTACTCAAGCCGCGAAATAACAGTTGGTAACGTCGCACCACGTGGGAGATTCGGATCCATTTTGGTGGATCCGTTTATGCTTTGAAAGCGCGGCCATGATGGACGTTTAATTTTGATTTTGCTTTATTTACAAATGAGAATATTTTATTTATGTGATTGATTTATTGTTTCAAATATGTATAGGCGCCGTTAATCATTATATAAATGCATTATTAGACTTTTTTCCCTATAGTCTAGTTTTTTAGTTATATAAATTTTATAAATTAATAAATTAACAACTTTCTCAGTCGGTGCTAAAGAAGTGAGAGACAATGTTTAAATAATTAGTGGTGTCGTTAGTTTTATTTGAGTCAGAATTTGATGACACATCAGCTAGAAGAAATATACTGTAAGTACGTCTTGGTGGGTAGATTAAAATAATCTCAAAGCAATTCATATGCGCAAGGGGATATAATATATAACATAAAAGACATTACTATAGTTGACGGACAATAACGTTTTTGCTTTAAAATAAGTAAAGTTATTTGGTCTATGAAAAGTATTACTCGATTACAAATGTCACTATCTTTTTCATCATCTAAGGTGTGTGAATCAGAACTTTCCAATAAATTTAACGCCTGTTTTAAAAAATCTGAATTTAGGTTAATGAAGTCATATCTTTATTTTATTTATTTAGCAAAAAAAGCTACATTCAATAAACATAATGAAAAATAAAGTAAAAGTATAAGTTGGCCATAATTCTACCAGGACACTTGGTTTGTCCATAGAACTGGAAGTCATGAAACTTCTCTAGAGATGAAGAGTATGGTTTATTAGGCTCACAATAATCAGAAGACTTATACCTAGTTAAAAGATTTTCGAGTTGAGACCACCTACTTAATTTCAATTCGAAAGGTAAAATCCATTTTAGATCATTTTGGGACAACTCATTGTTTTTTAAAAAGACTTTAACATGTAGGTCGCTATCTATTGATATCTGATTAATAATATTTATACAAGCATTGTTCAAATTTAAAGTATAGAAATATAGTTTTGTATCCCCAACAATTTTTACATTCCACAGGTCAGATATTAGAATTTTTTGAGAATAATTACTATAAGATCTTGAAAATTTGTTATGAAATCAAGTTGCTCAAAGGCTTCATTGGCAAGTTCATTACGTTTTTGATGTTCAGTATTTCTTTCGTCTGAACTTTCTCTAGGAAGAAGCACTGTTCTTGTATTTAACAAGAACAGTGCAGGTAAATTTGGAAAAATTTAAGGCACTGCTGAGCAAACTAATCTTGCTTTAACTCTAATCTTAGTGAGTGTGCCATTAGGTAAAAGATAATCATATTCACGGATAATATCATTCTGGTCAAAATGCTTGGCACAAACCACAGAATATTGAGTAGGAGCCCAATTATCTCTAGGTATGGGTTTTAGCCATTTAATTTTAAGTTGTTCATCTTTGGGGAAGCCCAAAATAGAAATACTTGCCTTCTCTGCTCTTAAACTACTTTTGTAATTAGATTTACATCCGGGAACACAGCAGGGACTTGGCATGTTCCAAAGGCAAACAAAATTTTCCATTCATTTCTATATATAAATAAAGCTAATAGATTTACCTATACTTACTAATACTATGGGTATTCCTTACCAGATTTCCTCAAAATATGTTTATAAATAAAACAAAACCTACATTTTTTGATGTGAATAAAGCATTAACCTTGTCTCTTAGGCATAAATTTCTAGTTTTAGTGGAACACCAGATTTTCACAAAAAATCCCAAATCACACAAATAAGAGCACAACACAAAAATCTTAAAAGTGATATAAAGTAAGTAAAATAAACTTGAAAATCGATAAATAGCACAATGACCCACTTAAGAAGCCGGCCGGCTCCTCCTGTTTCTGTTTACAAAGAAGGTAATGGTATCTTTATAACCATTTATCACTATTTTTATAGTATATAACACATCGACACTGACTGGGAGCTTTTACTAAGACTTAGTAAGTTCTTAATAATAACTACATTCACTTTCGTTTCTGAAATTTCACTTAAAAACTCAAATTTAAAAAAAGAATTCAAACGATCCTCTTGTCCCATGAGAACTGAAATAAAAACGGATCTAAAAGCCATGTTGCCGATGTTATCATTTCGCGGCTTGAGTAAAGTCGGCTGTGGCGGAGCGTTCAATTTCCTTAAATTAAGTATGGCCACACATACGGCGGAGCGCATGACGGAAAGACGCGTACTTGCTAGCTAGTAGCGGAGCGTTCAAATCTGTTTGATATTTTCGCGCGTATTAGCTTATTTCGTATTGAGTTTTAAAGAAGTACGCGTGAAAAATAGATTCTGAAACTTTAATTTTGATGTTAAATATACGTTATAAGCAAGAGATATTTTTTCGTAAAAACAACATCACCGTCATCTGAGTTCTATGCGGCTTATGTAAATTGCGGATTAAAATAAGTTTCCAAACCAGCGACATGTGTAGCCAGTCTTCGAAGTACTCTCCATCTTCCTTTCCGCCACCTTCCCTGCTTCCAGCTTTATGTGTGGTCGCCCACTAAGTGCTGTGCAGAAAACTGACCTCTCGATTATCAAACGACCCGCCAACACTGTCTGTCGCTTCTGTTTGTTCGCCTCTTTTGTGTTTTTTGTAACAATTTAAACGAAAGAAGTAGGAAGCTATGCAACATTCAATCGGATTCGCTCACTCGTTAACCAAATCTCGCAATAACGATTGACCGTTGCTGAAGAGACTATCCGACTTCTATCGTCTATTTCGTTTCTTTGACCTCGTGTCAATTCAAGACACATGTTTTGGTCGCAACTTAATTATAGAGGGAATTTTGGCGTTAATTAATGTTAACTTTGTATTTATATGTATATATACAGGGTATCCCAGAAAAAGCGGAAAATCTCTTGGATTTAGATTTCCTATAGGCCCTTCGGACGAAGATACGGCCCCTTAAAGACGCTGCTGGAAATTGATTTTTCTTGAATAACTGTTGAAGTATTTGGTATAATTTAATAAAAATTTTACGGACACTAGTACAACACTACTCTTAAAACGTTCTTAAAAAAGTACATGTTTTTAAAAATGGACTGTGATTCTTAGAAATGCACCTTAATGAAACTGTTTAAAAAATGTAACCTATGTTTTTATTGAAACGAAAAAACAACCTGAAAAAAGAATGTAATAAATAAAGAACCTAATAATTGGAAATAATTGTACTACTGTACTCGCCAAAACACCCCTGGATTATTTCTTATCAGATCACAATGAATTTTGATTCTCTGTAAAAGTTCCTCCTGAGTATTGACAAAAGTTGAATACACCAATTTTGAGGTGACCCCCATAGGTAAAAATCCAATGGCGTTAGTTCGAGAGACTGAGGAGGCCAAGTAATGTATCCTCCCGTACTTATCCAACGGTTTAGAAAAACATTATTCAGGTGGTCCCTTACAGCAAGGCTGAAATGAGGTGAGCCTCCATCATGCATTAAATTCTTGTTTCGGCGGATTGCGAAGTGGCAAATGCCTCTATTAAATCCAGAAGATTGTTGTTAAGGAACTCCAAATAAAGTTCTCTATTCAATTGTGGCGGTAATACGAAGGACCGAATCAAAAAATTGCCAATGATTCTTGCCCAAATATTAATTAATAACAACAGCGGTATGAGAATTTTCATCAGCCAATACATGCAAGTTATGTAAATTCATAATACCATTTTTGATAAAACATTTTTGGTTGAATTCTGTAAGAAGTTTAAAGTTTGTAAAAGTTTACAGAATTCTTCTAATTTGAGGAAAGTAAATTTCCCCTTGCTATATTTTCAATTACCTTCTACCGACTGGTCGCGTATACATGAGCTTTCAGATGTTGATCAGACTTGCGAACATTTTTATAATATTTTACACTATATATTTGAAGAAACTGTTTAGTATAAAATGAAAAAGTTGTTTACCTTAGTTTATTTGTTCAGTCCTAGACGACTGGTGTCAGTAGATATCATCTATATGAGTTTTCAAAAAGCATTTCATGAGGTTGATTTATTAATAAGTTCATGTAAGTTAGAGTAATTATAAAGTAATTATAACTATAATTATATAGTAAAGTAATTATACTTAAATAAAATTAATAAACATTCTAAATGAATGGTATGATAATAATAGATTTAACCTAAATATTTTAAAATGTTTTCTCATTTAAAATTCTAGAAAAATAGTTATAAGTCATCAGTATGAAATAAATTTAAAGAAACTTGACAGACTTATAATAGTTAAAGATTTGGGCGCTAACTTTAATGAATCATTTAATTTTCATGTTAATATTTAAAAAATTACACTTTCGGTTTTATTTTAAGAAACAGTAGAGCATTTCAAAATTAAAAATATTTAAAAATTTTATCGACTTCGTTTTTTAGAGTTAGAATATGCTGTAATTGGTATCTTATGTATAAAGTTTATGAAATTTGTTAAATATACAGCATTCAAACGCTGTAAAT
The DNA here is from genome assembly GCF_022605725.1 of Anthonomus grandis grandis. Classification (NCBI taxonomy): domain Eukaryota; kingdom Metazoa; phylum Arthropoda; class Insecta; order Coleoptera; family Curculionidae; genus Anthonomus; species Anthonomus grandis. Next base: position 14,143,851 of record NC_065552.1, on the reverse strand, counting down.
ATCCGCAAGCGGTCTTATTGGAGAGATTTGGTGTGTGTTATTTGGAGACACTAGATTCTCACCATTTTAAGACATATTCTATTTCTATTTAAGAATGTTCACATTCTTAAATAATAAAAAAAAGCATGTCACAAGACTATAAGTTCTTGTAGCATAATATTTTCTGGTGTAGATTAATTTTTCTCATAAAATTAGCTTTGACATGAAAACGAATACAAAACTAATTGTCGTGTAATCTCGCAGTCTCGTTTTAAAGCTTAAAGAGGCCCTAGACGGTCAATCGTTTGAGAAAAAGATTGAATCAATCGATTGAGTCAATCATTAGCGGTCGCTTCAATCATCCATGAATTTTTTGATTAAAGTGCATTCCCAAAAGAGGTTTCGTTTTAAACGGTACTGTTCCCAATGTTTTCCTATTTTTGTGTTAAAATTTTTAGTGGTAAAATTTCAAATATAGTGTGTTGAAACGATGGTCTCAAGTGCAGATTTAGGCTTCCTTGCTTTGACTTTAGCTGCCGTCAAGTCAAAAAAACAGAAAAAGAAGAGGACGCGAAGGTGGTCAAAACAGTGGTATAAATTAAGAAATCGCTTCACTCATGAACATTTACTCAATGTTTGGTGTAAAACAGAACCTGAAGACTACAAAAACTTCCTCAGGATGGACCAAGAAACTTCTGATTTTTTATTAGAATTAGTGAGGCCTAAAATAGAAAAAAAAAGACACTAATATGCGTGAAGCGATTCCTGAAACTCAGAGACTTTCCATCACATTGAGGTACCTAGCTGCTGGTATGGATTTGGAAGACTTGAAGTTCATGTGCGCCATTGCTCCTCAGACTCTGGAACTTATAATAATGAAAGCTCAGCAATTATCGAGGGATTAAAGGATAATATTCAGGTAAGTTTTCAAAGTAAGTTTTTATTACACATTTAACATATTTGCATATAAAAATAAAAAAGGAAACATAAAAATAAATTAAAGTGTCTAATTCACATTGACAAAAATGTTGAAAACAAGTCCGCCGCACTTTCTTCTTGCAAATTTTCTGCACTGGGTTGTGGTAAATGCATTACAGAAGGGGCAGAGCCTCGGGAAGAACTGTCATTGGCTTCAGGTGAAGAGTGTATTGATTGCTGTGACGGAGATGGAGAGCACATTGGTTGTTGTGTCGAAGATGGAGAGCACATTGGTTGTTGTGATGGAGATGGAGAGTACATTGGTTGTTGTGACGGAGATGGATACCACATTGTTTATTGTAACGGAGGTGCATATGGTGCGGTGAGACAGCGCTGCCAACTATAACCTGACTGTGATGACGCTGGAGGTTGAGAGGGTGACCAACGTGGGTACGTTCCAAAACGCAATCCGTCCCTTGCTAAGCTACCCATTTCTGCTTCAAAAAGCACATCATTTATAATTTTTTCGGCGAACCGCTTTTGGTCTGGAAGTAACTTTTTTAGTTTTATAGCCCAACCCTTAGCTAGTATGTCCTCTTCTAGCTCAGGTCTTCTAAAATACTCTAAAGCCAGTTCCACTAGGTGCTCAGTTGGATCTGGCTGACCTTTTTTTTTTCTTTGAAAAAGGCTGTGGATTTCGGGTAGGAATGATGGAAGCTAGTGCAGTTTCATTAGTACGAGTAGAAGCAGTACTTGAAGCAGGAAATGGCTGCGAGTCTTCAGGCAACAGTGACTGCAACAAAAAACAAATATATTAGTTAAAACAAAACTACGGAATAATAGTAAAGATGTTATGTGGTCCTATGAGTATTTGATATATGTTTTTCTTTTTTTCAGATTCCAAAAACTAAAGAGGGATGGACGCAGGTTGCACAGGAAGTTGAAGAAAAATGGAACTTTCATAACTGTGTAGGAAGTGTTGATGGGAAACACATATTAATCCAAAAACCCTCCAATTCGGGGTCTTACTATTATAACTATAAAGGTTCGCTTAGTATTGTGCTTATGGCGATTGTAAATGCAAATTATCATTTCATGATGATCGATGTCGGAGCAAATGGCCGAGTGTTGAAGAATACGTTATTTTAGCGCAGGTTGTCTGAGAATCGGCTGAATATGCCAGATTCTCGACAGTTACCAGGTACTAATAAAAAATTTCCGTATGTGTTCGTTGGTGATGAGGCTTTCCAACTGCTTCCTAATTTTATGAAGCCCTATAATAGAGCTGTTTTAACAGATGAGAAAAGGATCTTCAATTACAGATCATCCCGAGCACGCAGGATACTCGAAAATGTGTTTGGAATACTTACAAAGAGATTCAAGGTATTCCAAAATAACATTAAATTTCAACCACATAAAGCTAGAAAAATTGTTATGGCATGTTGCCATTTGCACTATTACTTGTGCTTAAGAAATAAAAGAACTATTTGCAACCACATGACGTTGATAATGCAAATTCTTTTACCGGTAGTGTGGAACCTGCTTCATGGACACAAGGAACTCAACTATTGCTACAACTTCAAAGAACCAAAGGTAACTCAACAGTTGAAGCCAAGAAAATAAGGGATAACTTTTGCGAATTTTTCAATACCTCTGGGTCAATCCCATGGCAACAAAATTGTTTGAATAATTGAAATAATTTAATTAAACTTATCAACCTGATATATGATAAAAAAACTATGTGTTAAAAAAAAACTCTTACCTCTGAAGTTTCTGTTGATGCAATTTCAATTTGATCTTTTATAAATAAAGGTCGTTGTAATACCAGAGCGATAGTTCAGGAACATCATCCGCTGACGCCCCAGACCCTTTTTTTGCTTCAATCGCCTTGTATTCCCTGTTAAAATTAGTTCTCAAAGTATTAATTTTTTTTTTTAATTTTTGAACAGTGAAGTCCGGTTTTAACGCTTTTAAAACACCCACAATTTTTTCAAACGCCGCGCTTTTTTATTTCTATTAAAGTAGTCCTTGCTTTTCACTTTCCACAGCTCTGGGGAATCTCGATATAAATCTATTAACAAGCTTATAAACTCACGTTCCGATTTTGTTTTGTTGTTGTCGGCCTGCGAAGAGTCATCCATGATTGCTTCTGAGCGTCTAACTGTTGGAAAAGTTGATCAAAACGCTCCTAAACGGTCAAGCGTCCTCTTTAATAATTTTCGTCAATCAAACTTTTCATCAATGACTATCAATGATTGACTCAATTGACAAACGGGTTTCTAGACGATCAATCATGCTTCTTAATTCAATCAATTGGCGCAATCGTTTGATCAAAATGATTGACCGTTTAGGGCCTACTTTAGATTGCAAAAAAGTTTATTAAAGTAATATTTTTGCTACTTGTTCTAAAATGCACATGCATATTTTTTGATGAATATTAAATCGTTCTATTTGCATGTTTTTTCAGGATGAAAAAAACCAAATTATTACCACTAATGGTTGGATAACGCAAATCTGGATAGATCATCACTTAAAATGGAATTCTTCAGAATATGGTGGAATTACTGTTATCAGAATTCCATTTCATAGAGTGTGGCGCCCAGATCTTATTCTTTATAACAAGTAAGCTAAATTAAAATAGACTTTTTTTAATATAGAAATCTCTTGTTGAAAAAATAAACACCTTAATTTTATGGCATTTTTAAACCATATCTCACTGCCAAAATAATAAAACCAATAAAATATAACGCATGTTTTACGATACTCGAATCATACATTTTTTATTAGTACTGCAGAATAGAACACTATGCGACAAACTTCATTCCCGTGAACTTTTAAATAATACAAAATGCTAATTTTTTTTTAAATATTTTATTTTATGCCGGTCCAAAACAAATAAAAAATATCAGAATTGTACTTTAAAGGGTTTTTTTTTAAATTATTTTTTATAGCAAAGCTATTCAGACTTTTTTAAAATGCAGGCTGGACTACTAATAGGGAAACTACAGCCAAACAAATTTTAAGATTTTGGTAACATACAATAAATTAAAAAGGTGTAATTTCAAGTGAAATAATGTTGTCATATATTCAGTTTTGATCATCTAAACACCTAAATGTCACTTTTCCAATGGTAATAAATAATAAACGGGGACCTTTTTCATACAATATTGCAGAGACATTAAAAAAAATGTAAAATAAAAATTTAGTGTCAAAAACATAAAAGTTTTTTAAATTTACGTATTTTGTTTAAATTCACATAATTTTCGTTATATTTTCATTACATAATAAAAATCTCATAATATTATTATTAAAAGTATTTATAACTAGACAATTTCATTTAACTAATCAATTTCATAATTTTAGTGCTGATCCTCAGTATCTGTCATCAGTAATAAATACGAATGTAATAGTTTCAAGTAATGGAGAAGTGGTGTGGTTGACTCATGGAATATATCGATCTTCATGTGAAATGAACGTCGAGTATTTTCCCTTTGATGTGCAGAGCTGTCGTATGAAATGGAGCTCGTGGACCTATGATGGATTCCAAGTAAATAAAATTGAACCCCAAATACTTTTTACAGTTAAATAGCTTAATAGTATTTATCGATGTTTGTTTTTGCTTGCCAACTCTGACACAAAACTTCGCAGAATATTTTTTTTAAACACATCACAATAATTTATTGAAACACATATGAACGCATATCGAAGTGTACTTCAAGTCTAAGATGCAGGACATTTAAGTTACCAAAAGCTGGATGCCCAATTCCCGAGGCATCTTCGCTAAGGCCAATAAGACATATTTTCTGTTGATGACCTTGGAAAAGGTCATTAATAGACACATCAGAGATGTAGCGCTGAAGAAGTGCCCGCACAATGTACCTATCAGGACGCGCCAATACGCCTATCAGGCAGGCAAATCAACAGACTCAGCTCTCAACAATCTTGTAACGAGCACCATATTAACTAGCCGAAACAAAAGGAAGTGGCATTGGTATTGGTGGGTTATGTTCAACAATGGACTGCCATGATCAGTCTATGAATCGACAGCAGCAAGAGGATTCAGCTCTCTTAGCTGCAACTGAATCAAAGCCGTACTATATAATAAAAAAAATAACGACCACTTTACAGGGCGAACGTCTGGGCCGCGCGAAGTTGCCTGTAAGGAGGGGTACTATCTAGGGGTAATATCTGGGGGGATATAGCTTACACAGATGACCTGGTGATCCTGTTAAAACGAAAAAATAAAAAAGCAATTTTAACAGTTTTACAAGAATTGCTAAACATCATTTTAAAATGGTACGAGAGAGAGGAAATGTCTATCAATTCGCATAAAATGCTAAGTGCCATTCACCAGAAAAAGGAATATGGGCGAATTGAAATTGCCAATCCTGAGAGGTGAACTATCCAATTTTCATTCATTCATATCAACGGAGGCGAAGTATCTTTGAGTAAAATTACCAGTATCTTTGAGTAGGATTACCAGGGCACAACTATGCGAAGGCTTTCATACCGGACGCAACAAGAAACGTAGCAGATGCCATAATGGAGCTTAACAGTAAGTACCTAAAAGCCCTAATCGGAATACATACCGACCACTGTACACTGCGTTACCACATAAATGGGATTGGTTTGGCGGAAATCGCCGAATGCAGAATATGCATGGATCGTATGACTCGCATAGTAGTAAATTAGATAGGTGGCGGATTTCATTTAGTGATGACTAACGCATTTTACTTTTTAAGCAGTTGAAAGAGAATTTTGTAAAAATGTTCATTACTATAGAACTATACTATAGAACTTAAAAATCCTTATATTCAATTGACTCGGTATGAAATCTGTTTTATAATCAAAAATCTGTTTTATATTGAAAATCAAATCCTCATCAAAGATCCGTTTTATGTTGAAAATATACCCTATGCGTATTTCGGAAAACTCATACAATTTATAAACTAGAAACCCCATTTAAATCAGCAATTACAAACCTTTAATACCGCGTATATTGTTGAAAATAACGAGTCAATGCAAAATGAAAGGATTAACCCGAAAAGGTTTTCAATCGGATTTTGCTGTGGGTAATTTCGGTCCATGGATAACAAGTCCTGCAAAACGAATTAGAGTGGATCTAATTCGGTTCTTTGCTTCTTTTTGAGAGGCTTCACTCAAAAATTAAACTATTTTATAGGAACGATTTTTTTAATCTTAAATAAGAAAGCTTTGCTAAAAAATTAGCAGCAAATATTAAAAAACGTTAAAGTTAAATACATTTCTAATAATATACGATCTCTTTTTTATTAGAAAACACTAAATAAAAAAATAACTTTTACAAGTTAGTTAAAAAATTATCATGTTATTTTATATCATGTTATTTTATTAAAGAGACCATAATTTTGCTCAGAATTTATACGTCTCGTCTCAGCTTAAATCTCCTTAATTCAATCATTCATTTTAAATAAGACTTTTACTTAGATTCAATAAGAATTCTCGGTTATAACTCGGTTGTGTATTATTAGCCTCTCCAAGCGAGGGGTGGTTAAAACCAAAAGTAAATACCGCTTCATATAAGCGACATTTGGTATTTACCGAGAGACGTCAAATGACGTCATCGGCTTAACCGCCAATAACCCTGCTTAGGAGGAAAGTTATAGCGGTTGACAGCTGACAAATAAAAAAAATCGAAAACGGATTGTATAGAAAAACAAAAACTACAGTTCATACACACGGAGATAATAGAATGGATCGGTCCTCAAAATATATATATATATTTGTCAAAATATACAAAAATGTATAAGGCCCAATATTTTTTAAGAATTGTAAAACCACAAGTGTTCACAATACAGGGCCACAGAATAAACATGTAAACAAATAAAATAACGGATTGACCGCAATATTAAAACATCCCATCCAAGCGATAGCCTTAACCGTGATGTCATTTGACATTTTTGACAGTAACCGTTGGTTCTTACCAGACTAACGCTTGGAAATGCTGTATGTTCAACTAAAGGTTCTTTAAGATTCAGAATACAGGCCGATTGCGCGTAGTTTTTTTATCAGATGAGTAATGCAATTAGCTTCTTTATAAAAAGCTTCTTGTAAATAAAACGTTCTTTCAATTTTGGGGAAAACGTAAATTTTTTATATTGGAGACTGTTCTTGTAGTGAGATATACAAAGTGCTACAACATTTGGTGCAAACATGTTAAAAGCGCATTGTTGAAGTCAAAATAAGACTTTTTTCCCCTTAAACATGTGCCGAACTGCCATGTTGAAGATTTTTGTTTGTATGAATGTTTCTATTTTTGAAGATTTATAGTTCATTTTATAATGTATAATAACTCACGAAGGTTTTAATCATAAAACACTTAATAATTATCAAAAACTTTAATATTATAATACGTGAATAAAATAGCCACATCGAGTCAAGAGCCGACTTGTTTACCCCCCAAAACCGCAACGACTGCATGCCATCGTTTTTACTTGACCAGGCACGGTTCCACGATGATTCACCTACGTTCTCGGGTCGTTTTTCGGGTGGTGTGATGATAAATTCCCAGATCTTCGACCAGCCGATATATTCGTGATGCTACACTCGGCCGTGCTACCATCTTTTCCGTCCCGGAAAACTTTTCCCATAGTTACCTGTAAAAACAAATACATACATATTATCAAACAAATTACACTTTGGAGACAGGAACGTTGGAGTCAACGTAGATGCTAGCTAGACATCCCACTAACATCACAAATTTCCTCAGTCTCCTTTATTTATCTATATCATTTGTCATTAACTAAAACATTTTCCTCAGCTTTCGTGTCTGAGTCACTACTACTACTGCTTTCACAAGTAGCCGTAAAAAGCTTCATACGGTCGACCGAACTAATACCTCTGTATTTCTTTTTTGAACGTTTTGACCCTGGCAGGTCTTCTACTACGTATCTGTCATTTTCAAGTACCTCTTTTACTATAAAGGGACCCTGATACTTGGGCACTAACTTTTGCACTTTTACCGTCATTTGCAAGATTTGCCCGTCGTAGGACTACTAAATCCCCTACTAGGTACTTGTGACACTTCTTTCGTTTTTTATCAAAATAAGCCTTTTGCCTATCCTGATCGTCCTGGATTCGTTTTCCAGCTTCTTCTCTAGTTTTATGGATATCGTTATCCACTTTTTCGTAAGATACAGCCCCACTTAGAAATGAATCGTGCATTCCCCTAGGCTTGTACCCAAATAGCAACTCGTAGGGACTTTTCCCTGTCGCTTTATTAGTCGAAGAGTTCATACTAAACGTAATAAAACTAATTGTGTTATTCCACTTCCTCTCATCTTCATGAGAAGCTGCTATTGATGACAATATTGTCCGGTTGTAACGTTCTATTTGGCCATTTGCACGTGGTGTTGCTGTGGCATTTAAAATGACCTGTATACCAAGATTTTTGGTAAATTCTTTAAAAGTCTCACTCGTAAAACATGAGCCTCTGTCACATATTATTCGCCTAGGTACGCCAAATGTCTGGAAAATATATTCCAAAAAAGTTTTAACTGGTCCAGCCTTTGTGTTTTCCACCGGCTTTACAAATAAAAATTTTGTAAAAGTATCTATTGTCATTATCAAATAAGCATTTCCTTTTGTACTTGTTACAAAAGGTCCTAAATGATCCAGGTGTAAGGTATCCATTGGAATCGTTGCCTTTGGGATTGGATGTAAGTGACCCTCCTTCTTTCCACTGGGTACCTTATTGTATGCACAAGCTAAACAAGCTGAGTTATATCGACTAACATACTTCCTCATCCTAGGAAACCAATACTTATTTGCTATATTTTCTAGAGTCCTCTCAAGTGCAAAGTGACCCATATTATCATGATGGAACATGGTTACAACTCGTCGAGCTGTTTTAGGTACATACCATCTTAGTCGATTTTCCATATTTTTATATAATCTGCCATCCTTAAGCTTAAAATCTTTGTGTATCTGTCGTTCTTCATGATCTTTTGGTTTGGACGAGAGAACTTCAATTAAATATTTACAACGTTCATCTTTTATTTGAGTTGCCAAAACCCAATCATCATTTGTTATGTCTACCTGAAAGATATCAATAGTTTCCTGTGTTTCCTTGGGTTCTTCCACAGGGTTACGACTCAGTGCGTCTACGTGAGCCATTTTCGTCCCTGGTCGGTACTCAATAGTAAAATTATACTCTTGCGTAATGAGCCACCATCTACCAATTCTAGGGATAAGGTCACGTTTCGTCATGGCCGTCCTTATAGCGTTACAATCGGTGACTATTTTAAAGTGTAGTCCCAGCAAGTAAACTCGAAACCTCTGCAAAGAATTCACAACAGCCAAAGTTTCTAGCTCGAACGAATGGTATCTTTGTTCTTCTTTGATAGTTTGTCGGCTATAATACATTACAGGTCTTAGCCTATTGCCGGCTTGTTGCTGCATTAGTATACCGCCGAGACCAAGCTTTGAAGCGTCAGTATGAAGCTCTGTATTTAGGCAAGAATTATAGATTGCTAAAACGGGTCTCTCAATTAGTTTTTGTTTAAGTTTAATAAAGGCGTTACTCTGTGCTACTCTCCATTCAAAACTAACATCCTTTTTCGTTAAGGAAGTCAACGGGCGTACAACTTGAGCAAAGTCTTTTACGTATTTTCTAAAATAGCTGCATAGCCCAACGAATTGACGAATTTGGTGGAAATTTTTAGGAATAGGAAAATTATCAACGGCCTTGATTTTCATAGTGCCCGGTCGAATACCACTGGCACTTATCTCGTGACCAAGATAATCTATATGATGTAAAAAAAACTGGCATTTTGACAGGCGTAAAGTAACTCCTGCATCCCTAAAAGTTTCAAGTACATCAGCGAGGGCTATTAATCCAGATTCAAAACTAGGGGATGGCACAAGTATGTCATCCATGTATGCCAGACCTGTTGAAAATCTCATTGCACCTAAAATCTGGTTAATGGTTCTTTGAAACATTGCGGGTGCGTTGACTAAGCCAAACGGCATTCGGACATATTCATACTGACCGTCCGGCGTAACGAATGCTGTTTTCTGTATTGAGTCCTCCGCTATTTTTATCTGGTGATATCCACTAGCCATATCAAGCGTAGTAAAATACCTACAGCCTTTAAGTGCTTCGAGATGATCATCCACTCAAGGGAAAACAATCTTTTATCGTTTTTGCATTTAGGGCACGGTAGTCTACACACATTCGTGTTTCACCATTTTTCTTTTTCACAAGGATTATGGGACTAGAGTAAGGTGATTGAGAATCTCGAATAATATTGGCTGACAGCAAATCTTTAACCATATCACGTACCTTTTCTCTTTCGTGAAGCGATAGACGATAAGGTCGGTAAGTTACTGGCTTATCATCGGTTAAATGAATAGACATTTGTAGTTCCTAAAACTTTTGATGTTCCTCCACCATAGGCTTTTAAGTATGCTTCGCTTTCGGACCATTTTAAACCAATATTACGAGCGTCGGACTCTCGTATAAGAACAACCTCGCATTCAGAGTCTACAAATCCATGTAAGTCATGACCGTTGATAGAACAAGTGACGTAATAACCACCGTTCTCAGAATCGTCATGTATGTTACAAAATAAAGTTTTATGGGGCATAGATTTCTTTTTGAAACATTTTCCTGCTGTATGTCCCAATTTTTTGCAGACTGTGCACTCGGTACGGGGCTTAGAACATTCGGTCTGGAAATGGCCATATTGCTGGTAATTATAACATTTTCCCCTTTTGGCAGTACGTTCTGGCCGTTCGACTCTTTTTTGATTATCTGGACGTTGTTCTAATTTTTTGTAAATATCTTGTCGATGATGTTCCCTTGTAACGGTTAGAGCAGCTAAATAGTCTTTATAAAGTGCCTCTGGCGTTAAATATCTGCCCACTTTTGCACCTGACTGGATAGCTGTGTCTTGGATTCCATCGATCAGCATAGCTACAGCATTTTTTCCTGATATTTCGCATTGGCGAAGTAACTGCATTTTTCCAAAGTAGTATTCAGTCCAACTCTCATCAGGTAACCTTATGCGGCGAACTAGTTTTCTTATAGCCATAGGAAAATCATGATAGTCTGGAAATGCTTCAATCAGTAGTTGCTTCCATTCACTCCAAGTATGTTTATAATCATCAAGACTATTATAACAAGTTCTGGCTAGCCCTGATAATCTCGACTGCATATGATAGATCGTCGTTTTCTCGTCCCACCTATTGATCTGTGACAGCTGATCAATTTTGTCTAGCCACTTACTACAGTTCTCACCATGATTTCCAGGCGAAAATTTTGGGATACAGTCGGGCTTAATAGATAAGCGTACAGCGCCCCTATTGTCATTTTGTAATAACAGGTCTACCAATTCTTCCAGCTGTTTAATTCGTTTGTTCGATTCAGTTTCGTTTGCACCATAAACATCAGAGCGTGGACTCTCTGTGATGTTAGCTTCAGGAATGGTTTGTATGTTGTCCCAATTTGCCTGATTTAGTGACCTCCTGACCGTATCACGTCTGTGTCTAACGTCTACATCACGTACGTGTGTCAAACGATCACTATTTTGCGATTGAATATTACGCCTTTCGTTGTGGGACAAACTTTCTTCAAATGGCCTATTTGTATTATGTACTTGAACAAAAACTTTTTCTATAGGACGCTGCGAGCGGTTATCTACTACTTTACTAGGTACTGACACTGAGGAGAGTGTTTGATTACCACTATCTTTCGTAGAAATTGATTTGGAGGTATTTAAGTTATGTTCCGGAGTACTTACAGTTGTTTTTCTATGAGTTTTTCTTTGTTTATGTTTTCTTTTGTATCGTCCTGCACAATCACTACTAGATGAAGTACTAGAGCTGCTACTCGTAGAACTAGTAGAGCTACTAGGACGGCTACGCTTTTTACCCATGTTTTGTTATAAAGACAAAACAATTAAAAAAAAAAAGTTTCTTAGCTGCACGTACGAGTGCACGTAGCGTTATCCAACAACAACAACTAACAACAGCGAACAACAGCTTACACAACCGAACTAGGCCAAAATATTATTAACTCCAAAAAAATAACAGTAAACTTAAACACAATAAAACAATACATATAGTCACAAAATTACACGAAAACTGCTTCGGATAGAGCGTTTTAATCCCTCCGCTGCACTATAATAACTCACGAAGGTTTTAATCATAAAACACTTAATAATTATCAAAAACTTTAATATTATAATTTGTTTACCCCCCAAAACCGCAACGACTGCATGCCATCGTTTTTACTTGAGCAGGCACGGTTCCACGATGATTCACCTACGTTCTCGGGTCGTTTTTCGGGTGGTGTGATGATAAATTCCCAGATCTTCGACCAGCCGATATATTCGTGATGCTACAAATGTATTAAGTAAAACGTTTACACTGCGTACTTCTGTCGATAGCGTTTCAGAAAAAGTGGCTCGGTGCTCTTTTTTCCACTATTGACAAGTCTCCCAAAGTTTCGGTGGAGGGTAGATGCTACCCACCTTAAAAATCCTATGGTTTGAAACATCAGCCAGCGTTCCTCAGAAACATTACATTATAGAAGAATGCACAGCTTTACTACAACACGTTTTAAAGTGGAAGTAGAAGTTTCAATAGTACGAGAGTTCTAACTACTCCGTCAAAACCAAAACGAGTTTATTGAACCACACCCATCTGCCATTTTAGTGGTAGCCAGATTGAAGTTTTGTTTGCACTTTATCCTCTGTTGTAATTTGGAAATATATTTCTTTAACCAGCGTGCCTAGAAGTGTTGTATCATTTTTTGAAGGGTCTTGAATTTCGTGAACCTGTTTTTGGATATTGTTATGTCAGGAATACTGGTTAATTATTCTACAATGAAAAAGTACGAGGAAGTCAGAGGTTGTGGCTCTGAAGGATCGAAACGAAGAGGAGAAATAGAATTTAAGCATGCTTTTATCTGAGAAAGTATAGTTGAGTACTCTTCAAAATCTTCTTTAACTCAGTTCTCTTCACCATTATTTTGTTGCATTTTTAATAGTCTAAAAATTTCATTTTGTGCCCCAATAGAACAGATGCCGTTATCAGAAAATATATTTGAACACTTCCGCCTTCTTGCAAAGAATCTATGTAGGTAAGCTAAGAACGCACTGGTAGCTAAATAACTGACCAGTTCAAGAGTTGATACAAAGAGGCACACCCATTTCTTTACCGTTTTGTACTTTCTAGTAAGCCCATTCTTGGCAAGAAAAGAACAATTGACATTTGACATCTTATGAAATGTTAGCTTTAGAAGATGTTATTTTTTGCACTTAAAATATGATATACATATTCCTACTTTTTGTTTTTAATTCAAAATCTAACACCAATAAGTTAAATTAACATTTTTATATGTGTTGATATGTAGCTGAAAATTTCATCTTTTAAAAATGCGCGTAAACTTGACAACAGAGAATCGGTGAATATGTTTGCAAACAAAACATCTCCTTTGCCCCTGTGTACACAATGTACATGTTGAACTCAAACAAAGTTATTGTTTACTAATAGTTTTTCAATGTTCTAAGACTAATAAAGATCTGGTAAACACGACACTTGTAGTGAAACTTGGATTATTTGCTGAATAGTTTTTGTTTCTCATTTATCAACCATTTATTAGACCTCTTTATCCACGTGTAATTGGTTAAACTCGTTATAATGTCTACCATGAAGCTCTTTGGTATCATTGTTTTTCTTTTTGCACATCAAAGGGAAAATATAAATTCACGACATCACTTACCATGTTCAAAGGCAGATAATATCTATAGACGTTAGGACAAAGGAGTGAAGTAAATTTATTATTAATATGTTTATTACAAATATTTTATTATTGCATAATAATATAGTTTATTAGTGATAAACGTTAAGAGTGATAGGTTCGCAAATCTGCAGTGTAAGCTAGAAATAAAAGAAGATCTATTACATTTAACTAAAATTGGATTCATAAAGAAGTAATATAAAATGAAATGGTTCTTTAAACAAATATCTAGGTGGCTAGTACATGAAGAGTGATAATATTATTATTCTTCTTTAAATCTCGGAAAATAATTAATCTGATTCTTAATGAATAGTATTTAGAATTATTGTTTTTCTTTTTTTTTATTAATACACTACCACTATCATGTGGGTATGCGCAAGCATACCAAACCTTTTTTTCTTCATCAGACATTCATTACGTAGGTAACGGATTTTTTTTCTAGTTTAAACAAACCAGACAATTAGAGTAAGATATGTATCTTACTCTGTAAGTATGTACATATGTATATACAATATTCTATTAAGAAACAGGAGGCTTGATGATGGCTTGCATGCTATTCTTACTCTACTTTCTACCAAATATTTCTAAATAAGTACAGTCTTTTCTCGTTTCCTTACTTACTCTTTCCTTTTCTCATATCTAATTCCCATTTTTTGACATTTACTTGTTCACCTTAAAATTTAAAAAAATCATATGTATAAGGCCATATTATAGATGGAGACATAAAGAAATTACGAAATTTAATATAGTTTTCAGCAGAGAGTGAAAGTGATATACAGGGTGTCCCAAAATTAGTGGACGAAACGCGAACCCTGTATTCTTTGGTCAGAAATAACCTCACTTTTTCCTATAAACATATATCGGCAAACGCCCCTCAAGGGAGCTACGCCCCTTTTAAAGGGGGCACCTGAAGATGGTTTTTTCCACTTATTTTCGAAACGGGTAAATATAAAAATTTTAAATTTTGGTATTCTCCCAATTTTGATATGCTGAATTTAGTTGTCATTTCATAATTTTCATTATTTAGTCAGGTGCGTATCATTTAGGGGGTGAGCCTAAAAAAATTCCTAAAAAAAATTGTGTGCAAAGTTTTTGTTTTTTTTTTCTTTAAATTTTAAAAATTTGAAGCTTTTTACGTAAAAAAGTACCTCTTGGTCGATAACGCTAGGAATTACCATTTTCGAGAAAAACGCATTTAAAAATAACGCTGCATAGTATTATTTTCACTACCAATTTTTATGAACACTTAGTAGCAGGCTTTGGAAAAAATTGACACACTGCATAATGACACTAACATTTGTTGTAATTGATTAGTTGTCATTTTGCATTCAAATTGTTAATATCTTTTTAACTATGGAAGACTTTTCGACCCGTGAAAAAGTAGATATTCATTTTATGTATGGGTTTTGCAATGGAAACGCACATGCCGCTGCACGAGAGTATCGGCGGAGGTTTCCTGCAAGAAGACCTCCACATTGGAAAGTTTTTGTTAGAATTCATAGAAATTTACTTGAATATGGATCCTTCGAACGTGCTCGAGGGCAAGGAAGACCAATTGCAAATGATGGTTATGGGGAAGTACTGAATTTAATTGAAGAAAACCTTCAAATATCATTGAGGACCTTAGAAGAGATTACCAATATTCCAAACTCAATTGTAAGTAAAATTAAGTATGATAAATAAATAATTAAGTACCTAATTTGTTATCCAAAAAATTAAATTAAGGTACTTATAACTGAAAATTGAGATTGGTATAAATAGTGTTGTTATTAATTATTATCGTCGGATCGCATTAAATTCATTTCAAAATACTCTAATTACTATTATTATTATTATTTACTTTATTTACTTAGATAAGTCTTATCACAAACATCAAACACCCCAAAACAAATCCTTTTGACGACTAACTGGAATGTTTCGTGGCTTACTAAGGTTTAGGCTTATTTCCTATGCAATTTAAAATATTTAAAAATAATTTCAGATTGGAAGAATGACTAAGATGTTAGAATACCATACTTTCCATTATAAAAGGGTTCAGGAGTTAGAAGAAGAAGATTTTTCAGCTCGAGTAGACTTTTGTCATTGGATTTTAAATCACCCAAATCTTCCTCAAAAAATTTTGTGGTCAGATGAGGCAACTTTTTCTACGAGTAAGGGCTTTAACAGCCGTAATACTCATTTTTGGAGCATCGAGAATCCGAGAGTAGTTCGACGAACTAACTTTCAGCATAGATTTTCCTTTAACGTATGAGCGGGTTTGATAGGAGATAAATTGATAGGCCCAATTATTTTGCCACACAGGTTAACTGGTCGTCATTATTTAAATTTTCTTCAAAACAATCTCAGAGATTTACTGGACGATGTTCCCATAGAAACTCGGCAGGAAATAATTTTTCAGCACGATGGGGCACCAGCTCACTACAGCGGACAGGTGAGAAACTGGCTGGACAATAATTTTACAGGCAGATGGATAGGCCGAGGTAGTCCAATAAACTGGCCTGCACGATCGCCCGACCTTAATCCTCTAGATTATTATCTTTGGGGTAATATGTGCAATATTATTTATGCCACCGAAATTGATACTCCAGAAGAGCTTCAGAGGCGAATTCTCGCAGCTGCAGGCCAAATAAGAGAAAACCGATTTGAAATTCTTAGGTCGACCCAAAACATTCAAAAAAGATCCAGGTTATGCATTCAGGCAAATGGAAACTTGTTTGAAGATTTGCCTCAAATAAATTAGTATTTTTATCTGTTTGCAATTTTATTTGTCAATTTACTTTTGAAGCGTGCTATTGAGTTTTAATAAAAATTTGTATTAATAATACTATGCAGCGTTATTTTTAAATGCGTTTTTCTCGAAAATGGTAATTCCTAGCGTTATTGACCAAGAGGTACTTTTTTACGTAAAAAGCTTCAAATTTTTAAAATTTAAAGAAAAAAAAAAACAAAAACTTTGCACACAATTTTTTTTAGGTATTTTTTTAGGCTCACCCCCTAAATGATACGCACCTGACTAAATAATGAAAATTATGAAATGACAACTAAATTCAGCATATAAAAATTGGGAGAATACCAAAATTTAAAATTTTTATATTTACCCGTTTCGAAAATAAATGGAAAAAATCATCTTCAGGTGCCCCCTTTAAAAGGGGCGTAACTCCCTTGGGGGGCGTTTGCCGATATATGTTTGTAGGAAAAAGTGAGGTTATTTTTGACCAAAGAATACAGGGTTCGCGTTTCGTCCACTAATTTTGGGACACCCTGTATTGAATAAGGATACATGTCAAAGAAAACATAATACTCATGTATAAAATCTATATACGAGAGAACTCATGTTAAAATGTAATATTTGCAGATATAAATATTTTTAATGTATTGATTTATCTTTTATTACGAAGGGAATTTCTAATTAATCATTTTAAGCATTATTGGTATGCGGGCTCGCATTTTTTAAATAAAAAGGTTTTCACATTAATTTGACATAAGCGACCCCAAAATTAAAAAAAAAAACGAGGCGAACAAAAGTCTATTGTGCCCCGTAGGATTTTTTTAGCTCCATCGTGCGTGCGGTAGTTCTGTTTGTTTTCATTTTAAACGACAATGAGATCAGGTAATAATGAGATCCAAAGAAATGTGTGGAACCAATTCTATATTATTAGTTTTAACTTATGCAGCAGCAAAAGTTCAAATAATATTTAAGGTTTCTGGGTTTGTGGTTAAAACCTTGGCAACAAGTCCAAAAAAACTTAATTTAGTTCAATTTTTAACGCTTTGGACAACTTCGGCGTTGCGAAATTAAAAGAAAATATATATTAAAATATCTTTAATATGATATCTATAATCAAAATATAGTTATTTTAACTAATTTTAAAAAACTGTAATGCCTGTACAGACCGAGAATACTTAACTTAAAATTAGTAAAATAAGTACATAGGTGTTGATATTTAAATCTTATATGACCATCCTGGAATAATATAAAATATATTTTATAATGCATTTTATTAACGTAAAGAAAAGAAAAAACATAGAGCACTTTCTGGCAAGGACAGATAATTCTTATTTTCTTTTCACGCTCATATAATTTAGAAACTTTTTAAACATCTTATCTATTTTATTAATAAACATCATAGTTCTTAGTATCCCTGCTTGCCATGAATATTAAATTTGCATTTACAGATATTGCTTCAAAGACTTTTACGAAGATTGCAAAGGGAAGGCAAACACTTTAGAAATGTTAAATATGAAACCGCTAAAGCTGATGGTGTTTAACACTTTAAATTTAATAACGAGTTTCTTTGAAGCTTAGAAGATTTGAGGATCTGCAGTGTCAAGATCTTTCTGTTTTGATGATGAAGATCTCGTTCGGCACGATTACGTATATTATATACTAACATGTGTTTTGTCTTAAATCTCTAGGTGGCGCTCGAGCCGCCTTCCTCTGTGTGCTGTATTTCGGTTAAGACGAGATCCGTCAATCGCGGCAACGTTGAATTATTTTTTAACTGCAGGCGCGGATTTTTATGGGGCATTAAAAAATGAGCTTTGTCTTGAAGTTGATGATTTGCAATATTATTATTTTTAGTTGCCAGCGTTTTCTAAAGTATATTACGATTAAGACGAGATCCATCAGACCAGCATGACTAATGTCATGCTGATGTCAGCATGACGAAATAAACTTTGATTCTCTAGAACTAGAACTTCTTTGTTTTTTATTCAAGACAATTGAAATTCTTAATTTTATGCATTTTGCGTAAAAGCTAATTTTTTGACAGTCAGTTATTTTCTACCATTTTTGGTTTAAAGAGATGTCTAATTTTAATTAGGAATTAGGATTCCAGTTATATTTTTATACATTTCGATACAAAATGATACTTATTCTAAAGCAATGATACCTAACTTAACATTAACATAATTTTTTACGCATAACGTCAAAAAAATGAACTGTTAAAACATTTTTAACTTATACGCTGCAGCTTTTATTAGAATCCGCCAAAAAATAACTGCAGAGAAAGAAAATAACAAAATTTGAAATGTCAAATTGTATGTAGGTACTGACTCAAATTTAACATTTTTAACTTATTTTATTAACTATTCATAGCGCTTTTTTCCAAAATTAAATTTTTTTTTATGGTATGTTTAAAATTAGAAAATTTTAAATAAAACAAAGTCACAGTTACTTAGGTCTGATGATGCCCTAATGTGGCGAAACGCGTAACCTTTAAATAGACGCTTGATTTATGAGACTTGGACTTTGAGTTTACTTCTCCTCCCCTTTGTTCATATACTTAAGTCTCTTTGAGAATAATGGATGATTATGGAAAATAAACTCAATTTACTATTAGATGGGTTGTGATAGAAATCAAGTAAATACGCCAAAAAATGAACACTTATGTTACAGAATATTCTCGTTTTCTTTTTAACACTTCTTTAAAAAAGAACACACGTCAATCTTGATATAGAGGGTTGACGTTTAATTTTATATTTGACAAAGTTCTGTCAATTACATCCTCACCTCCAGCTAACCTCACTTTGATACATCAAATGGGAATCCCCATCGTGTGATCAGCATTAAAACAACATCATTGTAAGCAGCATTAAAATTTCTATTCAACAGTGGCAAAAAAAATTAAATTGGTTAAAGTACCAGCGAATAGTGAGCTAAAATGTCTGGTAATAGTGAATATTTTATTGAATTCATACTTTGGTACGTCATATAGGTATCCTATAGTGGTGTATAAAAATGTAAGTTTATAGACTTATAAAGAGTCAGGGTGTAAAAAGGTGCTTAAAAAAACAATTTAATCAATTCACAGAATTTATTTTATTAAGTGATCAAAATCTGCTCTGTCATTCGCGAGAGAATAATAAGGTCTGTTTTAAAATTCCTTACGAACATTGCAAGTGTTTGTTCGCTAATATCTCTATATTTGCGAGCTATTCGCTCCTTTAAATCATTAATATTTTCAGGTGGAGTTTTATAGACTTTGTTTTTTAAATACCCCCAAAGGAAAAAATCTAGTGTTAAGTCTGGTACCCGTGCGGGCCATTCAATTTCCCCATGGCTGCCAATCCACATCCCTGGAAACTGTTTATTAAGCATTAAGCCACTCTTGAACTGTCAAAGCGTAGTGCGGGGGATCTTGTTGTAAATACAAATTGTTTTATCAAATGATATCCACTTGGTTTTTCCAAAGATTGGATGATTCAAGAATATATTGTATTTTCAAAAAATTGGACTATTGGGACTTAATGAACAGTTTATTACCATACATTTTTACTAGTAAATCGTTTCAACTTGCATCCTTTTTTTTTGGCGAAGTAAGATGGAAAAGTGTTTGCCATTTAAAATAATGTGTGACAGTATGAGAGTAACCATTCGGCCTACTAAAGTTTAAGTTGATAAAATGTCTTTTTTTACTACACATTTTTTTTGGGCATTATTGAATAACCATTTTACATGCTGCTTACAACGATGTGTGATTGAGTAATAACTGACCTATGACATATCAAAGTAATAACTGGAGGTGAAGTGTTTGACAGAGTTTAGCAATTTTTGAAGTTTGAAATATTTCTTCAGGCAATCTTAAATGTTGCCTATTGACCACTACGCATCACAGTGCAAATTTAAAATGAGTATATTTTCTCCACAAGCTGAGATCTCGAGTCTGTTTGTTTGCCCAGTTGCATTTCTGACGATATTCGATTCTCACGATATTTGTATACGTAGCAAGAAAGAGATAAGTCCTTTTAAAAAGATATTAAGTCTTTTAAAAAATACAAAACATAAACATGATTCAACTAATTCATCAACATCCATCTAATTCAACTTATTATTAAGTGTTGTGGCCGGTTCTTGAAATAATGGACTGTATTTTTAATATTTACACTATTTACATTTGATTTACAACTTCTTTAAAGGGAATTACAACGTTTTATAGGGACGCTTATAAGGATTATTTTTATAATAATAGCTTATAAGAATTGCTTATTTTATAGGGACGCGTCCTTGCCTTCAGGCTTAACAAATGTAACTCACTTGGTGACAGGTGACATATAGACTCACTGATATGATTGACACGATTCGTTGCAGTGTTGCCACATAACTGACTAAAAATGGCTTTACACATGCAAACTTATTTTGTTCATTCAGCACGTACCGTGCATTTTTGTTGGGCTAACAAAACTTCTCCCAACTTTAAGTTTGTTGTTAAGTTGATAAACAAAAATATAAAAATCCTATAGTTGTTTTAGGTAATAATTCCTATAATTCTTTTAGGTAACGTGAAGTATATTTTGGAAGCGAACATATTTTGAACAAGGACTTTCGGTTGCCTAATATCTGCAATTTTCCCTGTTAACGTGTTAACTTGAGACCCCTGTAACCAAAATTTTCATTGCAAAGGACGTATTGAATCAAATGGACAACAAATTAAATACAAATCGTTTATTTGTCAAAAGAAAAAAAAAGAATACACTTTATGAAAAAAGAAGGAGGCATGACAAAAAGGACGGTTCATCGATTATAAAAAAAAACTGCTTCACATGCTCCTTATATTAAGGAAAGCATATGTAAACTATCCTTTACATAACAAACAAAACAGTATTTCTAAATAATTCTAAATAATCATTAGTATTTTATCTATGAAAGAATTTAAAACGAACAGTAGTCGCAATAAATCTAGAATTAATTTTTATTTTTTAATGTCCTATGTTTCTTTAGATATATGGTATGCTATACAAAAAGTATTCAAAATATATAGAATTGTAAAATATCATGATATTCCATTTAGAAAAGTGAAGGGTGACGACTTAGTTTCTACTTGGCACCTTGTATAAAATTCCATTTATTCCTTTAAAATTTTTTTTTAAAATGCCCAAGTGACAATACTAATCGATGTATCCAAATAAAAAAAGAAGAAAAAAATATCTTAATATAAAATGAATCTGTTCCTTTCATCGTAAATGCACTAATCATTTCAATTACCTGTATCTCTGTAAATATTTGTATATATAATCTTTAAATAAGTGTTAATTATTTAAAAGTTTCAACTGTATTGTTAATTTAAAATATTTACAACACACTAAACTCAGACTTAGAGAATCGAAACAATAACTATCCTGTGATGAGGAAACTAGAACACACCACGAATTTTGAATAATTCTGATGTCTAAATATTTGAATAGAGAACCTGTAAGTCAGTAGCAATGTAATTAATATGAATATCTTTCTTGTATTTGGTAATTTAATTAAAAATAACAACCTTCATTTTGCTCGGCCAGCAGAAGGTATTGTTTCAAAGCACACATAGTATAAATCCATTGAAAATAAGTAGACTGAAGTTTTGAAATAAAAAATTGATTTAAAAAACTTGTTAGAATTAATTAAAATAATAAAAATACAAACATTTGAAATGAATCAATCATATTTAAATGTTATCACAATAAAACTCATTCAGATTATTGTAAACACTTCCAAGAAGAAAATTGCAGGCCTTCTTCCGAAATAGCTTAAACAAAAGAGAAAAGTGCTGTTCAATGTGTTCCAGCAAATGATTACAGATTATAATTTTATACATGATTTGTTAATCAACGTAGAATGGGGCATTTGCAATACTAAATTGGCAGCAATATACAAAATCTTCTCCTTAAAACTAACACACTTTTGAATAACCAAGAAGAGAGTGCTGACTACACAAACCCCAAAACCTTATGCCGTATAATAATCTCGACTCGACCGGACTGAAAATACACCTAAGTCGATAATCTCAAATTGCATTATGTGACGTCATCAAAATCGTGACAAAATACTTCTTCAATTGACTTAAATGCTAAATAATGCCTATTAGTTATTAACGCCTATTATTATATTGTTATGAATTAATCAGAAAAGTACATATTTTCTTGAAGACGGTGAGATAATAAAAGACCAACTTCAATTTTAATTCGATAACTCGAAAACGTGTAAAAAAGTATTGTTAGAGTAGAACATTGATCGCCCTGAATCCCGGCTATTACTTAAAATGCAAACATTTCAAACGATTGTGACAATTCCTTTTTTTTCTATTACTTTAAAATGAATAGGTATTCTTAAATTTTACACATGTAATTATCAAAACATTTAATAACTAATATCAGCAATAATTAAAATATTTAAACTTTCAGTACGTAATTTCCAATATATAACATTTCTAAAACAAGAGTACTCATGATTCGATATCTTTTATTCTGATTGACCAATTTTTTTGTGAAAAAAATATTATTTTTAGAGCATAATTAAAAAAAAATTAATCTAAAATCTTGCAAATAACTTATTACCAGAAGAAAATTCTAAAGAAGTCAATTTACGAGTAATAAATACAATGAAAAATCAAGCTTCGTTAATAAATGAGTCGCCGTATAAATTTCTTCATATTTAAGCTAATAATATTCCTTATTTTGACGGTAATCCTTAATTACCATAAAGAATTATACCTAATATTCTATGAAAGAAATGAACCAATAACCAAAATATCACAGATTTACGAGATTTTTATATTTAAATAATTAAAAAAAAAGAAATTAGTAGTTTGTTTAGTTTACCTTCATTAAGAACAAAAAATCATCAAACCAAACACATAGACTTTTATGGGATCCGACCTCTTCCTTTAGTATTGTGGCACACCTATCTAATACATAGCCGTAATAAAATATCAAATATTAAAGGAAGATTTTGAAAATATAGTCCTATTTTCTGTTTTAATTACTTGTTCAAAGCTCCATTATCGTCACAGTATAGACCTCTTTGATTACTTCTTAGTTTTTCGTTGTTACTCTGCGTTCTTCTATAGTTTCCATTTGTATTAATACAGAAATAGTTTATAGGTAAACATAAAAGATTAACAAAACCTAATTTTGTTTTGCAAAATGGCAATATTTGATCTGGCAAAATCGTTGGATCTCGCGTTATGCGGTGACTTTAATGATATACAAGGTCGGATCTCGAGTTTCACCATATATTTAGTGAATCTCGGGTTGATATAGATACCTGGTATATATAAAAGTGTTGAAAAAATCTACCCCTCTAATGAGCCCAATAATTGAACCACTTTCTTAAATATACTAACAAATTTTTGCTTCTATATATTAAGGGCTTATATAAGGACAATATATTTGTACATAGTTAAGTTATAATACTTAACTATTATAATAACTAACTAATTAGTTTTCTTTACTATTGAAGGGTGGTCGCTCACTGAGCTTTATATATTAAGGGCTCAATGCTATCGATGACATTTATACATTTAGAATCTAATTTTTAATTTGTAGATTGACACATTTGGCAAATAAACATAAATCATATTTAAAAAAAATCTTCTAAGCAGAAATTTATTAAATTACAAATGGGTCGATATTATTCATTTTTTGCATTTTGTTAATGTTTCTTAAACTGCGATTTACATTTTTTAAGATGTAAAATATCAACTTAAACGCTTGAAAGCATAGCTTAAAGTCCAATGTTTCCATTTAAGTTTCATTCTTTCTTACTTGCTGGCAATTATTGAAATTTGATCCAAAAAATAGCCACATGCCAACGCACTAATCTGCGATTCGAAATAACACGGAATATACGCTCGCGGGGACTGACTCCCGTACTATGTGACAAGACGACGGAATCTTTTCGAGAGGCGTGACTTTAAAGATTTTTTGAATATACCGGGAAACAGGAAAACAGAAACACTTAATAACTTTTTTACTTTTTGATATAAAGAAATGAAATTAAATATGTCAAAAAGCATCTTTTGACATATTTTGTTATTTTTCGTTACTTCCGAGTTAACAGGGAGTGACACTAACTTTTTTATTTTAAATGGGATAATTAGTATATTATTATGTATTGTGATAGAAAATAATATTCTGAGAATAATGATACCGCATTTGTCATTTTCTGTTTTATACTCATAGAAAAAATCATTTTTCTAATTAAACCTCATTTGCATTTCCAAGAAATACCGAGGTCGCCATGTTAAGGGCACCCTGATTTATAATATACTAAAATACTTGCATATAATAATTGCCATTTATATCACAACAAAATTTTAATGAGCATTCTATTTCCATTAACATTAGAGATGAGTTTACTCCTGACATATCGAATAATAATTGTTACATACTGAGCTGCACATTTGAATTGAAATTCAAATTGACTATTGTGCATCAAGACACGACGCTTTATTATAATCACCGTCTTGTTGACGGGTAATAATTATACAGTCGAACATTCTCACAGCTTAGTATAATTATTTATTTTAGACATAAAGGAGCAGATGAACTTTAAGGTGCTGTGAGGAGAGTTTAAAATAAAAGTTATTGGATATGGTAATTTAAAGTTTCGTACTAATTTAAGTTAAATATTCTAATTAATTTTCTCTATAATAAAATATATGCGGTGTTATTCAAAGAATATAAAGGATGTGGATCTCTTATGAAATATTTGAAGTTGCAAATATAAAAAATATCAAAATGTTTAATATTACGACATTCATTACTACGCTGTATTTAAAGCTTTAGGTTTTAAGACAGTAAACTGACAGTAAAATGGATTATCTATCAAAACTATTAAGATAAAAGGAGCTAATCATATTATAAATTAATTGTTGTGATAAAATGATCTAAGTTAGAGCTACCACATTTTTAATAGGTATAAAATAAAGTGACATCAATTAAGAGAAACATGGATAGTGGCAATTGGATAGTTTGTTTACCATAATAAAGAACATATTATCATAATACTCTTTAATCGTGATAATCGTATACATGTATAATTTATTCCATTAGGAAGCAATATAGAAATTAAAAAAAATTAAATGATAGACATGTAGGTGAACTATACTTCTAAACGGTAATATTTACGTAAAACAGGACAATAAGGTGCACCGAATAACTTGTGAGATTCACCTCCTTGCAATTAAAAACAAACCTGGGAATCACCAGTGAATTAATGAAAAACTTTACTACAGTATCGATGTAAGTAAGCATTTTTCTAAAAGAATTTATTGTCCTTGGTTTGAATTAATTTTTTTCTTTCTTTTCCTGCATGGTACTTGTAATGCCATATTGGATCTGAGCGTTTTTATTTTTTGCTTAATTAATATGTTGTTTGGAATACAGTAAAAGTCGCGAATAGCGACGTCGCTTATAAAAATAAGTCGCTTATTACGACGAAATCTTGGAAGCTTGGTTGGATTTATACAGGGTGTCCCAGCGAAAACGAAACAGAGCTATTTTCGGTATGAAAAAAAAATTTTTTTTCAAAAATCTCGGACACGTTGATTTTATTTTTGAGGGGGACAACTTTTCCTTACCAAGGCACCCTCATACCAGCAACCCCCTTCGAGGGGGTGGAATTACCCCTAAAATCCTAAATGGAAAGAGGGGTCGTATGATACCTTATTTTAAAGGTCTTTTAATTCTGAATATAACTGCCAAATTTGAAGTGGCTAAAATTATTTCTCTGGATAAAACAGCTTGTCAAAATTGCGGAAACAGCGAAAATGAAAAAGGTATTATGGACCCTTTTTTGGATAATATTTTTAAAAGAACAAGGAAATCCTATTTTCGAAGGGGTCACTTATTAATTAAGAGGCCACCTAATACCTGGAATCCTTTACGAGGGGTTGAAAGCACCCCTTAAATCTTAAACAGAAAGAGGGATCGTGTTATACCTTATGTTGAAAGCGTTTTCACTTTAAATTGAAATGGTGACTTCTGAGTGACTGATGGATTTCTTCTGAATATGAAAGCCAAATAAAATTCTGGAAAAAATGCTTTAAATAAACCTTTATGCCTGAAACCCTTTCTTACAATTTTTTTTATTGGATCATTAAAACATGATTAAAAATTTATTAGTATTGTTAATATTATTGTTATTACACCTTATCAGCATATCATAAATAAAAACAAAATACCAAATAAAATGCAAACACAAGTATCTGAAGAATTTATTTAGCTTGCTAAATATCATTGGTACTTTTTTCATAAAGAAGCATTTATTTAAATAGTTTTAAATTATTACCCAGTCTTTTACGTGTTGAAACACTGTTAGCAATGGTTTATTCTACTGCAGAGAGGGTTGAGATGATAGAGTTTTTCTTTCGGCATAACAATTGTGCCAATAGAACGGTACAAGAATTTAATGACCTTCATCCAGAAAAACGAGTCAACAGAAAATATGTTCTAGAAATAGTTGCTAAATTTAGGAAATCTGGCAGTGTCTTAAATAAAAAGCGTGAGGTTCAAAATGCTGTTGTTGTCAATGAAGCAATGCAAATAACTGTCCTAGGTCAACTTCATGCCGAGCCAGGAATAAGTGTCAGAAAATTGGCGACGAGTACAGGAGTAAGCAAAAGTAGTGTTCATAGGATACTTAAGCATAATAAATTCCATGCTTACAAAATTCATCTGGTGCAAGAACTAAATGAGGACGATTTTGACAGACGAGTGCAATTTTGTGAATCGCTTAGTGATATGATAACTGTTAATCCGCGTCTTATTTACAACATTTGCTTTTCAGATGAATGTACTTTTTTTCGTAATGGCAACGTAAATCGTCATAACTACCGCTACTGGTCAAATGCAAATCTGGGCCAGTTTCGTGAAGTTCATACCCAGTTCCCTGAGAAGTTAAATGTTTGGGCGAGAATCTTGGGCGGCTCCATTGTTGGTCCGTTTTTTCTGCCCGGAAATATGAATGGAGAAATGTACCGAGATCTCTTGGAAAATGCCGTATATCCAAGAATAGTAGAAATAATGGAAGGCGGAAATCATTCTGATGATGATCAAGTCGTTTTCCAACAAGACGGAGCGCCTCCACATTATGCTGCTGGTGTGAGGCAATATCTTGATAACATATTTCCTGATTGTTGGATTGGAAGGAGAGGACCTTTTATGGAATGGCTAGCTAGGTCACCCGATTTAACCCCATTAGATTTTTTTTATGGGGGCATTTAAAAACAAAAGTTTACGCTACCCAACCAGACACCCTAGAAGACTTACGCCAGAGAATTATAAATGAGTATCAGATGATAACACCTAAAGTTCTACAAAACGTCAGGCATCGTTTTGAGCAAAACCTGTATTCCTGCATGGAAGTAGGCGGGGCACAATTTGAACATTTAATAAATTGACGTAATTTAAATAAACTTGTTTAATTTAAAAGACACAAAAGGAAAAGGGTAGGTATTTCTTATCTCTCCACTTTTACTGGCAGTAAAGATTATATTTCTTGCTACTTTTATATCCACAAGATATCCATCAGTCAGTCAGAAGTCACCATTTACATTCAGAGTAAAAAGGCCTTCAAAATAAGGAATGACACGACCCCTTTTTCTATTTAAGGTTTAAGGGGTGCTATCAACCCCTCGTAAAGGGTTCCAGGTATTAGGGTGGCCTCTTAATTAATAAGTGACCCCTTTGAAATTAGAACTTCCTTATTCTTTTAAAAATATTATCCAAAACAGAGTTCAAAATACCTTTTTCATTTATGCTGTTTCTACAATTTTGACAAGCTGTCATATCCGGATAAAAAATTTTAGCCACTTCAAATTTGGCAGTTATATTCAGAATTAAAAAACCTTTAAAATAAGGTATCACACGAAAATCGACGTGTTCGAGATTTTTGTAAAAAAATTTTTTTTTCATACCAAAAATACCTCTGTTTCGTTTTCGCTGGGACACCCTGTATGTAACGCAAGTCTAAAAAAGTTTGCCTATAACGACGCCGGTTATAGCGACCAAATCGCTTTTAGCGTCCTTATGTAAAAGATTTTTGTATGATTCACACAGCAATCATTTGTAACCAACAACTACAAGTTATTCTTGGGGGAATTACCGGAACCGCAGGCAGGGAAAATACCTGTTTGTCGATCTCATAAATGCTTTTCTTTGTTTATATACTTTTTATTTAGTGCCGGGATTTTGTGCATACGAATAGACATAGCGTATTACGTAGTGTTAAAATGAATTTAAAAAAAGAAAAGTTTTGTCCATTGAGGAAAAAGGCTTAATAATTTGCAGACTTGAGGAAGGTGAATCAAATATTGCTATTGCAAGTGAGTTAGGCTTATCGCATTTAAGTGTTTTTACAATTTGGAAGAATCAGGATGCAATTAAAAATGCATTTAATGAGAATGTCCTACCAAAGAAGAAACTTAGGTTATCCAGTCATGCAGATAATATAGATAAAGCATTATTTAACTGGTTTCAAGTTGAAAGAAGTATCGCCAATTAGTGGTATTATACGACAGGCAAAAGCGGAACATTTCGGCAGGGTACTGAATAAAGGACCGGAATACACCTGCACAGAAAGTTGGATAAAACGTTTTCGAAAAAGGCATAATATTGTTTATGGAAAAATAAGTTGTGAATCTGCTAGTGTACCTCCTAGAGTGACAGAAAACTGTATGGCCTGAAATAGGCAAAGGATATACAAGTGACCAGATTTTTAACGCAGATGAGACAGGTCTTTTCTACAAAATGCAAAGGAGGGAAAATGTCCAAAGAGCGAAAAACTCTTTTTGTTGCTGCCAATATGTTTGGGTTAGAAAAACGTAAGTTGATTGTTATTGGAAAATCAAAAAAAAACGTTATTTTAAAAATGTTAAGACATTACCTGTTACCTACATGTCTAACAAAAAAGCCTGGATGACTTCAGACTTGTTTATTAAGATCTTGCGAGATTGGAAGTCTGAGCTAATGAAGAAAAAAAAAAAATCTTACTCCTAGTAGATAATTGCCCAGCGCACCCAAAAGTGTCAAATTTAAACAATATTGATCTTCAATTCTTGCCACCCAATACCGCATCAGTGCTCCAGCCAGTTGACTAAGGTATCATAAGATCTTAAAAGTCCATTATAAAATTTTTAGTTAATGAATATTATTGAAAATAATCAGTTATCTAAGGAGTCTTCGATTAATATTTTGGACGCAATATCGATGATCTCCAAAGCCTGGAATAGGGTATCACAATGAACAATCATTAATTGTTTTAAACATGCCGGATTCCTAGAACAGACACTGGAAACTGCCGACTCTGAAGACGACATTCCTTTAGCCGAGTTGGCAAGAAGAACAAGTAATGACTTTGATACAGAAAATTATGTGCCCCTAGCTGTAATTAAAGAAAACTTTAAATTGACTGATGAATTATGGACTGATTTCATAGATTCTGATAGTCACTTAGACACAAACAGTACTTTGGGTGACGAGCAAATTGCAGCGGAGATACTTACGATTGAGGATACCCAAGATCAAGGTGAAGACATTGCACAAGGCAGGTCTGAGGACGAAGAAGAAGAATTTAATCCACCATCTATTGAAGAAGCTTTACGAGCAGTGAAGACCATAAACAGTTTTTTACTATACAATAATGCGAGTGACGAAAAACTTTTAGACACAACCAGTTTTATTGAGAAAAAAATTGAATTAATTTACTGTAACTCGCGTTGCAAAAAACAAACAAAGAAAACAGATTTTTTACTAAATTAACTACATAATTTTCTTTTATATATACATACATACAAATGTATATTATGTACTATGTAGGTTTACCTTACGTTACCTGTATCAGTGTAAATTTACTTTTTTTTTATATTGAATTTTCATTTTTGGTTTTTTGCTTTGTATGTATCTATGTATTTTCAGGGTTTTGTAAAATTAAAAAATATTTATAACATAGATAATTATGTATGTACATAGTTTTATTTGAAAAAAAAGACGTAGTTTATGTAGGTCCTTTAATAACGACGGCCGTTTATAATGACCCATGTTCAGTAGTCCCTTCGCCGTCGTTATATCCGACTTTCACTGTATATTGTAAAAATATGATTTAGGTTTTTATCTGGAGAGAGCGTTTTTTACTTAGTTTGCTAGGTTTTTATAAGAGGCTTGGGGCAATGGGGACAATTTTTTTAAGACAGTTTGCAGGGGGCGCTACGAGTTGGTTGGATTTGTTTGGACTGTGGTTAAATGGCTGTCAATGTCAGTTTACGACGTAGTTAATTAACGCGTTGATATTTCTGGTAATTTTGCTTTTGCACTTTTTGTACTTCTAAGCATCTAAATGTTTGTTCCTTCAATTCCGGCTTTGAGGAACTTACATATTATATATCACAACGTTCTTATAATATATTTTGTCTAACCGAAATATAGCTCAATCGCATGCCTGGATAGTAAATAATTTTATATGCCTGATTACAGATTCTTAAGAAAGGACCGATACTATAAAGAAGGAGGATTGGGTCTATATATAAAAAACAATCTAAAATACTGGATTTACTATTTTGGTCGGGCTTTTAGTGACTTCGAAATATTAGGAATAACCTACAGAAAAATTAAGCATTCTTATTATTAAATATACAAATTATATCATACATTATTTGTATATTGTTCTCTTTCGGAATATGTATCTCTCTTTCTAGATAATATTTTGGCTAATGTAATTACATAATTTAATGATTTTAATGTTGATTTTCGTTCTTCTTCAACCCATGCAAGCAAATAGGTTTTTAAATATTTTTGACCTCACGCGATGAATCGTAG
Organism: Anthonomus grandis grandis; assembly: GCF_022605725.1. Taxonomy (NCBI): domain Eukaryota; kingdom Metazoa; phylum Arthropoda; class Insecta; order Coleoptera; family Curculionidae; genus Anthonomus; species Anthonomus grandis. The sequence continues at coordinate 14,112,596 of NC_065552.1, read as the reverse complement.
AGCTCACTAGGATAAATCTAAGTACCTACCGGTTTTTCTCTCGACAATATGATAATTGCAAGTAAAAGTCTGTGCATTAAACTCCAGGTCATTAAAATTAAAATTAAATTCACAATCCCTAAATGATCACAATCTGATATACTCCATTTTTGAGTAACCTAATATTGACAGTAAAAAAAAAGGTTCAGTATAGAGACTACCAGAATTTACATGTAAATCACTCCTTATCAGAAGGTTATCGAATCAGATGGGAAGAAATCTTTGACCCTAATAACATAAAAAATTCTTCTTCTATAATCGATCTTATAAATCGATTTGCACTTAAAACTAAAGTTATTTACGAAAGGCCTTATGCTCTTTGGATAAATGGAAACATTAAATTATTAATAAAGCTAAGAAATAAGACATTTCGAAGATTTTAAATTATAGACAACTGCATAACCACACAAAACACACTATTATTAGGGAAAAGCCTATTGTTACCCTATGTTATTGTGTTGTTGAAAAAATTTGATTTTGGGGCGGTTTTTAGGGGTAGAAGTACCGTTGTCACAGTGTTGTAAAGCTACAGAAAAGGCTAAAAGCCAAAATTGCAGGCAGACCTATCTCAAATCTTAGGAGAATTTCGTTTGTTTCCTGTAATTTTCTAGCTGATATAAATGTATCTACAGATACAAATTATAAACAGCGAAATTATCAAAGCCTATTTTGGCGTTTTATTCTCAGCGAGTCTCTTAGGAAATATCAACTTTACACGAAATATAAATGGAATTTAGCGTCATCTCATAGTTCTAAGCTTGAAAACTGTGTAGTCAACAGAAACGCTTACATTTTTAGTAATACTGGATATTCCATTCTTGCATTTGCTTGCAAATTTAATATAAAATAAATTTTAATGTCGATCAGCTTACTACTTTACTAAGACTTACTTATGGGCGGGTTGAAGATATAAACTCATCGTGAAAGAAATACAATTTTATTATCTTTCTTTTTAAGTTCTTTCGGAATTTAAAACCACGTGTCCTAAGCCCTAACGAAAATTAGCTGTTTTTCTTGATCAGGATAAATAGCTTAGAGTGGGAGGAGGTCTAAAGCATTCAGATCTTTTCTTTGATTCTCAAAATCCATATGTTTTTCTTCGAAATCACAGATTAACCAATTTACTTATTGAACACACTCACCATCAAAATTGACATGGAGGATTGAATACATTACGTTTTTCAGCTACAGTTCCGGATATTATCGGCTCGCCGCGCAATTCAAAGGATTTTGTCTTAATGCACAAAATGTTCTGAAATATAAGCCAATCAGCAAAGCTGGTACGACGCCTTGAGGTGTGTGGAATATTAGATACAATATATATTTTAAACAATACTAAAGTTCATAATAGGTATCATTAAAGTGTTTATTTCATTGGGCCAGGTCTCTGGTAATTCAGGTGTATTGCATTGGGTCTGGTCCGTGCTGCTTTGATTTTTTCCAGAATATCCCATGTATTTCTGCTTCAAGTGAGTTTTAGGTGTAACATGGTTCTTATCAGTTGAGGTTAATACATTTTTGTAGATTTTTGAACCGTGCCTAATTTTTCTAGTTTTATATATGGCTCATACCACCGTAAAAGAATGTATTCGCTTTTCTTATAAGGAAAAATAACTTCGCTTCATCCGTTTTAAAAGTTTTGCTCTCTAAATGTCTTATGGTCTTAAAGATACTCTGCTACTGAATAGACAATGATCGTAGTCTCAATATTTTAAAGTTTTATATTATAGCTCTTTTTTTACTTTTTGAGATTTTGAACTTATACTTGTCTGAATTGAGGATTAGATTTGCTTATCTTAGCATTAAAAATCCCTTTTTTAGTTTTAGTATATGCGGGTCATTGCTTCCATTTTTAGCTCCTTATCCCCTATAAACATCCCAATAAGACCTTATCTACAAGTTTCTGAAACAATTCTAACGCATTAGAGAGGGAGCGTAAAATATTCGATTTATATGATCCCTGTCCCCTGAAGTTACAAATGCATCTTTCAGATATGATAGTATGTCATCTAATTATGGCGTTAAATATGTTAATTTTCTGGTGACGGCAATTAGTTTTAATTAAGCGTAGACTACGCAAAATATGTATCTTCCATTTTTTTAAACTAGAACTGGACTGGATTATTCAGAATGACAAGGTCGTAATCTGTTTAATAATTCTGCGTTCTTTTTGTGACTGTGTGTTCTGGTGTTTTAGATATCAATATCGTGCACTGTTTGGTACGTTAGTCCCATGTTCTTGAGAGTATTAGCGAAAACATCTACATACTGCGCTAGCAGATCTTTACCAGTCGCATTTTGATCCTGCCCTTTTTATTGTCTATGCTTTTCCAGATAAAATGGTGTAGCAATGTTGGAGTTGCCACTTTGGGGATTAATTGGATTAATAATCTTTCATATGTAGAGCTGACCTACTGTATACTAGATCTATGATCTATTTTTCTTTGATTAATTTGCCTGCATTTGCTATATATGGTACAGTGTCAGTTCTAGATATGTCATCAAATTGTAGTTCGACCGATTTTACTCTTATTTTGCTCTCCGCTTGACCTGTTGTTGTTCTTGGTATATTGTTATTACTTGCCGTGCTGCCCATTTGTTTTCGTTATGAATGCTGTTTCCGGATGAGTATGTATTATATATTTTTAACTCTTATAACAGAAATTTCTTTGTTGGTTGTCTTATTTGCTCTTCCGTGCAATTTCTTGGGAAGAACTTTATTGTTAAGTTGTCTCCTAGCTTGGTGGGTCGAATTAATTTTTTTAATAATTTTTTTGAGTTCTTATGATTGTTCTGTTTTATTTGTGATGGCTGCTTACATTGTTAGGAAGTTTTTGGCTAATATTAAAAAATTTGGAAATTTTTTCGACATCAAAAGCTTCTGCGTCATAAATATGTGTATATAGTGGTCTAATGAGTATATTGTGCAGTGTTAAATCACTCTTTCTTTGGCTAAATCTATATTCCTACTTGCTGGTAAGAATGGAGTTACTTTTGACCGCAAGGCATATTTTTTTTGTGCATTCGTTAGCCTTGTGCATTTTTAGCGTATTTTTTCCTTTTGATGTAAAAAGTTTTTTAATAAGTAGCTTATTTATTCATTTTTCTGCTAATTTTGGTAGATTCTTTATAATAATTGCATGACTCCGATAGGTCTGTCGCTGATGGCATTGAAGTTCAGGGACTCCTTCTCTGCGATTGCATTGCTTGAAGGGCCAGTAGGCCTTTCTGACTCTTTAGTTATGCACGTTCGAGGATTGGGAGGTCCACAAAAACTACTTAGTTCGTTTAATGCATATATTGGATCACCAGATCCTTACTACAAGTGTACAAATGGCCTGACCGAAAGAGGCTATGGTAGTAAGAGTGTAACTTTAAACATCGAGTTTTATTTAATCTTCAGCTGTAGGAGCGTTGCGAAGAATAAGATAACTAAATTAAGAAATAAGCTTCGGAACCTGACCTTAAATAACTGTAGCCCAAAATCTGGCTTGGATTGCTGAGGCAGAGTTACCAGAAGATAATTAATTCATAAGAGCAGACTAGGAGTTATATACAGTTCAACCAATTTCTACCCAAGAGTAAAGGATCAGCTCGAAGTTGTTATCGAAAAACAAACCATTTACCAACTTTGATGGTTGTATAACTTGAAAATTGATCCCATAAATTACTAATAATAACTCTCATCGGGCGTGGCTCTCCGATATTCATTTACATTTAATTTACTAAATATTTAAGCTTGTAAATAAATATTAAAATAGTTTTAAATATGTAATATTGTTATTAGATAATTTTTCGTACTAGTTTTTTTTTCCACTATTAATGGTTATGGTATAAATATGATAACTTCAATTAAAATGTTATATGTAATAATGTACAAAAGAATATCTTAAGATGTTATAGATTTTTTTAATAAATATATGTGATTGTAATTTATTTGTCATTTAGCTTAACGCATTATCGATTCTTTAAAGGAAATGGATGCCTTTCAAATATGTCGGCAATAAGCTTCTTATTTTAAAATAGAGGCGTTATATTCGACATAAGCCTTATTGCCTACAACCAGGTGATTTGGACGTTACTGAAATATAAAAATCCATTTTAAATAAATATCAACGTCATTCAGTCGAAACCTACATGACATAAATGTTACACATCTACTAAATTTAATGTCATAATAAATCAACGAAAATAAGAAGAAAATAGAAATTGCATGAAGGAATAATATTAGGGCAAGAAAAATGGCGTGATGTCTAAAGATAGACAAAGCAATAAGGCATAGGCATTCTCAGCGATCTAAAAATGAGATTTTATGCTATGAATTTACTCGTCATTTTTTATGCTCATCGAAACGCTTGTGCAAGGGTGCTTTTAAAGATGGCGGCACTTACCGTTATTGCCGCTTATATGTTTTTCATTAGTAAATATTTTGTTTTTTTATTTAAAAATCGTTTTTTCGTAGTTGGATATTGAAAAGCAAACTGCAGAAGGTGACGTAAGTAACTACCAGCCAAATGGAGAGTTTGACCTGATTAGTTTTTCTGCGGACAAGCACACGGAGTACTATTCCTGTTGTAAAGAACCTTATCCTGATATAACATACGTTATCAAGATTAAAAGGAGACCCTTATTTTACGTTTTTAACTTGGTTCTGCCATGTATATTGATAAATGGCATAGGTAAGTAAATGTATTTGTAATGTATATAAAAACACAACTTACCTTATCAAAATTTTTTAGATTAAAAGTTGAAATTTAAAAAATAATAATTACTAAAAAAATATAAATGAAACATGAATAAATAAATTAAGAAATTTATATATTAAATTAGGCGTATCTATTGAATTAGGCATAAGCTTGGTATGATAAAAAATTATAATTTATCTTACTTTACTATATTTACTTTTTGTGCTTCAATTAAACGTTTTTATTTTTCTTGGAGTTTCGTAAAGACTCTTTGTATTGGAATAAAGTAATGATGTGACATGATTTCTTATAGAATCGAAATCTCCAGTTTTGATTTTTTTCCAAATAGTTCGAGTTATAAACCAAATCAGGCATTATTAAAAAACTGTTTTTTTTTTAAACTTTAACACCCTGTATCTTAAAAGTTAAGACGTTTAGGACATATGTTCATAGGAACTTTTTTCTTAAAATAAGTCCAGGAATCACTCCCTTAAATACTAGCAAGTCTTTAAGGAACACCCTGTAGTAAGTACTATAGTATAGTAAATACACAAAGTATATTAAAAGTACTCCTGAAGTTTGAATTTATATTAATTATGTGTTTCACGAAAAAACAAGAGATCAGAATAGTTTAAAATCCTTACTGTTTTTAAGAGTAATTCAATTTTAATAAACCAATCAATTTAGAAAAAGGTACATTTTGTTTTAATTGCAAATAATAGCAATTTCTGCAAAATGGGACACAAAACAAAAAAATCTAAAAATTAATACTAATTAACTCAAAAAAACTAGAGATTTGGTGAAAAATCTGGAACTTATATTAAGATTACCAAAAGGGTACACGTGGTTCTCCCCTAAGGCATTAACATAATTAATTTAAGTACGAGAATTAGCTAGTTTAAACTGTCAAAAAAATAGGTAAATTAGCGTTGTATTGACAGGGTATCCGTCGAACTTATACTTCAATATTGGGTAGAAAAAAACTTTGAGAGAAAATTGAGTAGACTGTGATGTGCGAGAGCGCCACCTAGTTACGGCGATTTGTCCAATCATAAAAAAGTTTTCATACAATATTTATTATTTCACAAATTGATTAGTCAGCAAAAGAGCATTTATCCATAGTATATGTTTATGTTACTAAATATATGCGTAAAATACCTTAATTTTTTCTTAAATATATTTTATATCTAAACCATTTACTCTTAAAGATATCTTATTTTTTTATGTAAATTAAAAATAAAAGCGAACCTTTAAATCCCTTTTTTTCAGATACTTTTACTAAACATTTATAATGAATGTATTTATTTATAATACACAAGGTTATAATACACAACTGTACTTCATACTTACTATAACTATGTCCTTATGGGATCTGTGCAGCCTCTGTATATAACTGCGGTACCAATGAGCCATTGTGTTCTTGGTATAGTATTAGTGAATATCAGCATGATTCATAAATTTTTCAAGAATCTTCCTAATACGAATAGGAGGCTTAAGAAAATATAGGCTCAAGTTAGGGTAAGAATTATCACTTCAAGGTCGAGGTTATGTTTTTAGTTGTTATCACGTTTTTGTATGTTCATCATTTTTCTGCCTTTTTGAGATCAATAAATCTTTTCTAAAGTTTCTAGTGAGTTTCTGTATATTCAACACGACGAGTAATTCCATAGGTTATGGGCCCAGACCGTGTTTTGAATGTATAGTGTGTGTTAAGCTATAAAAAAAAAGAAAAGTGCTTCAGTATCCCCGTGTGTAGTGCTTGGATAAACCATATTAGAAATGGGAGACAGGCCGCAATTATTATACGTAAAACGCTTTAATGGAAACTCTTTTTCCAATTGGGAATTCCGTATAAAGTTAGTCCTAGAGCAGCAGGATGTTTAAGGTGTGTTAACTGAGGAGCCCCCAACCTCAACCTCTACAGAAGCCTTGGCAAAGTATAAGAAACGTGACATTAAGGTTAGGATGATCATTATACAGAGTGTAGCTGATAACGTCTTAGAGATGCTCAAGAATAAAACTACAACCAAGGAAGTTATGGAGTGTTTAAGTCATACTTATGCATAAAGGGGAATCTCTACCCAAGTGATGCTCCAGAAAAAATTAAGACATTTGAGGCTGAGTGAAGGAAATTGTTTAAATTCTTTCTTGACGGAGTTTGAACAAACTGTATGTGAGCTTAAGGCAGCGGGTGGTGAAATCTCAGACAGTGAAGTGATATTACAGCTTCTTTTGGCTATGCCTGAGTCATATCAGTCAGTTACCACTGCTATTGACATTATGTTTTGTCAGAGTCCAGAGTCCAAAGTCCAGATAAAGTGAGTCTTAATTTTGTCAAGAATAAGCCAATCATGGAGCAGTCTCGCCAAGCCAGAAACAAGGAGGACACAGAGAGTAGTGTAGCTTTTATGAGTCAGAGGTTTTCACAGAAAAATAAGCCCAAACATTTCCAAAACCATAAAGAAGGTAAATCACTGAACAACTTTTCCCTTTTAAGTACAATTTTTGTAGGGAAGTTAGACATAAAAAGGTAAATTGTCTAAAGAGAAGACACAACAGTAGTGCAAATTCAGGGAATCAAAGTCCTCATGTGGCAGAACAGTCTGGAAATGACAGTGAGCAAATAGAAAATAGTTCTGACAGTTCTTTTGAAAACCAGTATGCGAATAACGCAACTGCTACCTGTGAAGTCAAGCTCGTTGTGGACAGTGGGGTAACCACCTCATCGGGCAAGGCCTTTCCTGATTAACAAGAAAGATATGTGTTTTAACATTAAAGTGGCAAAGCAAGGACAAACTATATGTGTCAGACAAGAGGGAGATCTTCTTATGGAGAACCAGAGTAAGAAAATAAATATTAAGCATGTTTAGTTATGTGAAAATTTGACATATAACCTGTTGTCAGTTGGAAAGTTCGAAGCTAGTGGATTTTCTGTCACATTTAGAGACAAAAAGGTACCTATTAGTAAAGATGATAATGTAGTCCTAGAAGGAAAGTTGCATGGAAATATGTACTTAATTTCACTGTGGTTAAAATAAGAACATGTAGCTGTGAATGTTGGTGGTATGGATGATAAAATATTGATGCATAGAAAAATGGGACGTTCTGCTAGGTTTCCAGTACCAGGTTTGTGTGAGGTGTGCCTGAAAGGCAAACAATGTAGATTATTTTTTACATATGTAGCAGAAGCCAAAAAGGCTAAGAGGTTTTTGAAAATTATATCGAGTGACATATGTGGTCCAATTACACCACTGACATATGACAATAAAAGATATTTCATCACTTTTATTGACCATTTCAGCCAATTTAGTGTTTGCTATCTTTTGAATCAAAAGTGTGAAGCTTTGGAAAACTTTCAAGAGTATATAGCTATGGCAGAAACTAGAGTCAATACCAAAGTGAACCTAAACCTAAGAAGTGATAATGGAGGAGAATACATTTCCAAACTTTTTAAGAAATTTTGTAGGAAAAAAGGTATTAAGCAGCAGTATACGGTGGGATACAACCCAGAATAAAATGGTGTAGCTGAGAGACTAAACTGGACCATGATGGAAAAGGCATGGTGCCTTATTTTCGATGTAAACCTTGACAAGGAAATGTGGGGAGAGGCAGTAAGGACTGCCATTTATCTCACAAATAGGATTGAAACTAGGGCTTTGGATACTCAAAGAAGTCCTGCGGAAATATGGTACAACCAAAAGACCAATTTAAATAAAATTAAGTTGTTTAGATGTTTGATTTTTAATTTGATGCCAAAGGAAGTTAGGACTTCAAAGTTGGACTCACTTTGTAAAAAACAAATAATGGTAGGTTATGCAGATAATGGCTATCGACTGTGGGATAAAACGGATAGAAAAATTGTTCATGCCAGGAATGTGATTTTTCATGATTGTGATTTATAATGAATGATGTGCTTATGACGTACACTGAAGCAGTCAAGGATAGTGGGTGGAAGTGTGCCATAAAAGAAGAACTTGATGTAATAGAGGAGAGTGAGACTTGGGAATTAGTGTTACCACCACCTAATGAAAAAATAATTGATGCCAAATGGATCTTCAAAGAAAAGGAAGTGAATGGGAAAAGGAAGAAATAAGCCAGGTTAGTGGCGCGTGGGTTTCAACAAACAAGTTTGAATGAAAATGTGTATGCACCAGTTGCATGAATATCCACAATAAGAGTGCTTTTATGTTTATATACTGAAGAGAACTTGTTAATTCAGCAACTTGATGTAAAGTCAGCATTCCTTTATGGAAAGTTAGAAACCCCTGTTTATATGTACATACCAGAGGGTCTGATAGTTAAAGATACAAATTTGGTCAAAAAGGCTCTTTATGGTTTGAAACAGTCGCCAAAATGTTGCAAAAAAAATGCAACAGAACTCACTTTTTAATCAAATCTTGGTGGAAATGGGTTTTCAACGATCCAAAAAGGATCCATGTTTATATTTTATTGATTTTACATACCTGTTAATTCACGTCGACGACTTGATTCTATTTTCCAAATGTGTCAAAGATTTAGATTTTGTGAAGAATAATTTGTCTAAACACTTTATAATTAATGAGTTTAAAAATGATCGAATTATATTTTTAGGTCTTGAGATAAATAAAGTTGAAAATGTACTGTATATATCTCAAAAGGATTTAATATCTAAGGTTTTGCAAAAATTTAATATGAGTAACTGCAAAACGAGTTGTATCCGTATGCAACCAAAGTTAAAGTTATGTAATGGAAAAACAGAAGCCTCAGTAAATGTGCCATACAGGGAATTAATAGGCTGTTTAATGTACATAATGTTAGGCACACGGCCAGATCTAAGTTTTTCTATTACATACTTCAGTCAATTCCAGAATAACTTTAATTTCAAACATTGGAATTGTTTAAAACATGTTCTGAGGTATCTAAAAAGTACAGACACTTTTAGTTTAAAATTTGTAAAAAGTTCTAATGTCAAAGTAAGTGCTTTTGTAGATTCCGATTTTGCAAACGACATAAATGACCGAAAAAGCGTTACTGGGTATGTAATAAAAATTGGCGACAATCCTGTATACTGGAAAAGTAAGAAACAAAATATCGTAGCACTCTCTAGTACCGAATCCGAGTATATAGCTCTGTCAAGTGTTTTTCCTATTAACATACATGAGGATAACCAATCGTGCATAAAGATTGCCTCTACCTTAGAATCCAAGAGAAGCAAGCATATAGATGTAAAACAACATTTTGTTTGAGATAATGTTTTAAAGAAGAATGTCTTTTTAAATTATGTTTCAACTGAGAATCAGCAAGCTGATATATTTACAAAATCTCAGTCCAAAGAAAAATTTGTTAAGTTTAGAGACTCTTGACTTAACAAATTTTCTCTAAACTCTAAATATTACAAATGTATTAATTTGTTTACTACTGTTTGCATTTTCTTTAGTATAACAGAATTGGGAGGGTGTGTAGATGTTTATATACAATTCTGTATTTGTGCGTAGTGTGTTGTCTACCAACAACACAGTAAATATCGATCGGTCTGCCTCTATTAAAAACGCGTGGAAGTCTGAGGTTATGTTTTTAGTTTTTATCACGTTTTTGTATGTTCATCATTTTTCTGCCTTTTTAAGATTAATAAATCTTTTCTAAAGTTTCTAGTGAGTTTCTGTACATTCAACACGACGAGTAATTCCATAGTTGCATTGCTAGTTCGGAGTAGCAATCACTCTTATGCATCTGCGTTGTAAGGCAAATATTTTAAACATATGAGCAGAGTGACCTCAATTAAGCAAACAGTACGTCATTACAGTGTTAAAGTATATAAATTATGCAGCCTTGAACGTGCACGGCTTAACTAAGGTGCACAAATTCTTTTATATTAGGGATATGCATCTGGATGACTTAAATGAGAATTCCTTAACATTGAACTGCCATGTCAATACCGAGTGACATCAACAAAAGTAACAACTAGAGTCATGACTTTTCCTGTTGGGGAAAAAGTTTTCTTCTTGGTTTTGTTCCAATTTAAGCTTAATTGATTTGGCACTTCCCACTTCCTTAGGTGCGTGAATCTGTAATATCCAGGCTGGTAAGGGTGCTATCAGAAATCAAGTTTCTGTTGTTGTGTTGGTGCGCCATCAGCATAAAGGTAAAATACAGATCCAGGATAACAGCTGGGAAGATTATTGACATACACCAGAAAGGGAATGTGGCTTGCACGTGCCATTAATAACCTGTGGGACCAGAAGTTTCAATATGAATGTATTGACTCCTGGCTGAACTGGAGGATAGGACTGAAACAATTTGACAAATCGTAAAATGTTGCTTAATAGTGAAAAATGTACGCAAAACCCTCCAAAATATCATAATACTGGTCTTTGATTTCCGTTTTATTTTTAATATCTAATGCCATGTTACTTAACATAAAACAATACATTTTCATTAAATTAATGTATTATTCTATGGAACACTTCGCTAAAGTCTCAAAGATTCTACCAAAAATTTGGAGAATAATATGGCTAATATTTTTCGAGTTTCATCTTAGATCCTCTTTCAGGTACCAGTATGAATTGGCTTTTTGTTAAAGTTAATCAATTTTATTAAGTGAAAAATAATCCATTTTTTATGGTTTTGATAAGCCACGTATTGAAATAAAATGGGTCCATTAAACTATTATTATTATTGTATTAACTATTTAACAAATATTATAAACTCTTGTCTTTTAGAAACCTCATTTCCGAATGAGTGGAAAAAAGCCGTTATTAAACCTGTTTTAAAAGCTTCTAAGCCTAAGAAAAAACAAGATCTTCGTCCTAGAAGTATTTTATCAGTTCTCTCTAAGATTATAGAAAAACACATATATTGTCAAATCTCAAAACAGATAGATTCATTTGGAATAATTCCTAGCTCTCAATCAGGTTTTCGTAAACATTGTAGTACAATAACCACGATAGTAAATCTCACAATTGAAATAAGATCCGCTCAAGATAAAAATCATAGTACACTTCTAGCTTTATTAGATTTTAGTAAAGCTTTTGATGCGATCTCTCATGAGTTACTTTTAACGAAATTAAAATTTTTTGGTTTTTCTATCCAGGCTTTAACCCTAATGTCAAATTATTTAAGCAACAGAATGCATTGTGTCTCCGTTATAAAAGATGGCATCTTAGAGAAATTAACTTATTTGAATATTACAACTGGTGTTCCACAAGGGTCTATTTTGAGGCCACTCTTGTTTTCTATATATGTTTCAGACATGAATCAAACTTTGCAATACTCTAAATTACAACAATATGCAGATGACTCCCAGGTATACAACTTTTGGACTCTATTAAATTACAATAGTATACAAACTCAATTAGATAGTGACCTAAATAAATTAAATAAATATGCACAAAGTCATAACTTAAATTTAAATCTCACAAAATCTTGCATATTGCTGTTTGGTAATAATAATATTAATTATAATCATATTAAAAATAATATTAAAATTCAAATTCAAAATGATGTGTTGCCTATTGTTAAAGAATCAAAAAATCTTGGCCTAATTTTACACTCATTTTTATCATTTGAGTCACATATTGCTGCTAAACTGCTTTTGATTGCTTACATGCGGTTACATGAGTTTAAATAAATTTAAAAACTTATTATCATCTAAAGTAAAATATAGCTTATGCAAAAGTCTTGTATTGTCATTGGTTAATTATAGAGATATTGTTTATAGTGAATCACTCACAGGAATGTTGTATCATAAAATCCAAAAATTACAAAACTCTTGTATGAGGTTTGCTTATAATACTTCATATAGGTCTCACATTACTCCTTATTTAAAAAATAATTCGATTTTAAACATGGAAAATAGGAGAAAGAGTCATATATTTAATTTTATTTATAGAATTCTTAAAAAAGGTCAGCCAGTGTATTTAAAGGATTTATTTAATAGATTTTATCATATTATAATACACGACACATTGATAGTTTTAGAGTACCATGGCATAGATCAGCTAATTGTCAAAAATCATTTGAGTACATTGCAACCAGGTTTTGGAATAACTTGCCAAGAGAGGTGAAGACTTTTAAGGAGCAAAAGTTCTCGTTGTATATTAAAACCATGTTGCTTAATGAGCAATTAGTTGGGGTATGAATTGAGCCTGTGAAATATGTCTAAGTATGTCTAGTCTAAGTGTGTCTGGTGGCTCCAAGTAATAATTTTATTAAATTTAAAACACTAAATTTTGAGTATCTGCACCTCCCACGGTAAATAAAGTATTTTTTAATTTGAATTATGCATATACCGGGTGGTGCGTCGCCGAACGGAACATAGGAAATCCCATGTAAATTTTAAGGGCGTCAATTATTGGCTTCCCTGTACATTTTACAGAAAAAATGTAAGATAACTTTTTGAAGAGACCAATCTGGCAAACCCTCGTGCAAAGTATCAAAAAATTTTAATAAGCGATTCTAAAAATTGCAAAATTACCAAATTTTCGGTTCAGGTAAAACCAAACGGGCACCGTACACGGCACGGTATTTGTTTAGATTTAATTATATTTCTAGATTACGACCTTACTATTTTTTTTTAATAAGTGGTTAAAATTTCCGTAAAAACTCTCAAATTTCAAAAAATTATGAAATTTTATCATGTACCAATTGCAGGGTCAATATCAGCCATCAAATAAACAAAATAAAGAGCAGCTGAATAGAAATCTTGATTAAAGAAATGGGGTTAGGGAAAATAAATGAAAGCAGACAAAAAGGACAAAAAAGAACCACGAGTTAAGTGAATATAATCATGGGTGGTTTCGTTTTTATTGTTTGCCACAAACCGCGTGAGCTCGAGACTATAGCATTTGTAAACCTATACTCTGATGATGATAATTTATTCAGAACTGAGCTGACCTGCGAGCTCCAAAACTACGTTCAAAAGGCGGAGTATAATATAATTATTTACGTTGTTTAAAAACATAAAAACAAAATATCTAAAACATACAAGTATTGAAATCCACGAATAAGTAGTGTTATATATTATTTTTATTACAAATTATTTTTTAGCTCTCTTAGTATTTTATGTTCCATCAGAATCTGGAGAAAAAGTTACGTTGGGAATCAGCGCTTTACTTTCTATGACTGTCTTCTTGATGACGATTAGAGAGACCTTACCACCTACCGAAAAAACTCCGTTAATAAGTAAGTTTTTGATTTATATTTATTTATAATAAAATATAGACTTATCCAATCAATGGCTTCTCCAGCCGTTTTCCAATTTTAAATAATAAGGAAAAAGAAATACTTTTGTATTGACTTGAAAGTAAGTTTAGAATTACATACGGAAACCCAAGTACATCCCTATAAAAATAGGGCTCCCGGTGAGGCAAAGGCTACCGGAGGTCACCAACGTACCTGTTTTAAGCTTTCAAACATATAACCTACAATCTATTTAATATTGCTAAATACTCGTATATATTTCATATCTACTCGTTTCTAATTTGGATCCTCGACATGCTACAGAAAAGTAAGTAATAAACCAAATCGTTAAGAATAATTAATTGTTTATTCATCACAACTTTTAAACTACCAGCGCAATTTTAATTAAATTTCGCATGCAGGTTATTGTAGTGAATTATCAATAACTGATGAAGCCAATTTTTAAAAAAATAGCCAGTGGCGTAACATACGGAGGGACTTGGTCCTTTTTTGTCTCAATTCTACAAGGTGATAAAATATTTTTTTATAAGAAGTCAACTGTTAGATTTTCCATTTCCCAAATCCCTCCGTATGTTACGCCACTGGCATTTTTTTTTAATTAACTTCATCACTAATTGCCAATTTACTACAATAACCTGCATGCGAAATTTAAATAAAATTGAGCTGAGTTATGATAAGCTGAGCAGATGTACTTCTAAAGTTCTTTGAATATTAGGTCGACAGCTAGTTAAAGCTAATTGACGTCTATTTAACATAATATTTATACTAACATCCGCTAAAATAGCCACTCCATAACTTGAGTTCTTATGGGATTCGTAATATTTCGTTTGCGATTCTTTTGATTCGCAACACTAATTTCCAAAAAATATTTTAGCTTTTTCTACCTTAGTAGGCACCATTTTTGGTTTCAAAAAGTAGATATTCAAAATAATAAGGTCCTGTCCTATTAATGACTCATCATCGTTCTACATTATGAGTCAATAAAAATAATTTATTTTTTACTTTTAATAAACAAAAAAATTCACAATTTTTTTATATAATATGCAATAAATTTTTAAAATTTAAATGTAAAAATCTTAAAATGGACTAGCTTACACTGCATTATACATACTATCATTGCAACGAAAATTATTTCCAACTATATATCACTCGAATTTAAGATCTTAGGATTGATGCTACCTTCTTTATAGAAAGAAAGAAAAAGAAATATGGCAACGGGCACGCACGACGTTAAGGAGTATTTGACTTTTTTGTGAGTAACTGCATTATTTGCAATAAAATTTCCCTAAATATTACACGAAAGTTCAGACATTTATAAAATAATTTTCTAATACAGGCTTTACACAAATTAGTGTACAACCTAGATCGAATGGTCATACCAAAATGTTTATTATACTGTGTAAAGCATAATGAAAATTAAAGCGTTATTCTAATACTTAGAACATTGAAAGGCTAGAATTAGTAAACTTTGTTTGAGTTCATATATGCACAGGGGCAAAGAGAATGTTTTGTTTATAAACGTATTCACCGATTCTCTGTTGTCAAGTTTACACGCATATTGAAAAGAGGAAATTTTCAGCTATATATCAATACATATAATAATGTTAATAAGTGAAATGTCTATAGAGCCTTCAGCTAGTAGCAGAAGAGAAGAAGTCTGTGCTGCAAAGTGCTTGGCTGATGACACTTCTCGACCAAAAAGAGATTTAACACTCCCTTCTTATTTAAATGACTTTGAGCTAGATGTAGATGTAGATGATAACAGTAGTGAGGTTTAAATTTTTACTATATATCTTATGTACGGTTTATTTCTTTTATTAAGTGAAAAACATGTTAACCATAGAATTTGTTTTATTTTTGTTGGTAAAAAAAGGGAAAGCGTGTTATGTCTTTAGACTTTAATATTATGTTCTAATTACGTTTACGTTATGACGCGACAGTACTGTATTCTGTAAATCACTGCTAGCTTGTGTCAGCTGTCAAACAGATGGCTGGTCGTTTATAACCTCAAAACACCGACATAGTAGAATGAACGGGCCCCCACCAGAAACTTAATAAATATACCTGGCCTGGGATTCTAAAATCACGACTCGATCTCGATACGATCACGACTTCGAATTCGATCGCGAGTCAGTCGTGACGAATAGTCGTCGGCTAAACCCGTTTTATTCGATTTGATTTAGGTTTCTTGCTATATATTTGTTATTTTCCCTAATATTTGACAGATGGAAACGTCAATTGTCTTTTCTATTGATAAATATTAAGAATTTTCATTTATTTTGTTAATTTTTTTTCGCCTCCGTGTTTTTTCATTTACATATATGTCTATATCATTTCTTTAAAATAAAAAAAATGTCGTTTAAAACCACCACTACCCATTGGGAAATAATAATTGAATTCATGGAAAATCACAACAACTTGTTGTGTTCATCCACTTTTGGTTTTAATATGGCAACATGTGTGCAATCAATAGGAGCTAGAACATCAGGGAAAAATTTGGAGCTCTTTATAAATGTTAATTTATTAATTTCTCTAATCTCTTATATTTGAAAATTAATGAATCGGTCAGCAAGGTGGTAGGTGTCAATAATTTCAGTAATTTTATGGATCCAATGACTTGTAGTAGTTTCGCTAATTTCAAATTTAAAATCTTGTCCAATGCTTCTTTGATAACAATATGTGGCATAAAATCTTGATATACGAGGTCTGACAATTAAATAACGAGACTGGTTACGAAAAAGTGTTTTATTATAAAAATTATTATACATTCGAATGCTCCCCTTCAATATACTCCCCTCCCCTCGCCACACATCTTTCCATACGTTTTTTCCATTGATCGAAGAAATGCTGGAAGTCTTCTTTGGTGAGGGCCTTTAGGAGCTCTGTCGTTTTTTGCTTTACCGCTTCCATCGACTCAAATCGGGTCCCTTTCAAAGCAGATTTTATCTTCGGAAACAAAAAATAGTCGCACGGGGCCAAATGGCGAATACGGCGCGTGTTCGAGCACTGGAGTGCGCTTACCGGCCAAATACTGCTTCACAGATAGCGCGTTATGGGCAGGTGCGTTGTCCTGGTGCAAAATCCACGAGTTGTTTTTCCACAACTCGGGCCGTTTCTTACGAACTCGTTCTCGCAGTATTGCCAAAACTGACAAATACTAAGTCTGGTTGACAGTCTGACCCTCTGGAACCCATTCAGTCATCACGATACCGTTAATGTCGAAAAAAACGATCAACATTGCCTTGAATCATGATTTGGAAAGAATCAATAAATTCGCGAGCCTAATAAAAATGCAAGTTAGGCAAACACGTAAAACAATAAATAAATGCTGCACCGTATGATGACGTTGGGAACCTTAATCAGCCATTCAATGCTAGGTTGGTTAGCCAATCAGATTAAAAATATCCAGGCATCAAATACGGAATTTTACTATATTGTTATATTATTCGGAAGAACAAACAAATTACGGAATATATATTGAAAAAAAAAATTGCATATGTTGGGTGTTGATTTGACAACTTCCATTGTGAGACTCAAAAATCGTTGCCTGCAGAACATAGATAAGACCATAAATAAGTATATATAATAATTAATTAATACACCTAATTTACACACGTCTACTTATATTCTACAGTATTGTACAGAATTAATTATATTGACAGTAGCAGGTTCCCATAGACTAAAGCTAAGAGCAAAGTTTTCAGCAATAGAAAGTTTGGCACGTGCCCTAAAATTTGAAGCATGGTCTTTCTAAGAACTTTCTTGTGATTTATGAATGGAAATACTGGGAAATATTTTTGAAAAAAACACCCATATTTTATTATCTGACGGTTATAAATTCTATTTTTTTTGATAATTGTTATTAATTTTTAATAATATTACAAAAAAAGGATATTACCTAAATTTGTGGCAAAAAATCCAAGTATAAACATGTTTTGACCAGCTTTTAGCTATCCATATTTAAACTTCGATTGCTTTTCTTATTACAATATCTTTTTATAGGTATGTACTACGGCGCTAGCATATGTTTGGTGTCTTTTGCATCAGCCCTGTCAGTAGTTACCCTTAATATTTATCACCGAGGGGTCAGAGGTCAGCCAGTTCCGGATATTATTAGAAATATTATTTTAAAACGGCTAGCTCCTTTGGTTTTCATCAAAATTGAAGGAAATTACAAGAAACCAAAGATACAGGTAATTTTTAACACACATATTAAGAAAAAAATCAGATCCGGAGTTGTGTGAAATTTTTATAGAAAAAGGTTATAGAAAAATTTACCAGAATAGTATGGTATGAGAGAATATAGTGTGCTAGAATAAAGTAGCATGACAGAAATGAATGCTAGAAGAGTGTGGTGTGATCGGAATCGGTGCTAGAAGATTGCTGGATTAGACTTATACTAGCTTGTAGATATATATGCCGACCGAGTTGTGATAAAAATATTATGAGGATAGCATCTAATAGAACTAACAAAACATATGAAATCATAAAAAATTTATTACAGAAAAACGCCTTAATAGGAAATTATTTCTCTGAAAACATATAAGACCTCGACGACCTAACGATTTAAATATTTTCCATTTTTCCCAGGAAATTAACCCCAGAACAGGGACTCGGCTAGATGCACAGTATCCATGGCCAGAGATTTCGATCCCAGAAGACCGTTGTGGTAGGCAACAACGAATACAGAGATCTCCAAGATTCCCAGCCGCAACGAGAGCAGAAGAATTAGGTAAGCGAATGTGGTTCTTTTACGTCTTATATATATACTTTTTTAAACATTTTTTATAGATCTTTTTAAGAGACAAATTCTAACAGTACTCTACACAGTTCATAAAACTATCGATAAAACTGAAAAACGCAATATCGAACAAGAAAGAAAGGAGCTGATACAGTTCGAATGGAAACAAATTTCTATAGTATTAGATCGACTTCTTTTGGGAGCATTTTTTATTATTACCATCATTACATCCACTATTATTTTGTGTAGAAGTCCCGAAGATACTACTGAGGGTAACACTAAGTAACTTGTGAAAGTTAAAAATTAAAAATATTTATGTCTAGAAAATGATGCAACAATAAACAATTAGCTATGTTTCTAGGATCGAGGATTAGTAACTTTTTACCCTTTTGTCGATTAAATAATTTATAAAATGCATATACTGAAATATAATATGAGAGGCCTATATTATGATGACACAATCTGAAAAATTATATATTATAGTTCATCACATATTCTTCTTCAATATATTTTTGTTTCATCTTTAGAACATTAAAAGGCTAGAATTAGTAAACAAGAACTTTGTTTGAGTTCAACATGTGCACAGGAGCAAGGGGGTGTTTTGTTTACAAAGATATTCATCGGTTCTCTGTTGTCAAGTTTACAGGCATTTTCAAAAGAGGAAAGTTTAAGCTATATATTAACACATACAATAATGTTAATTTAACTTATTGATGTTACATTTTGGATTAGAAATAAAAAGTAGAAATAGATATATGTTATTCTAAGCGCAAAAATAACATCTTTAAAGCAAAAAAAAATTATTAACATTCTTATTCCTAAAACCGCTTCTAAAAAGTTTGAAATGGCAACACCTCAGGCAAATGCTGAGGTCATCTTGCGAAATGTCATCTTGACAAACGGTTTTGTGTTTACTTTTGGCATTTGTGCAGTTCTGTTTTTTCTTTAGTTTTTGGTTGAAAAAAGACGCATTTGAGTGTTTTTGTAAACTGTTACGACAGTAAAAACTTGTGCTGTTTGTGCCGCACCGTGGGAAAAAGGCGATTTAGGCCGATCTTTTCACAAGTAAATTCCCATATTGTGATAACATCATATCATGAGCCAACCATCGTTATAAACGTAGTATAATAAAAACTTATTAAGAAATCTACAATAATTATAAAATATTTAATTTTCATCAAAATGCGTTTTATTGGATAAGTACCTTTACTCTAATGAAGTACGTTAAAAAAACGCATAAAGTGTTCATAAACGGTAATATTTTTTATAATTTAAAGCATAATCTATTAATAATAGATATTTATCATGTAAATATCTTTTGACGACGTCACTGGTAAAGATTAGTTGTATCCATGGAGATTAGTTGTATCTAATCGTGTGTGTGTGTGTGTATAATAAGTGTACGTGCACACAGGACGCGATTAAGCGATTAGCTTTGCTATGAGATACGACGCTATGCGATGCTATGCTTTTGATTACTTGCTATATTTTGGTTGTGTTTTAATAGAAAGCGATAAACAAAAGCGTAGTAACTTTCAAACCTCTGCCTGCGTCAGTTCCAGCTACCATGGAATTATTATTATTAGAAAATTTATTTTTACGATATATGTATATAAAAAAATGAAAAGTCAAAAAAAGAAATGGGTACATGAAATTTATCGTGAACAATTAACCTACGGAGAATTTTATCATTTGTTCTCCGAATTAACCCTATATCCTGACAAATTTCGAGAATATTTCCGAATGTCTTTGGAAACATTCATACTTATTGAAACTGGTATAACACCATTAGTGGAAAAAGTGACAACAAACTGGAGGGTTCCAATCAGCGTTAAAGAACGCCTTGCCGTAACGTTAAGGTAAGAAAAAAATGCTTAGATATATGTGAGTACTTAAATATTTTATTTCAAATTCGTTACAGTTATTTTAGAAAAATAACTGTAACAAATGGAAATGTAAACGTATAAAATATGTCTTTTTTCTTCAGCGGAGAATTGTGTAAGAACTATTTGTTTCTGTGGAATAAGCGGGTGAAGCCAATGGTGTTGCCACAAAAGTGTGTGTCATTTGAGGCTGATGAGTTGCCATATTATTGGCAAAACTTATATTTTCAACATGGTGCTCGTTCACTGTGGCTTGATAAAGGAGTTCCTGCATCTTGAGACGAAACCACATCTTTGTTTCAAAAAGCATTTTTTTTAGCGGTGTATGGAAACTCATAAGAAAGTGATAGTCATCATCCTGAGTAATCTAAGATTGTGTCGATAAAACGGAATTATTTGCTTTAAGAACGTCAATTTTTTGTTGCTCTAATTTCAAAAATTCTTCAATATCAAAGTCTTCTTTTCTTTTAGCTGCTCTTTTTGCAGGCCGTTTTGGCGGATGCCCACAGTCAGTTGGCTCTTGACGTACATTTTTATCTGAGCTAGTAGTTGCAATAGTTTGGTTGTTGTGATCAGATAATAGTTGTTCTGATTCAATTCTTTCATCCGGAGTACCAGATGTCTCATCGTCGATGTCATCAGGAAATAAATGATCATTGGATACATCTTCATTTAGTTGGCTTGCGTTATCGTCAGTGGGTAAGTTGCCAGTTAGCTGTCTCGGAGTCATTTGATCCTTAAGGAACCATAAAATCTTAAAGTAAGTCCACTTAACTAAAGATTAAAGGAGTTTCGTCTCCAAATTTAGGTTTCGGCAACTTCTTCAGCTCATTTCTAAAGATATCTCGTAAAGATTTCCATCTTTTTTTAGCAGCTTTTTCTAAAAAAAAAATAATAAAATTGTATGTTTTCAAAAACTAATCTTGTTTTTATGAATCAATTATTAGTTAAAAATTAACAGTAGAATGTTGACATATCTCTTAACATATCACTACAGATAATTCACTAAGGGCCAGTTCTACAAACATGGTATAACTTTTTTCCTAGAGTAATTACTATGACAACGATTGTTGAGACAATTGTAATTTTAGCAATTATTCTAAAAATAAACTTATACCATGATTGTGGAACTGGCCTTTAGTGATAATAACACACTAATTATAACCATAACTAACCTATCTGGCGATAGGTGCCTCTTATAGAACCCTAGCATTCTCTTTTCACCTTGGCGTTTCAACTGTGCAAAGATAGTTAAACAAACATGCGAAGCAATATGGAAAGTTTATGTTGCTATATATTTGCCGGTCCCGACGAAAGAAATTTTTAGTCGTTCCGCCTCTGACTATTGGAATAAATGGAACTTGCCTCATTGCGTCGGCTCAATTGATGGTAAACATGTACGAATTAAACGCCCGGCGAATTCAGGAACAATGTTTTACAATTATAAACAATATTTTTCCATCGTTTTACAAGCTGTGGCTGACGCCAACTACAAATTTCTGACCATAGAAGTGGGTGCATATGGAAAACAAAGCGATGGAGAAATCTTTCAGTCGTCACAAACATATGCTTTGTTAAAAAATGAAGAGTTTAATTTACTCAAGACAACAACATTACCTGATTCAGACATAGAACTCCCGTACTATTTGATTGGAGATGAAGCATATCCCTTGACACATTTCCTAATACGACCATTTCCTCGAAGGCAACTCACAGATGAAAATGAGAATTTCAACCCTAGGCTATGCAGAGCTCGAAGGTGTGTGGAATGTGCATTTGGTATTCTAGTGGATAGATGGAGAATATTAACGAAAGCAATAGAGACCGACCCTTCCGTAGCAGAAATCATAATTAAATGCGCTTGTTTGCTACACAATATTATAATATACCGAAAAGGAATCCATGATTATGATATAAACAATCACGAACAAACTTGCAGTGACATGATCAGCCAGCCTGCCTCACCTGTAAACAACAGAGCATCAAAACAAGCATATGAATTAAGAGATATTTTGAAATCGTATTTAGTAAACCACTAATATAATTGTTATTATATTTCTCGTAAATTAAAAAAAGTTTTTTTTAAATATCAAAATAAACTAGTATGTAAGCACCATGTTTAACTTACTTGAAACGTTTAGTTCTGCAGCTACCTCCTGCCATAATTTGTCAACTTTGTCCCGATCTCGATAGCCTTTGTTTTGTTGATCCCATAGTGGAAGACGCACTCGGACTGCATTTATTAATTTTTTTGCATCCATACTACACGAAATACGGACAAATATAACTAGACAATAACTAGCAGCGCGAGGACCCAAGCGATTAAAATCAAACTTGCTTGAAAATCAAACAGACGCGCGAGATCGCGTTGCATCGCATCGCATCTTAAAGCAGCAACAAGCGCGCTGTTTGAACGCTTGCTTTTGATTTTAGAGGTTTGTATTAATCGCACCGCATCGCATAGCATCGCTTATCGCTTAATCGCGTCCTGTGTGCACGTACACTAATATACGTTATCTACATTCAATACTTTGAATATTGACTTCTTTATAGAATATCTTATTTATGAAAATTTATAAATCATATTTTATTTAAAAAAATGCTTCATATTTTAATAATGAGGAATAGTATTGGTTTGCGCCTGTCAAAATAAGTGACAAATTTTTATGATACTATAAAGTGTGTTTTTTGCCATTTCTACATAAACATTTGGCATTATTGCATCAGAGATGTTGCAAGCAATCAAACGGCCCATAGTTCTACGGCAATGCTAATTCTAGCCTTTAAATGTTCTTCTAAGGTTTCATCAAGACTCAATTTCTAGCTAGTAGTCAGGTTATGTATTTCTGCTCTACTTTTTATTGAGCTTTGAAACATTCATTCGCCAATGCCAATGAGTTCAGGATTGCCAAAATAAACTTCTTCTAAACTGTACATCGATTTGAGTTTATTTCGATTAAATATTTGCATGATTTTTTTGTATTCCTTCCATACAAATTCGGTTATTTTTGTTATAAAACATATCGTTCTTAAATTCATCTACTACAATTGTGTTCAATGTATAGTAAAAGAAAATCAATAATTTAAAATATATATTAAAATTATAACACACAAGTTAGTAATGTTAAGGTTAGAAATGGCTGAACTTTTTAATTTAGACTTTTATTTAATGTACAAATATAGAAATGCAGCCCAAAGAAGAAAGCCTATTTTTTTATTATATGATAATCCTTTAGTATCTAATGAATTGTCTTTAGTATGATAATCCTTTAGATATCTCGAAAACTATAATACTTGGTATAAAACTATATAGGGTTAAATATGTTCAAAATGATCTCACCTATCACCATCTTTTTTATATACGTCGATGAACCAAACATATATATACTGTATATATATTTATAAATGGTAAACTACTATTTCATCTATCCCTATTCTTAACCTCTACTCAATTGTCTTATATCCGCCTAGTCCAGTGTATTGTAGTTGTACGTAAGTGATAATTTCTGACCAGCTCCAGAACATCCGAAGCGTAAGATGTAGTTGATACTTTTCAAGCAAGTGTATTGCTTTTTTTATAATTCCCTGTGCTTATTAAAATACTGTGATCTGAAGCCTATATATCTCAACCTAACCTCCACATATATAATACATTATAGGGATTTTTTTTCCTTTTATAGGTACGGCTTCAAATTAAATTTGTCAACTGAAATATCAAGTCACTATAACAGTTTACCTAAATTAACATTTTTTAAGGATTTATTCAAAAAATAAGTAATATTTACTAAGAAATTCTAAAACAATGCTTATTATCTGTTTATATATTTAAAGCGTTTTAGAGCGTAATTATTGTTTACAAAAAGAACCAGTATTTACTTCATTAAATATAATTCATAATTGAAGCAGCCGAATCTTCTTGTAAGAAACGAATAAAACCACTTTAACAATGTCCATTAAACCGTATAAAATGGTTTTTGTATTCCTGACATTTCAAGTTCTTATAAAAGTCAATTTATCTAAGCAAATGTCAGAAAAGGCTGAAATGTCTAACTTGATTGTAAATTTTATGACCTCAAAGGTTATAGATCCAAAGCTCCCATATGCAATTTTAGAAAACATGTGTTGGGATCATGGTAAAACATTTTCGCAGCTGCTATAAAACACAATATACTTAATTTTTTTTTAGATTCTAAGTTCCAGCTTTACAGTAAACTAGCGAAAAATCTTTTTTTTTTCGGAGGTAATAGTGTTGAAAATAATTTAGAATTACTACAAAAAGGAAGAATTAAACGGATTTTTAATTTTATTATCGTTGCCCATTTAGATTGCAATTTTGAAAAGTTTTATCATCAGGTAAGTACAGAAATATCTTTAAAGTTACCTATTGTTAAGAAAATTTATATGAATTTTTTACGAACTCTGTAACTTTTCTTTTTGGCTATTTGGGACCTCGCCATCCTTAACACACTTATTTTCCTAAATAGAAGATTAAGCTATTAACTAGGAGATCCTATATTTTATAATACAGGCTCGTTACATCATAATCAATTTATGGTGTGGCCTGATGATGCTTTGCAAATGCTAAACTTATTCTGATCACTTATTTATTGATCGTTCATGTTCGATAACCCTTGTGAATTTTAGTTTTAATATAGAAACTAATAAAAGAATATGGCTATGCAGATATGATGGAGAACCGATTATTATTGCAATACAACTTCATAGAGTGGTGCTTGAAGGCAAATTATCGCAAAGCGCATGCATGCATTTCGTGTGCTATGCTACACACCTGCTAATTTGTTAGCAGGTGTTTTTCAGTACGAAGTTATTAAGCGTCTAACTTTGATAAGGATAACTGAATTAACACTTCCAAAAAATTTGGCTTATCATGCAACAGCTAAGGTTGCCAAATGCTCGTTGGGATGATCTTCTATCAAATAAAATTATTCATATATGGAATAGATTCAGAGTTTAGCTTCCTGCTATCTTTAACATAATTATCTCTAAAAGAGCCTTTGCTGACAAACCATTGTGCAAAGAATTACATGGCTTCTGTGAGGCCTTGCAGGTTGTTAGTCGAGCTTTAGTCAATTACAGAATTACATACTACTCGGACAAGGTTTATACTCATCTTTTGGCAGGCATATTCTGATTTGCATTACTCGAAACTCAGTCACTTTCGATTCTTGAGTTGTCTCATGTTTTAATGTCAATCAGATTCCCAGGTTGCTTTGGCTTGGCTTGCTTCTTCAGCCACGATAGGAAGTCTTTTAGGGGCAAGGGTTTCTTATTTACGAGAAATAATCCCAGTAATATTCCAAAGATTCGTGGCCTAGCCCAAAACAAAGTACTGCAATTGGTTTCATGGTCCCAAAAATCTGTCGTTTAAACGAATGTTTCTTAAAACCGGTTGCTTAAGTTATTGGTTAAATTCCCTTTTTTATCCGCGCATGTGTTTTTCGCTTTGCCATGAGGCGGAGAGCTAAAGAATCCGAGATGCTAATTCATCCTGTAGAGTTGCGAAATTCACTTTTAGTTTGAGTGAAATATGGACAGCGCTTATATATGAGACTCCTGCGATGGAACCTGGGTCATGTAACAAATTTCCACCTTGGGAATGATTGCGGAGTTCGAGCAGTTACCCTAAAAACTACACAAAGTATTCTCCAATAACGTGACACTACTGGTTATTTCTTTTGTTTATGATTATATATTCTGTTGTTTCCTCTTCTTTAAAGAAAAAAGAGGATTGCCATTTTTTCATGCAGACTATAAATATAGATAATATAATTAGGCTAATAGAAATTTAGTCGGGGTAGTTATTTGAGTTAGGTAAGTCATAGATTAAACGGTTCATAACGATGCATATGCGCATACTATTAATATTTACTCTAATTTTTTAATCTTAAATCAACTTATCTCAAATCATGATTTTACCGAGGGCAAATAGAATAAAGAGTTAGAAAAGGTTGATCAATGAACATTTAATAATTTTGGTGATATTTGTCGTATAGTTTATTCAAAATACTTTTTGGAATAATTTCATATGCATAACTGTTTCTAATTTTATTTCTAGGTTATTGAAAATGACATCTTACTTTATCCATCAATTTGGCTTATTTTTGGAAATATATCTCAGTTGTATGTAAATAATCTATATATTCCAGTAAACAGAGTATTTATAATACCTCATTACAACTCCGCTACAAGAATATGGACTTTGGCGTCCCTGTATAAAACAAATAAATATTACAAGGGATATTTAAAAAACTTGTTTGGTAGTTGGACTTCTCAAGGAGGCTTAGATCTAACTGGCTCTTTTACATTAACAAGAAACAGAAGCAATTTTGTAAACATGCCCTTTAGGGTTTCATATGTTTTTACTAAACCATATTTTAATGATGTGTATACTCACAGGTAAAAATTACATTTAGTTTGAATTTATAAAAAATTACAACTTTTAGACATAAGGAAACAGACCCCGCATCAAAAATGAGCTTATTTGTCATGCAACAGATTTGTGATTATTGGAATATGACTCACATCATGATCTTTAGAAATGACTGGGGTTTTAAATATAGACACCCTACTAAACATTTTTTACGTGGTGCTTATAGTGATCTTTTGAAAGGAAGATCCGATATCTTAGGTAGGATCAATAAAAAATATATTATTATATGCAAAAAAATATAATTTTACTTTTAAGGTACTATAGGTTACATAAGACTCAACATCTTTAAAATTTTGTACCCGCAAGATCCCTATTTTGCATTTGCAATATTTTACATAGCTCCACCGCTTCCTTACTATCTAAACCTGTATGTTTTGCCTTTTGATACTACTTGTTGGATTCTAATTATTACCTTAATGATCTTAATAGGAATTTGTATAGGAATAATTTTTATATGGGAAGAAAAGGTAAAATACTTTAATAGTGTTTCTCAACAAAAGAAACAGAACTTTTCTGGATGCAGCGACGTACTTATTATGCAGGTATTAAATGTGATCAATATAAAAATGTAGTAAAATTGCGTCTTCATTAATCATTCTCTTTGCAAAATTTGCAGTTTTATTACCCCCTTTTAATTTTATTTATAATGTTGTGTTGTATTATCTGTTAATTATTATTAAGTGTTATTTACTTATTATATGCATTATTGTAGCTAATACCTGCAACTGACATGTCTTTTAAAATTATACATGTTTCTTAAAATTTACTTTTACGATATAAAAAATAAAAGAATAGAAAGGCAGAAAACGCTGCCATGTTTACCCTCCCGCCTCACTTATAACAATAAAATGTATTTATGTTCCTGGTAGTTATTGTCAAAAATATGAAATTAATGTTAAATTTAGCAGTAAAAAAAATACTTTTTAAATTTGAGTTTGAGGTCCCAGATTTAGTAATACGCTATATGTTTATATCTTACAACTCATGATCTCACAACTCCAAGACCCAATATATTTAGGCTGTCACCGATTTATAACATACAGTGCGGCTCATAATTGTTCCCCCTCCCCCTCTTATCTTTTGAATGCGTTTATGCAAAAATTTGAAATTTGGCACACATCATTAGCAACCTAAATACTACTTTCTGGTCTCTAGCTCATTTTGCAAAACTTCAAAATGGCGGCGGTATACCATTTTGAAAAATAAAATTAAATAGAAAGAGGGGTCATGCGATACATCGTTTGAAAGCTCCCATTGAATGCTTTTTGGTCGTAAAATCTTAAGTCATTACTTCTACCCATTACAAAATGGCAACCTTTGAAAATTTAATTTTAACATTTTTATTTATTGTTATTTTCTTTACTACACCTGTTCAGGTATAATTTTTTTGTAGATGTGTTGTTGTTTGTAAAGTTTGTATTTTTTGTCACTGTCAATGTCACATTATTATCATAAAAGTACACAACAGTACTAAACAAAAAGTACAAAAAGTACTACACAAAAACTTGTCTGGTTTACCAACACCTTTAAAAGCGAATAAGACCGAAAGAAGAGAATATTTTTATTATTTCGTTCAGTGTAATTTTTCTTCTGCCTTGATATAATCGAGAATCCCTGATCCACATCCCCTTGATGCAAAAATTTAAATTATTTTCATTTACTGTGAAAATCGTAATGTACATGAGACTGAAAGAATTTTTAATATTCGCTTTCCTGACCGTCCAATATGTCGAAAGTATATTCGCGAGCGAATTCAGAAATTTGCCGAGATGAGTATTGTTGCCAGTAGGGAAGAATCCAGGCCATCCCAGCTATCCAAAAAAAAAAAACAGAAAACAGGTGGATACTATAGCAGCTATGTTAAGAGATACACAACAGTGGGTGATACGTGTGATATATCTTCTACTACTGTGAAAAGGGTACTTAAAAAACATAAATTTCATCCGTATAAAATTCAAATGATTTATCAATTGACAGAAGATGATCCTAATCGACGTATGAAACTGTGCGAATTAATGACCGAGAGAATAGGATATCAGCCATTCTTAGATGAAGAAGATTTGTTTCAGTGATAAATGTCCTTTTTTCTTGAATGGTAATATTTATAGACAGAATGTCCGTTATTGGAGCAGCGTAAATCTCCACATACTTCGTGAAACACACACACAATACCCAAAAAAAAAAAATATTTATGGGCTTGCATATCAGAATCACATTGTTGGACTTGTTCTTTTAGACCAAAATTTGACTGGAGACCTGTACTTAAACATGTTGGAAAATGCAGTAGAACCACTAATCCTTAAGATTATTGAAGACAATCCTCATAAATTTGAGTCAACAATCACAAAAATCTCGGTCAAAGAATAATTGATGCATGTCGCAATATTGATGTTAAGCCACTTTCCAACATGTTCGTCAAGAGATTATTTTACTGTCTTAAGTTAATGGTGCACATTTTCAACATCTTTTGTAGTAAAATAGGTACATTTCTGTGTTACTTAAAGCCGCCTACTCATTAACGAACTTGTAACTGTAACTGCAACAGTTACTGTATCAAAGGAACTACTATAACCACGTTCTTTGCTCTCGCGACCCTCTCGAGCCGCATTGTTCGCCGTGAGCTTAAGCCGCCATGTCGCAACCAGAAATGATAGTCAGTGCTGCTTTTATTTGAATAGATGTATTAATTGAAAAAGAAAAACGTCCTCGGCGATGGTGGTCTCATGCACTGTATAAAGAGAGAAGTGGATCTTCATTATTTGCAGCTTTGAAGATGCAACAAATTAGCGGACACTACAAAAATTTTACCCGCATGAGTCCAACGGATTTTGAATATTGTATTAATTTAATTAACAACAACAACATTATCGTAATTATTATTTTTTTCTTGCAGATATCTGCAGTTGTGCCTATTACGGAACCAATTTCAGCCCAAGCATCTTCTTTCAAATGCCTTTTATAATAATCCTTATGTTTTTGATCCCATATCACAGGCATCTTTTTATAATTTTCAATTAAGGCCAAAACGTTTTCTTCATCCCACGTAATCATATTTTTTGGGTTGCAGCGCTGCACGGCACACGCGAACCTCGCAAAACAACGTCCACGAACCAACTAAAAATTCCTTTGTGTTCGTCCTAAAAACCGACAAAATTTGGTTCGCGGCAAGCGGCTCTGCGCGTGCTCGCGAACTCTGTTCGGTACACGTCCACATTACTGAATTTGGTTGCTGTAACAGTTGCAGTTACAGTTACAGTTCGTCAATGAGTACGCGGCTTTAAATTCAATTATTTTAAATAAAAATAAAAATGCAAAAAAAGGATTTTGAAAGGCTGCCATTTTGCTATAGGTAGAAGTAATGACTTAATATTCTAGGACCAGAGAGCATTCAGTGGGAGCTTTCAAACGATGTATCGCATGATCCTCCTTTCTATTTAATTTTATTTTTCAAAATGGCGTCCTGCTGCGATTTTGATGCTCTGCAAAATGAGCTTGGAACCCAAAAGTAGGATTTAAGTTGCTAATAATATGTGCCAAATTTCAAATTTTTATATAAACGCATTCAAAAGATAAGAAAGGAAGGACAATTAAGCGCCGCATGTATATGTTTATAATGGTGAGGCTTAATTTAATATTTCGTATGTTACAAAATTGACGTATCACATTCTTGTCCCATTATTGTCTCATTACTTATTTTTAGACTTAGAGTGGATGTTCTTGTTCGCCTTTTTTGCATTTATTCTCCTACTATTTTGTTTGACTCATTTACGTATACGTTTACTTTTGTATACTATACCGGGTGGTGCGTCACCGAGCGGAACATAGGAAATCCCATGTAAATTTTAAGGGGGTCACTTATTGGCTTCCCTTATATTTTACAGAAAAAAATATAAGATAACTTTTCGAAGAGACCAATCTGGCAAACCCTCGTGCAAAGTTTCAAAAAATTTTAATAAGCGAATCTTCAATTATTCAATTAAATGTAATTGCAAAATTACTAAATTTTCGGTTCAGTTAAACCAGACACCAGCCACCAGCAAACAATTTGTTATAAGGCTTTGACAAATCTGTACGTTACATCTGATCTGTCCGTACAGCCGAATACAAGACATGTTTTTTTTTCGTTTCATTTATTATCTCACAACCATACATTCAAAGTAAGACACGTTAACATTACTTTTTTATCTGAATTTTTATTTAATATAAGTAAGTTAATCCAATAACAATTATTATTATCGATTATTAAAAAAATTATTTTATCATACTTAGAATTCAATTAAACCAATAGCAGTATTTGAAATATTTTCAATTTATTTTCCCATCAAGCCTATCTGGTCCATTTCAACCATTAAACCTATTGTTAGTAAATTTGAGTCCAAAGACATTGCAATAAATAATTGTAAATGTTTAACTCAGAAGATCGAAAATAGATCCGAAAAAAGAAAGAACAGAACTCTTAATATTTTACTAAGTGTATAAAAAAAAATAAAATAAAATACAATAACTTTTTTTAAAATAATAGAGAATAATACATAATACATAAAAACATCAATTAATCAAATGTTTAAGCAACCCCCCATTAACAGCTAAACAATATCCTAACCGATCATAAAATTCATTTCTAGCGTTACTAAGTTGATATTGGGAAATTTTATTACATTCTAACGAAATAGCGTTTTGTAACTGGTTTAGATTCTTAAATTTTACACTTTTATAAATGACACTTTTTAAATGACCCCACAAAAAGAAGTCATTCGGTGAAAGATTAGGTGACCTGGCTGGCCAAATTATCCGGTACCGTGGACCAATAATATTGCCGTTAAAAGCATTTTCCAAGCACTCTCTAACCATACGGGCATTATGGGCCGGGCAACCATCCATTTGGTACCAGATCATTTGACCTGAACAACTTCTTCCAAGGCGGGTCCAATTTGATTTTGAAATAAGTCCAAATAGGTTATAGTCCATAAAAAAGGGTCCAATGATATGGTGTCCGATAATTCCCACGAATACATTTGTTTTTTGGGGATATTGTGTCCGAGTATGAACAAAGCGATGTTCATTTTCTTGGCTCCAATACCGGCAATTCTGAACATTTGGTTCATGTTGCGGGTAAATGTAAATGTACATGTTTTTCGAATTTATAGGAATAAAATTTGTGTTTTTTTTAAGTGCGCACTACCGTTGTATGATGTTTATTTATCTCTTGCCCAAGAACCCTTGTACTAACCATCTTGTTTTCCTCCACACTCAGTAGAATATTAAGATCTCTGTTCTCTCTTTCTTCGGCTATTTTCGATATCCTGAGTTGAACATTTACAATTATTTATTACGGTACCTTTGGACTCGAACTTATTGACAATACGTTTAATAGTTGAAATGGGCTTGGTGGGGAAATAAACTGAAAACATTTCAGATACTGCTCTAAAACTGTTTCCCACATAATGCCACTTAAATATGGCTATTTTTTCGTCGATTGAATAATTCATACTTGGTGCCCGTTTGGTTTTACCTGAACCGAAAATTTGTTAATTTTGCAATTACATTTAATTGAATAATTCAAGATTCGCTTATTAAAATTTTTTGAAACTTTGCACGAGGGTTTGCCAGATTGGTCTCTTCAAAAAGTTATCTCACATTTTTTCTGTAAAATGTACAGGGAAGCCAATAATTGACCCCTTAAAATTTACATGGGTTTTCCTATGTTCCGCTCGGCGACGCACCACCCGGTATAATATAAAATTACTGTATTTTTAGATTTTAATTCGTAAATACCTAATGCCTTGCAATGTTTTTTAACCTTTAATGTCGAATAAACCAAAATAAATGAACAAAAACATCACTTGACAAGTAACTAGTGATTATGGCCTTATTTCAGCTAGCCATAATAAGCCAAATGGGAATATTATATGAGCCGAAAAGTATGTCTGGGAAAATAGTTATATTTGTGGCATTATTTACTACAGCTTTTCTATACACAGCATTTTCTGCAAATATTGTAATATTTCTGCAAGCAAAAACTACAAACATTAAAAGTATTGCAGATCTTCATAATATAGGATACAACTTTGGAAGTGAGGATACCACTTATAATAGATATTATTTTACTGTAAGTTGTCATTTTTCGTATTTTAAATATGTTTTAAATGTTGAGCTTAATACCTTATGCATATGTTTTATAAAAAGAAGAGGTTAAACTCTTTAAAAAAATTAAAGCCTATAAATTATTAGTTAATTAATAAAATAATTACTTAAGTGGCTTCATCCAGACTTGTCTTTAAGTTCATGATTCCTGGGTGCCCAATTCGATAGAATAGAACAATTAATAGAGCATCCCTGGGGATCGATCTTTAACTCATCTCTACTCCCTCGCGTCACATCTTAAAATTCGTATTCTCGACAGAAAAGAAGAGAGCAAATTTGAAGGGAAAGCGTAGGCGTGTTGCCAAATATTCCAACCAATTATAGAAGAGTATTCTTGACATTTGAGAGCTTGTTTTTAGTAGTGGGGATAGTTTTATGGATTGCCGATTTTTTTGCTGTTTAGTGTTTTCGTTTAAGGCTGTTTATTTAAGATTATTTCTCGGAATTCTCCAATATTCATTAGCATCTTCTTGGTTTTGCCAAAGAAAATAATAGTAAACTATAGAAAATCTATCCCGTGTAAATTTTTTGACCACCTAAAAGGATCCCCGCTTTTCGAGCGAGGATCCATCGGTGAAATTACGCGTTGAAATCTGGCCGATCGCTTGGCTGTGTTGCAAAATTTAATTCGGCGGTTGCGACCCGGCTGAGCAACACAATATTATTTTTGTTATTCGCTCTTGTGACGGACGTAATTCTGTTATTTTTTTTATTATGGCTGTAGGCGAACTAGAAGAGAGAATCCTACGTTAAAGATGTTTAAATTTCCTTATAAAAATCCAAGTATTTGCGAACGTTGGATTTTAAATTGCGGTAAGTCCTAGAGTTCTATAAACATACTCAACCTTAATAGTGCCTTAGTAAGTAAGTACAGGGTGTTCCATTTAAGAGGAAAAACAGCATATTTTTTGACTTTTCCGGTATATTTAAAAAAATTGAAGATAGCCAATCGACGTATTTTAACTCGGAGAATTTGAAAATCGTAATAAGAAATCAATTCCATAACAAACAAAAAAGACTGACGACATTGTTTTCTTATTACGATTTTCAAATTCTCCGAGTTAAAATACGTCGATTGGCTATCTTCAATTTTGTAAATATACGGAAAAAGTTAAAAATATGCCGTTTTTCCTCTTAAATGGAACACCTTGTACCTAAAATTCGTTTCATGGGTCTTTAACTGTGGCTCCTGGAAGAGCCAGGTATAAATACGTGTATTTTTACGCAAAGTTACAGCTGAATATCTGTGAAATGAACATCACCTACAATCTATATCTATCTCAAGTTTTAATTGGGAACTATTCGGCAATGAAAATTACAGTTAACCAAAAACTATAATTTTCTGACTTTTAGGTAAATGAAAAATGTCTAAGGTCGTAAAACTATGAGGTGATGTACAAAGTTAATTTTTGAATACTGAAAATTACATTTAAAGAATAAAATATATAATACCGGTTTAAATAGTCAAATTACAAAACAATAATTACTTTGAGATAAACCCTTAAAAATAGTACCATAACAAATAATAATAGTTATTTATTAGAGTAAAATAGGCGTTTTAAAATTACTGCCTTCGCTAAAGCTCGTGTAGTAAACTTCATTTTACTCCCTATTAATCATTTTACTGCCTCATCTGTAAAAGTCAATAAAGTGAACTTTTTGAGTGAAGGCGAAAAATATATTATTTTATTTTATTATACTGAATCTTCTAATCTTGACCAACTTTAAAGTATACAAACTCGAAAATTAGCGAATCGTCGAATTTAAATCATCAGGTTGACAAAAAATATAAGTTACGCTTTTCTTTTAAAATAGGTAGGTATTTTATGATACCGATTTTGGGGAAGTTTGAGGATCGTTGATATAAATATTTTTGATAGAATTTCTCTTTTGCGCGCCATTGTTTTTTTGTGCTCATGCAGTTTTGTATACTTTTGTATACTTAGTGTTGCCATTGCTAAGTGGGACACAGGAAATCCCATGTTATTTTTTTATAGGGATTGGCTTTCCTCTTTAACTTAGAGAAAAAAGTATTAAAATTTATTAAAGAGCACTAAAATCTATAGCCTATAAAATAGCACAGCAATAAAATAGCACGTCACGCACAGACATTTTTTACTTATTTAAACAGCTTAAATCTCTACCACTTGTTACTTTGATAGTCAAAATACCTTTGACATATATATCAATTCACGCCGATTCTGTGAGCTTTATTAAGCTTTATAGCCAAAAATCTATATAAAAATTAAAAAATTATCTTTTTTCATTGCAATGTATTTACAGGTAACAACCAACATTTTTTTATCTTGACTAGTGGACCGTTAAATAAGTTTGTCGTTTTATACATGACTACTGTATTGGTAGTAAATACAGTAGTTCAGTCCAAAAGATGTTTATTTTGTCCAAAAACTATTTTATTAAATATAAAGCGCAAGATTGTTTGAGTCTCAAAATAGAGAACAAAATTATTGCTCAAAAAGAGATTTCTACTTGGCTAGGAAGTAAAGACGATTCTTGTTACTTACACAAACTTTTTTTAGTGCATCATTTGGTTATTTATTTATTTATTTATTTACAGTCAAGGCTTTCTAACAGACAGGCACAGCTGTCCAATAATAAGAAAGCACGTTATATCACAAATACAAATTAGTAAACAAGTTCTATATAATAGTAATTACAACTACAGAGAATTAATTCTTAAAATTACATCACAATCTAGAAAGAATTACTTATGTAGTTTAATCAGGAAGCCGTCTTAGGTGTCGTTTAAAGGCATCAAAGCTCAAAAAAAATAAGTCAATATTAGGATGGTTTAACTCCAAACTATTATACATACGGGTACATCTAATAATTGGAGAATTCGATAAGTAATTGGAAAAATACCTGGACACTACAAAAGTTTGTCTATTACGAAGGATGTAAGGATTGATGTTAAAATTGAGTTTTTCTAAAACAGATGAAGAATCAATAAAGTTGTTTACGGCCTTGTATATAAATATTAAATCAAAATTTCTTCTTCGGACCTCCAACGATTGCATATTATAAAATTTTAAATTATCATCATAACTAAAGAAATGCCGTCGTCTGTTAAACCTATAATTTAAAGTGTTAACAAATTTGCGCTGCACACTCTCTAGTCGGCCAATATAATTGGTGTACATTGGATTCCAAACTGTTGTTGCGTATTGCAGTACAGGTCTTACTATACTATTGAATAAAATTGTTAAGGAATTTATGTTGCTAAATCCTTTTGTTGCTCGAAAAACAAATCCAAGATTTTTAAGAGCCTTTTGTACAATATTTTCAAGATGCTTTTCACTTATCACTAATATATTTAAATTTTGCAAATGAGAGACGAGCCTTTAAAAAAAGAACAAAAACAAAAACTAAAAAATTTTAAAAATAAGTAGTTTTTCGTACTATTTGTTATTATCAAGGCTAATGGAGACATATAACTGAAATATGTTCATGATGATGGCATTTCCGGTTATACCATAAGTTCTTGCTAACTTCCTTATTTTAAAAGGCACGCTCTACACTTCATTTAATTTTTTGATTCTACGTTAAATTTGATCTACGAAAAACATTCATGAATGAATGTTTTTTACTATTGAAGGATATTTCCAAACTTTGTGTTCTCAAGACGCATGCCAATTAGCCAAAATATTTAAAAAATATTCGTATTTGATTAAGAATGTTATTGCGCCTGTTAAAAATTTGACTCCAGTTTATTTCAACACCCTGTACCAAATTTGGTACACTTATGTTTTAAGTGGTCCTGAACAATAATCCAGTACCATTTTTCAAAAATAAATATCGCTAATACTACTTCTCGATTTTTCGCACTTCAAACTTGAATACAGTAGGCCATGACCTGCTTTCTCTAAATGTCGAACTTGCCATTTTTGACCATCTAACAAAAAAAAAGTTTTTGAAAATTTGTCAAGAAACAAAAATTTTAGAGGGGTGGCTAACCTTTAAGTGGGACACACTGTATAGACATATATTAATATAAGCTAATGAGCATTAACTTCCTGTATAACCGGAAGTGCCGCCAGCATAAAAATATTTAAGTCGTATGCCTCCCCATCTCTATCAACCCTATCAAATTGCGAGATTTAATAATTTCTTGTTTTCGAAAACAATTCTTTTGTAAATGGTTTTCGACTAGGTTCATCCAGGGACACGCTGTATTAAAAATGTGCATATTTTATTTGCAATTTTTTTGCCAACCGCTCATTTTTTTAACTAGTTTGTGGATTTTTTAGGGAGAAAATTGAGAAAAAAATACCCATTAAGTGCATCAAAATTTATGTTTTTTTTAATCTGAGACACCCTGTATTCTCATATTTATGAAAAATCCTACAATTTGAGTTTGAACACTTAACTGTATCAATTATATAGCTGTAAATTAAAATAATTCGTATTTCTATTGTATTAGATTATATATACAGGGTGTACAGGTGTATTAGATTATATAGATTATATGTATGTGATGTACATATAAGTATAAGTATTAGAATAATTTTCTTTTTTTTCGTCTAAAAGTGTTAATGATTTGCGGATCCAAGATTTTAGTAATAAATGTTATAAAAATGTGAATATGTACTACCTACATGTATATAAAAATCCAATTTTAGAATAACTTAAGCAGGAAGTATAATATACATATACTTAGTACATATACATATATTATGTAAGTACATATCTATATTATTAAAATTAGAAGTTTTTAAATTTTTGTTATAAAATATAGGTAATTATGCACCAAAATTCAACCCGGCATTTTGTCCTGTTTAATTAGCTTTAAACCATAACTTTAAGTTTTTTGATAAAAATAATATAGGTACTAGTAATGTTTCTTTGATTTTGTTATTTAAAATGTTTGTGAGAATTATTTTCTATTAAAACATATTCCTCCACTTTGTTCCTAATTAACTTCAAATGTCAACTTTAAAGATTAAGGCCTTATTAATAATAATTCTGCGATGCGGTACAAAGACAAATCAATGCAAAAAATGCCAAAAAT
This sequence comes from Anthonomus grandis grandis, assembly GCF_022605725.1. Classification (NCBI taxonomy): domain Eukaryota; kingdom Metazoa; phylum Arthropoda; class Insecta; order Coleoptera; family Curculionidae; genus Anthonomus; species Anthonomus grandis. The sequence continues at coordinate 14,074,447 of NC_065552.1, read as the reverse complement.
TAAGTCTTTATACATTTGGAATTATTTTATTTTTCTAGGCACGTGCATTTTTTTTTTAATTTTAGCGTTTGAAATAATAATGGAGAAATTTTAATTTTAATGCGAACAAAACCAAAATGATGACTTAACAATTTTTCGCGATTTTTACAAATTTTTTCAATACAATAATATGGTAGGTGTCAGATTTTATGTAGTTTTCCAGAAGCAAATAATGCAGGCGGCAAAACCTCACTATATATTAAGCCTCAAGCAATTTTATCTCAGTGTATCTAAATAAATAAGGTAAAAAACATAGTCACAAGTTTCTAATAATAAGTTAAATCAATATGTTAAGAATAAACTAAAAATTAATTAAAACATCCATTTTCCCAAAACCTAATTGCGAATACCTCGTTCTGCCTTTATACGGCGCGGCGCGGCGCGAGAGAATTATTCACTAACAGATAAAATTTAAAATGTTACCAGTAATGGCAACGTCGCTTCGATTCTTACACGGTTAGCGCATAAAATATTCTTATTTAAGGAAGCATTGATGTCTCCTTGTCGGTTTACAGCTTGCCATTTACGTGGGTTATCTATTCGTTAGTATAATTATCTTTGGTTTTGCTCAACAATATCCCACACTAAGATTGAATTTAAGTTAATCTTGGTAGCAAATTAGAAAAGCAGAAATACGATAAAAAAGAACTACTTTAAATAACCGTAATCAAAGACAAAATAAACAATATACATTCATAAACACACCACCCCATAAAATAATAAACACAAAACAAAATTTACCAAAATGACACATGACATACAAAGTGAAATTAATGCGCTTGCGTTACATACGAGACCTAAATCGTTCCCCGCAAAAAAACCAGTAGAAGAAATTTTGATCTCCAGGGAGCAACCTTTCTATCAATTTTTAGTAGAGCGAAGTTCAGAAATACGGATTTTGTATTTTTAATAGAGCCACGCCCCCTTTCTATTAGCTGTTCTACTCCCGGTTTTCAAGAATTGGGGCCCTGCCATAGCAATATGAATGTAGCAGACTATAAAAATCACTTTTGTATAATATTTTATTTCATTTTGTTCAAACCCCTTTAAAAAAACACGCTTCTTCATAGATGACACTAAAATGCAGTCAATTGAATGTAAAACTTTAGTTGTCTACAATTCAAATTAGGAATTTAAAATTAAAATTCAGAACTTATTTGGATTAATTATATATTCTCTTTACCAAAACAAGTTATGCAGTTGCAAGTTAACCCAGATCAGCACAAGTTCTTAACCCTCTGATTGGCTTTGTTGATGATGAACCTTTTAGGTTATATGGAGTTTTTAAATAATTTTTACGAATAACGTTCGTTTCTAGTCCACTCAACTGATATTTACAACTTAACTCTTAAACAACGCTTGGTTATGTATGTGTTATTAAATGTTATTAAATTATTAAATGTTCCAAAATATAGGTTTATGTATGTATTGAGTACTTAGAAAAAAATTATGGATAAAGTCATGAAAACTATTGCTAAATATTTTTTGTTTAAATTAGTAACAGTTTTTATTAAAAATAAACATTATAACTAAATATTCTATTATTGAAACACATATTTATGGATTTTATATAAAATTAGTTTATTACATAAAATGGATAATATTGACATTAAAAGGAAAATATTTTTTTATCATTTCACTAGACAAATTTAGACTTATAAATATGTTTTTATAGAAACCTGATATAAAAACAAACGAATACTACAGAAAGCTTATTTACCACAATAACCTGCACTACGCAAATGGTTCATTAAAAAATTTTATGACAGTGGAAGAAGGGGTTCGACAAATGACACAAAATTACTTTGCTTTTCATGCGGATCCTCAAGCTGCTTATTATGCTATTCAAAATAAATATACAAATGCACAAAAATGCGCTTTAAGGAAAGTGGAGACTATTTTTAAAACTGAACCTATGTATGTGTCTTTGCCCAAAAATTCTACGTATTATGAATTTCTCATAAAAAGGTATTAAGGTTTAAAAAATTTATTTATTATTCATTAATATTTGCATATTACTTTTTTAGCATAAGAAGAATTCAAGAAGTTGGGCTTCTAGCCAGAGAGCAAAAAATATTTTTTAGTAAAATGCCAAAATGCATGGGACATAAGAAGATGTTTTTTAACGTTGGTGTAAAAGAATCTTACTTTGCCTTTTATATTTTTGGTACAGGCTATGTTATAAGTATAATCTTATTAATTTTAGAAAATCTAATTGCTTCATATATCAAACGAATGGACCAGAATAATGTCAAGATTTTGGTAAAAACTAAAATATAATATTGATGTTAGGAGTAGGACAGTAGGATCTCAGTAATTATAATAATATAAGCTTTATTTTACATTTAGGTCAAATAAATATGTAGTGATTTAGCCTTTAGGGAAAGTAGATGTATTAATAGATCATCTATAAACAAAAAAGCAAACATAATAAATATACCAAGTCTGCTGTTTTGAATTTTTATTAAAACATATTCAAGCAATTAAGCTTTGAAGCTTTTAAACCTCCAAATTTTATCACTTTTCAAAAAAATCCTTGAAAAAATATTATAATGATACTTCGTATCTTTTTTATACTACCAAAGATCTTTAATATTCTAGGCTCAATCATAACCCTTATCTCTAATAAATTTCAAGATACAGTCTTTCAAGCAATAATAATCAGGCTAAAAATTTTTAGTCCTCCTTTAACGTAAATATCGTCTAGGTAATATCGTTGATTGAATATTTGGTAATTTAATAATTTTTTAATTATTATATAATATTAAATTAATAAAATCTAAATACTTCCTAAATTTTGCAAAAAACTGAAATTTGGCAAAATCATTTTATTTTTTTTCTGGCGTTATTTCAAAATATATGACAAAAGTATTTATTAAATGAATAAATAATTATTGTGACTTTTTCTCGCCTATACGATGACACCTTTAAATTTAAAATACGACGTTCTGTCTTTAAAGAGCCATCATCAACTTTGTTTTTCTTTGTGGGCGCTATATTGACCACTTGCAGTTTAACTGCGCTGTGATCTCGCATAAATAACTAGATAAATGTGGTGGTCAAGTAATGTATTGGAAGGTGCTATCTCTTACAACTTAAATTTTATTAACAAATAATAAATTACTTACCAAAATCCTTTTTTGAGACAAAAATAAATAAATAAAAACAAAACAAAAATGCAATAAGCTTTTATTTATTAATTAGAAAATTAACAAAAATATTAAATAAAGGTGATGATATAGGTAGGTTTCACGTAAATATAAAGAGTAAATTAAATAATTAAAGATTTAATATCTATATACGGTACTATAGTTTTTTAGAGTCAATAATTTTTTGCAAAAAGTAGCCCGAAATGTGATTTTTGACAATACGGGTTTGTGAAACCAGCCAATATCTCAAAAACTGTGTCGGGTAGTGAGATCTGTGAAGTACACTTTTTTTGGACAAAAATATTGAAAAATAGATACCTTTAACTGAAATTAATATAAAAATAAAATCGCAAAATTTAAAAGGTTTTGAATAAGGGTGTAACAACACTATAAAATATAGAAAATAGGCCACATTTTAATTTGCAATACAGGCAAACACTTAATTACTAATTCTTAAAACTAGAAAAAGTTAATAAGAAAAAAAAACAAATATTTTGTTTTACAGTATGAAGGGTCTCATCGCGATTATACAGGATGTCCAAAATAAGGATGATTAAATGGTTTAATTAGGCGAAAGTTGCGCAATATAAATGCAATGATTGAATAAATGCAATCTAAAAATTGGAAAAATGCCAAATACTTCCTAATATTCAGGAAAAAGGTGAAATTTGGCAAAATGGTTTTTTTTTTCTGGCGTTATTTGAAAATATAAAATAAAATCATGTATACATTGTTGTAAACACTTTCTCTCATTTACAAGTTAACATCTTTAACTTTTAAATACGACGTTCCTTCTTTAGAGTGTCATAATCAACTTTGTTTCTTCTTGTCGACGCCATGTTGGCCACTTGCAGTTTTGTCTAACCCTTTTAATTACTTTTTCAACGAGGTAATTTCTAGTGAGTAGTTGGAATCATCCCTATTAAATATTATATACCTCTCTCTCTTTTAAATACAATTTCGAATTTCAAAAAATTCAAAACATACTTTATTCATAAATACATGGTACCTACTTGTTAACATGGTACTTCTATGATATAAAATAGGCATATTAATCGACATATTACTAACACATAATTTAAAAACAATACACAATAGTGGGTTCAACATACTAGTATAAACACAAAATGTATTTTCAATTTCAAAGCAAGACGACTTAAAAATTTTTTAGAGTAACATCACAAATTCTAACCTTTACATCTTTACTAAAAACTAATTATTACTATTGGCCTATTCCTAACTATCTTCAAAAAATTCTAATGCTATAAAAATACTTGCTTTTAAGAAGTTTCGTTAAGGACTTTTTAAAGCGAGGAGAACTTCTAGAGACTTTTATGACATTTGGAAAATGATTAAAAATTTTTATGCTCAAGTAAATAAGAGAATTCTTAGTTCACTTTTCGGGATGGGCATTGGAATATTGTATTTTTTTCTGATATTATAATGTTTTAAGGAGCCATTATTTTGAAGATACAATTTATATTTTTTGTTTATTAGGCAAGCAGACTCAACAATAAACAAGCAACACAAGGAAAGTATCTATAAATAGGAGCCTGCATGTCCTGTGGAGATTTATGACACATATATTTAATGGCTCGTTTTTTAAAAACAAACATCAAGTCAAAAAGCCGTTTACTAATGCAACTCCAAAATGTTATTCCATACTGTAGGTATTTTTGTATGAAAGTAAGTTCCAACTTTCGACAAAAAAAAAAAATAGAACGTTTTTGCAGATATCAATCTCAGTTCATTTAAAACCACTCTATAATTATATATATTATAACAGCATAACATCGTCTAGCCAGTTTTTGCCTCCTGACATATCTCCATAAAACTTAGGTTTATGATCGATAACAGTTCCAAGAAATCTGTTAAAATTATTCACTTCCAATTCTTTGTTGTGAATCATGAACTGCTCTGAACATAAAAACTTAACAATTTAGTCTTATCTATGTTTAAAAATAACAAATTAGCATCAAACCACTGTTTAATCATTAATAAATCTTTAGAAATTGTTCTTGTTAATGTGCTTTTGTTATTGTCTGCCCATAAGATAGTGGTGTTATCTGCAAAAATAGTGAAGAATCCTCTTATCTGGAGAAACGCCAGGTCATTTATATACAATAGAAATAAAATAGGACCGAGAAACGAACCCTGCTTACTACACAAAGTTCAGACAAATTGCCATTTGGCCAAACAAACTTTTTTCTGTCTAACAAAACAAAATTTTAACCATTCTAGAGCAACTCCCCTAAACCCATATCTAGAAAGCTTACCGAGCACTATTCCATGGTTGACACAGTCAAAGTCTTTAGAGAAGTCGCAGAATACCGCTGCAGCAAAGTGACCTTCTTCAAGCTCAAATATAATCTCTCCAAGAATGAAAACATTACTCGACATTCATTTAATATGTTATTTTTTTTAATTAGGAAAGCTACCATTCGTACTATAACCGGTTTCTCAATAACTTTAAAGGCTTTTTAGGCTTTATTTTTATCTTTTTCATGAATGAATTTCATCATGAAAACAATTATTGAAAATACTTAAAACACTAAAGACCATAAACATAATATATTGATTTAAAATTTTCTTAAAGTAAAAAAAAGAAAAAGAGAAAATGGCTCTCATAGACATGAAGAGACAATATCTTTAAGAGTTCGAGTTGATTTTTGTAGATAAAATAGATAATTTTCTGTGAGGTTTATAATTAGATTTTTTTAAAGATTTTTAGAAGATTTTGAGATTCCCATTTTAGGTTGTTATAAATCAAAGTCTTAATATACGCACACTGATTAATTTTGCCTAAAGGAGCCATCGTCTCACAAACTAAACACATTTACATATATCTATCTATTTGTGATAACGATATCCAAGAAAAATTTTTAACAACTACCAAATTGCAATACGGCAAACACGAACCTGTGCAAAAACTCTCCCACACGACTCAGGGATGATCGGCCGATTCACAGAACACAAATATATAGCCGATTACTAATGAGAAGCGACGGACGAAATTATTTTCGCGCATACTGGAGAGAACCGCCATCTATTTTTCACGCATATTTGCGGTCACGCTTTAGCCCATAAGGTTGCGTATCTTCCCAAATATTCAATCAACGGTAATATGTAAAACTAGGAAAAAGTCATCAGGGCATAAAGCTACAATACATGTATTTAGTTTTATCATAGAATAACGAGACAAATTCATATCAATTCATATCAATTAGACAAATTCATTCAATCAAAATTTCTCTCGTTAGCCTATGGTTTTATTTAAGCCTAAAATACTAGTATAGTCCTAATGTCTAAGCGACATTCTCCTAATATGAGGAAACTAAAAATGGTTTCAAAGGAATACTGTTATCCATTAGCATAATTTTTGCCATATGTTACTAGCTTTGGGGATTATTTAACAGTGAACAAAATTATCAGATTTTTTTTTAAATAAGAGCATTATCATCGGTAATCGGCATTAAATCCTCTGGGTTAGCTTAAATCCATAATTGGGTCCTCTCACGATTTTCCAGGTGTAATATTTGGTAGGTACTTGATAGGTAGCGAGATTAAATGAGAAAGGCAGAGGGTTATCTAGTTAGACTTATTTATTTCTAACTTAAATACATGAACGAGCTTAATACACACAGTTATTACCGTACTGAACTACGCGACGCTGTCAGGTGTTATGCTGCGACTTACAGTGCGAGGTTGCCGAGCATCATAAGATACAATACATAACACGCCCCTTATTAACAAATTAAATTAAAAGAAAGCTTATTATTAACATAACATAAATGATGGTTATAAACTGAGATAAAGGAACAGTAACACTTACAATTTAAAAATTTATAGAATAACAAATATATAAAATCCAGTTTTTCAGGGCGCTTAATTACCCGACCACTTCTTGTTTTAGAAATGTTATTGTCCATAAGGTTTACAGAAAGATCTATCTGCGGTAAAGCCTGTGCAGTAGGCTGAGTCTCGCTGGAATCTTTGTTTTCAGAATACTCAGAATATTCTGAAACAGCTGGTTCTGAAACTTTATTGAGAATACTTATTTCTCTAAGTCAACGCGGTTTCTTCTATATTCACCTTCTTGCTCGGTTCGAACATAATAGTCATTATAATCACCTTTGGAAATATCTAACCACTTTTTTCCAATCACGAAGGCCTCGTTCAATTAATATCTTATCATTTGGCTGTAAATCAGGCAGTTTTTTAGCATGTTGGTCATAGTTCAGTTTCTGTTGCATCTGCTTGTATTCCATTTTTTTTTAATATCTTTGTGCTAAATTTGAGTTTAGGCAGGAAAATGCGTAAAATTGGAAAGGTTGTTCTTAATTTTCTACCCATCAGAAGATCGCATGGAGCGGGCAAGTCTTGCTTAGGGGTAACATTATAGCTTAAAACAGCTAACAAAGGATCTTGTTTACTTATAAGAGCTTTTGTTAGAAGAACTTTAGCAGTTTGAATTGATTGTTCGACCATTCCATTACTTTGGGAGTGTTCGGGGCTAGATGTTTTAAGAGTTATGTCGTTTAAAGCGAAATTAGCAAATTCTGCGGAGAAGGAGAACCGTTGAGAAGGAGAATCTCTTGAGGTGTGCCATTTATCGGAAACACATTTTTTAAAGAAGATATTGTCATGGTCGCCGTCTTAATAGGTATCTTATTGACTATGACAAATTTGCTGAAATAGTCACAGATAACAAGAAAGTCGGTACCCTTATGACTCTTGAAATCTATACCCACTTTTTCCCAGGGTAATTTCGGAATTGTATGAGGTGTCAAAGCCTATTTCTGGTTACTACGGGAGTACTCCTGGCAAATTTTGCAACTTAATGCCATATCTTCTATAGCTGTAGTGATTCCGGGCCAGTATACGGTCTCATCAGCAAGTTTTTTACATGAAACAACTCCTTGGTAACTACGATATTTCATTTTAATGGCTAAGGGTATTAAAATTCGCTTCTTATAAAAAATAATATTTTTATGCAGATATATTTCGCTGCGAATATTCCAATATAACTTAGCTCTGATGGTTTTAAATTGCCTATATGTTCTGGCGAGCCTGAAATTCTATAGTCTATGAGTTTCTGAATAATAGGATCTTTAGAAATTGCATTTAGCAGTTTTTGTTCATTTTCTTTAGAAGTTGCAAGGACAGGGTATACCTTTAAGTGATTCTCTAGATAATCAGTATTTATCGATTCGTTTACTAGATCTCTGCTAAGTGCATCAGCATTTTTTTTTCCTGGCACATACTCCAGAGTAAATTGATATCTTAATAGTCTGATTATCAATCTTTGAAGTCTAACAGAGGCCTATGGTCGGTCTGAAGTAAAAACTTATTTCCATAGAGATAAAAATGGAATTTTTTACATCCAAAAACTAAAGCAAGAATTTGTTTCTCAATGTAATTGTACTTTTGTTGCGTCTCTGTTAAAGAAACCGAGGCAAACTCAACTGGATGATTATCTTGCATTAATACAGCATCTAGGCCATAAGGGCTAGCTGTTTACAGATAAAACAGTTTTCTTTAAAGGGTCAAAGAATGACAAAACTGGCGCAAACGTTACTAAATTTTTTAAACGGTTGAAAGATCTGATTTCATTTTCTGACCACTGCCAATCGTTGTAAATAAATTATGTGACGCTGTCAGGTGTTATGCTGCGACTTAGAGTACAGTTCGAGGTTGCCGAGCATCATTAAATACAATACATAACACCAGGATTATCATAAAATTCATCTAATAATTTAAACTTGTATCATACAACAGTCAGACAACCATTGGAAAGGCTACTTTGAACTGGAATTTGTTTTCTAAATTAAGTTTTTACACAGCTTTTATTTTAGTTACTTAAATATGGCTAAAGAGTTTACTATCTCGGTTCTAGGATTAATATCCTGGTCTCTGAGTTTTGCATTAAAATAATTCAATAAAAGCTAATATTTTATTTACTGTTTCTTTTATTGATATTTAGAGTATTCACACAAAGTGCAACTAGGTGATAAAACATCTAAATGGATACGAAAGTATGCGGTCGAACGATATAAGCTTAAAAAATATACACAAGAGAGACTTTTTGTCCAATAACAAAAAAGGGTACCAATTTTACAGTTTTGAAACGAATCTAGTTATCAACTAGTTACACGTATTATATCATAATATAATAACTTATATAAGTTAAATGTTGTAAATCTCCTCATTTCATTTTCAAGGCAGTTGTAACCTATAAGGAGTAAAGCAAAAGCATTATTTAGAGCCAACCAAATTCCGGCAGTATTCTTCTAGAGTCATGTACCCTATGTATATTCCTTTGAGTTAAAGGAGTTGGAGCTCTCGGTGGTGAATCAGAAGGAGGACTTAACGGTTGAGGAGTTAATGGCCTCGGAGTAAAAGATCGTTCCTTATCCTATAATAATTTTTTTTTGTCATTTTAGGATAATCTGCCATAATTCGACCTAGTAATATACCTTTTCTTTATGGTGAATCTCATCCTCTACATCAGACACGTTTTCTAGAGCAAGAGATGCCTTAAATTCATGTTTTGCTTCTTCAAAAAGCTGAAGATCTTGATCTTCAAATTTCTCCTCACCTTGCTTTAACTCATCTTTACCTACTAAATATAAAGTAAAAAAACTACTATTTTTTACTTTAAATCCTACCTTGAACATCAGATCTGTCCTCTTTAAAATTTTCGGAAGAAATTATTCTATTTAACTCATCACAACTGCCTTTACTTTCAGAATCTTCCGAAGAAAAGCCATCTTTGTCTTCATTCTCTTGGCCACTTTCTATTTGTGGTTGTTCAAAACGAAGTCGCATTGTTGACACGAGTTGCTTAGATGGAGATGTTTCATTTACCTTTAAAGATTTATCGGGAGAGGATAACTTGGGAAATTGTTGAAAAGACCTCGAGGGTGATGAGTTTTTGGACGTCTCTAAAGGCTTAACCGGCGGTGAGGGTATCATAAAGGGACTTTGGGCACCGCGAGTTGGAGACTTACCTTCAACAAAAAATTCATCTTAAATCACAATATCATATTTTGTTATACTATTTTAAAAGGTTTGCGTTTCTAATATATTTTGTTAAATATGGTTTTTATAATTCAGGATTGGCAATCAGATATTTTATTTATATAAAAATAAAACCGTAAAAATTATAATGATTATAAAAAATTTAATTAGTCGTTTTCGTTTTGACAAAATCTAAGTATAAACTACAATCAACAATGTACGAACTGTAAAACGCTACTGCCAAACAATGTTTACCCAATGCTCATTTTCTCTATCCTGTTAGGACTAATGACGGTTCTTTGCTAAAAAAACTAAATGTGTACTAAATAAAATAATATTTTTTAGAAAGTAATAGTAAAAGACTTTATACGTCATCTAAGTAGCCAAAATCTAACTATGATCGAATTTATCACCGTATATCTAAATTAATAAAGTCTTACTCGATGAATCCATAATATTCTTGTCAGTTTTATCAAGCTGATCTGAAGGTATACCATTCGATGTCTCAAAAATAAAAACTGAAGATGCCTGGTTACTTTCTAAATTTATCAAATCTAGATCTTGTTCTGTCGATTGCTTCGGTTGCGTCACTTCGTTTTTCGTAACTAAAGGTTCAGGAGGAAATATTGCAATAGTTGGCGAAAGTACGGTGCTTTTTTTATTATTTGAATCAAGTATAGTTACGTTTGGACTGATGCTTACACTTCCTCTGATCGTTCCTAAAACATTATAATATCATTTATTTAAATATCCATGTTTTTCTAAATAATGCTTCACACACCATACGGTGATGTATCATCTTTTATAAGTTTAACAATTTCAGCTCCAGTATAATCAGGTAAAGTCACCTGAGGACTTGCAGATCTAGAACTATCAGGACTCTTTGCAGCTAATCGTTTAGCCTCTGTTATGGCTTTTTGAAGGTTTTGTTGTTTTTTGAATGAATCTCTTCTGTGACACCTTCCAATTTGCGATCTGTAATAATAAATATATGAAAAGTATTTATGTCCGGAGAAATTTTACTGCCTATTCTTTGATTAATTTGAATCTAAAATCTCCATTGTTAGTGGAACACACAATATAGAATTTATCGTCTGTTTTGTCATCTACATGAGTAGTGTCAATTTTTTAAATAATTATACAGCAGATATCGAAAGTTTGGTAAAATGTTGTCCCTTACCTTGTACTTACCCGATAATTGTTAATACATCGTGTGTAATAATAATTATCATATATATATTTTGCAATACTTACGCTACGTAGGCTCCTTTAACCACTGCTTGCCACTTATTTAAGCTAGAATCCATGGCTGCCATTTTTGCGATTCGTCTAAATCTGTGAAAAGAAATGTTATTTCTACTGAAAGTGGATAAGAAATTATACTAAGAAGTGTCTTAAACTTAAGTATAATCTCATTTCAACTTAAAATATATTCATAACAATAGTACCTTGCCAAAGAGGTTTCACCTTCCGGTGGAGGTGCAAATAGTTCTTCATTTTCATCTATAGCAACTGGAGCTACTTTAAAGTCTTTCATAAGACGTCGTTCCCAAATTTTCATTCTTTTACCCAGTACAGCTAGAAAAAATATATTAATATAAGGTTGAAGAAATATAAAAAACTTACCCTTTTCTCTTTTCTCAGCAGATGAGACGTCCATGCCATTTCTGCTCAGTAACTCAATCAGTTCATAACGAAACGAAGATATATCACTTTTTAATTCATTTATATCATCTTCAGTTACCAGACTTTCATCATATTTTCTATGCATAGATGAGACATATCTCCACACTAAGGCTCTCATTACTGCAGTATATCTGTAGTCTCGCTCTTTCTCTTCTCTATTTCGTCTCTAAGAACAAATTATTGTATACATTTATTTTCGCTAGAATTAATAATTTAGAGGTGTACCTTTGTAGACATTCTTTTAAGTTTGTCTTTCTTTCGAAGCCCTAAAAGTTTAAATAAATGTTTAGGTTTAGGAAATATATTAAAAGGAGGTGGTAAAGTGCCAGATTCCTCGAAGTAGCTCATCCAAAGCTTGGTTCTTGCAAACTTCCATTCAGTATCCGAATGTTGCTTCAAAATATTTTAAATTATTAATTATTTATGTTAAACGAGTTTATGTTACCTCAATCATTGCATAAGAATTAGACATCATTGCAATAAGGAGATTCAGTAGTACAATAACGTTGATTACAGAATAAGAACCGAACATCAGTAGTCCCCAAAACCTGGTGTAGGTTTTTATACCAGTTAGTTCAAAGCTATCGAGATCCACCATTCCAAAAGAAGCCCAAAATAACGACTGAGAAGATTCAAAGACACTAAAAATGTAAGTCTAATTAAAAAAGTTAAAAAGGGTTTTAATATTAATTACTTTGCAAATCGTCTCCATTTCATACAAGAGTCGCCTGCATTGTCAAAGTCGGGTTCACCACTTGGTAGGTGATAGCACTTTTGTTTTTCGAGGTCGGAAAAGTACCATAAAAGTTGGTTAAGTCCTTAACAATAAAGTATGGTTAGTTTTTAATGCAGCTGAAATTCTTTGCAAGAACTTACCACAAGCAAAAGCAAAAAGAACCAATGAATAAATGAAAAAGAACTTCACTATATCGATTACCATTCGTCCTAGTGAAATTTGTAAAGGTCCTAAGTGTGGGTTTATTGAGAATAAGTGCACCAATTTTAAGGCACTAAAAATTAATTTTGTTATCTTAAACTCACTGACGGGTTTCTTTTAGTGGTTAAATAGCTGTACCTATTTAACTAAAAAAATTGGAATGTTTTCTATAACTGCAGTATAATAAGATACCGATGTTCCTCATTTTTTACATTTTTTATTGTTAAGCCCCGCTTTAATATTTAATCAAGCATATATGTAAGCCACACAAATTACATTTATATTATTGGTTTACTTGCGATTCCGAGTTTTCTATAATACTAATACTGATGATAGTTTTGAACCTCTAGTTCTTTCTACATACTTTATTCTATGTATATTTACTTTGTACATCTTGAATATGGCCCAGTATGCCTCGTTGTACCTACCTCGACTTTAGAACTTTGAAAGGCTAAAATTAGCATTGCCGTGAAACTATGGCTAGTTTATTTGCTTGCAACATCTCTGATGCATTAATGCCAAATGCTTGTATACAAATGGCAAAAAACACACTTTATAAGATCATAAAAATTTGTCACTTATTTTGACAGGGGCATAACATTACTATTCCTCTTTAATAAAATATGAACCTGAAATGAATGTTTTTTTTTTTTTTTTAAATATGATAAGATACTCGATAAAGAAGTCAACATTCAAAGTTAAATGAATGTAGATCACGTATATTAAAGAAAAAGGCAACAACATCGCAACGCCGCACGATCGCATTGTTAATTGCACCGAGACAAGTAATCTTTACCATTACCAGTGACGTCGTCAAAAAATATTTACATGATAAATATTTATTATTAATAGGTTATGATAAATTATAAACAATATTACCGTTATTATGCTGTTATGATAATATCGGTATTTACTTGTGAAACAAGCGGCTTAAGTCGCCGCCTTTTTCCATGGTGCGGCACAAACGGCGCAAAAACACTGAAATGCCTTTTTCCTTTTTTAAGCAAAAACTAAAGTAAAAACACAAAACTTCCAACGTTTGCTTTGAAGATGTTATTTTTGCTCTTAGAATAACATATATCTATTTATACTTTTTAGTTTTAATCCAAAAATATAACATTATTATATGTGTTGATATTTAGCTGAAAATTTCCTCTTTTGAAAATGCGTGTAAAGTTGACAACAGAGAATCGATGAATATGTTTATAAACAAAACACCCCCCTTGCCCCTGTCCACATGTTGAACTCAAGCAAATTGGTTGTTTACTAATTCTAGCCTTTCAATGTTCTAAGACTGCGACCATTGTTGATCTTTTATGTCGTCTCTGTCCTTTTGAATTGTCTGAATTGTCGAAACAGTGGGCTGCCAAGGCAGTTGTGCATATAGGTCTCCTAATGGACCCGTCATGCCCCACCGCGGGTCACCAGAGCTCAACGGCCTTAGAGAAGCCGATAAGGCTCTCTGGTCTGAAGGACTTAAAGTCACTCGGTACACTAAAAGTGTTACCCAAGTATTTGAACACTTTCAGTCACACACTGCCACTCCTCTCTACCTGCAATGTGCGTTACGAATCCCTCGCAGTCCACAGTCACTGGAGCCATGCAGTCACTGCCCATCAGAAGAAGAGGACATTCCTGTATGGCCCGTGACCAAATTTTTGCGTGACCGGTCTCGCCAGCACGTAGTTCGCCGAAGACGTATAGCCTGTACGCAGTCCTCATTGCCTCGAATTGCACAACGAGGTTCAGAGGCGGAAGGCTCAGCAGAGTCTCGAGCGCTCTAGTTGGCGTCGTCCGCATGGAACCCGTTATGCTGAGACATGCAAGACGTTGGACTCTGTCCAGTTGAGCACGAATTTTCGCTTTCTCCGTATATGGCCACCAAACGATAACCCCGTATGTAAGAAGATCCAGTGCGCGAGTAGATCCAGTGGAGGATCTTAGGAGACAGACCCCAGGTATTGCCAAAAGCCCGCCTGCAGGCCCATAGCGCACAGGTAGCCTTCTTAATTCTGGTATCTGAATGATCTTACCAGGAGAGTTTGGGATCTAACTTGATTTCCAGAAATTGACCTGTCCTGGAGTAATGCTGCAGCTGCACGCCACCTAGAGATATAACAGGGGGCGTGCCAAAGTTACGTCTCCTCGTGAATAGTAGGAGCTCTGCTTTTTTGGGGTTAATCCTGAGACCCCCCCGAGAGGCACCATATGTCCACCATACGCAGGGCTCTCATCATAGGGCCCCGCATTGAGACAGCGTCTTTCCCCGGGCAAAGGATTACCAGATCATTAGCATAGACCTGTGTGTATAGGCCAGCATTGTTTAAAAGATTTATCAGGCTGTCGACCACAAGGCACCACAAGGTAGGGGACAATACTCCTCCCTGCGGGCACACCCCGAGCCGCCAACGTTTCGATAATCTCGTTGTTGAGCTGAGCAGATACATGACGTTTCGAGAGCATGACCTCTATCTAGCTAACCAAACAGGGTTCTGAGCCGCGGCTCTCGAGTGCTTGGCAGATTAATGCTAAAGGGGTGTTGTCGCCCCTTCAATGTCTAGAAACGCACCCAGACAGGTCTTGCCACTACCCAGAGCACCCTCCACCTTCCTCACAAGGTGGTGTAGGGCCAGGTCCGTGGATTTTCCCGCCTGATAGGCGTATTGGTGCACATGCAGTAGTTTTTTGACCAGGATGCTTTCCTTAAGGTACCGATCAATCAGCCTCTCCATCGCCTTCAGCATAAACCTGGTAAGGCTGATAGGTCGGTACGATTTGGGATCTGTAAAATCGCTTTTTCCGGGTTTCGGAATCAAGACGACTTTCACTTGACGCCATAACTTTGGGACGTAGCCCTAAGCAAGTCCCTGTTCTTATCCAATACTTAAAAAGAAGAGCTCCATCAATGGGAGTGTTAGCAGATCCTCTTCTCTCAGCCTTTATGTATATAGAATTCTCTATTTCCTATAGCTCAGTGCTCCCCCATCTGCAATCAAGTGTTCCATCGACTCCTCTTCCTCGCCGAATTTCTTAATAAACTTTATGGTATATACCAACGAAACACAAATCCTTGTTATTCCTAATAAGTTGCATTGCCAATACTAAGTAATTTTATATTAACATTTGGTATACCCAATGTATATCCTTTATCATTCTTTAGGTTCAAAAATAATTTCCTTTATATTCACAAAAATATCATAATAATAATAAATATTTTTTAATTGCAAACTCAACATACCTACATAAAAAAAGAGAAAAAATACACATTTATTATTTTATGCAAATAAAAGCTCATATTATGTTAACAAAAAAAAAGAACTTGAGGTAATCTATTTTTCAACTTGCAACCTGTTTTCATAGCTATTTCTACTATTTTACATGTATTTTAGATTTAACGGTTTATACAGGGTATTAGTAAATAAGTGCGACAAACTTCAGGAGGTGATTCTGCATGGAAAAGTAATAACAGTTTGCTATATAAACGTATGTCCGCAAATGCTGTGTTTTCCGAGATACGGGGTGTTAAAAGTTTTTGTTAAAAATTGATGATTTATTTATTACTCTGAAACCGGTCGAGATATGCAAATGAAATTTGGAGGGTTTTAAGATGTATTTATCGCGTATTTTTTGACACGCAATTAAGAATTTTATGTTCACGATTGGCGCTCATACGGGTAATGATCTCAATTTTTTTCAAGAAAAAAATGATACATCCCCAAGATATTTTAAATTCAAAATAACTTTTGAATTTCTCGTTCAATTCGTGACAAAAAAATCCCTCATTTTTTTTTGGTATTTGGCGCCGTTTCTCTGCAAAAAAACATCTTGACGCGTATTTTTTATTTCTTTAATACATTATCAAGAACTATCTAATACAAAAATATTAAACCAGAACAATAATAGAAAATAACAATACTAAAATTTTAAATAGGCGCAAAGCTACAAGAAATGTTCAAAATGACCTCCCTCAGACGTTACACAAGATACAATTGAAAATGAATATGTGGGCCAGTGGAGACTTTGTGGGTCGTCAAAAGTATTTTCCATTTACTGGTCTGAAAGGTGTGCAGCAGGTAATTTACAGCATATCTTTTGACACATTACCCCCAGATTTTAACAAATCAACTAGGTCGTGCTGCAATTTGAGTGCAGAAGATAAATCAGCACAACTCATACAGACATTGTATATAAATGTATCTTGTAAAGAGCTATTTGCAACTTGTGGAAACCTGGAAACCAGAATTTGCTACTTCTTAAACTATACGAATAGCAACCTAATGGCTAGACGAATGTCACTGCATTTAGGCGATATTCCTGAAGTTTATCATTTTGGTTAAAGCGCCACAAAAGGCGTTGGGCATCCCTATGTTTTTCCGCCAATAAAATTTGTAAATATATTTGTTTAATATCAGCTAAAATACCTAAGGTAGAATCGAAAAACTAAAAACATCTTTGTTATATGTTTTTACAGTTTTCGACCTAATAAAAAAGAATCACTTACACTAACTTCATAATGTATTTCTTATTATCTTACAATCGGCTATAATTCGATTCCTCAACGTCATCAACATTTTCGACGGGAGTGGAATAAACTAATGACTTATGAAAACCCCAAATGCAAAAATCTAGAGAATTTAAATCTGGCGATCGAGCAGGTCAATGTTACCTATCCAAAGATTTTGAAAAACTGTATCTAAGTGATTACGTACATTTATACTAAAATGGGCTGGTGAACCATCGTGCATGAACCATAAGTGTTGACTCAGCTGTAGAGGAATTTCTTCAGAAAGAACAGGTAACTCTTCCTGTAGGAAATAAAGGTAAAATTCTCCTGTTAAGCGTTGTGGGAGGAAATATGGGCCGATTAACTGATCGTCAATTAATCCAAGCCATACATTTACTGAAAACTGATGCTGAAAATGAGCCTCAAAGATTCCATGTAGATTCTCCTCAGCCCATAAGTGATTGTTATGGAGATTTCGTATGCAATGTCTTCCAAAAGTAGCTTCGTCAAAATACCATTTAAATAATTAGGAATTTGAGCGATTTGATGAAGAATATTGGCAAAAAAATAGATGTGGAAAAAAGTCTCTAGTCTAGGTAGTAGAACTTGCACACGTTAAACATATATTGGATACAAATGATTTTCTTTAAAAATTTCAAATACAGTGAAGTCGATTACAAACAAAATGTTGGCAATTTTTCGAGGACTTATTTCAGGTGACTCCGCAATTAACTCTAGAACCGCTTTTTCTAGTTGCACCGTTCGTACTTGTCAAAGGCGACGGTAGTCAGCCGTTTGTTTCTTAAACGTACCATTTTCACACAAACGTTGGTGAAGACGAACAAATATTGTGTGATGGGGTACTCTACGTCCTGGATGCAACTCAGCATCTTCGAGATTGTCGACCATTTCCATTTCTTCGGCCATAGACAAAATGCATATCTGACAGTTCCGCATTTGTAAAATTTTCCATTTTTTTCGATAAAAGAAAAATTAATTACTTATTAATAATAGCTAAAAGCTTAATAGTAAAGGAACGCTAATTTGACATTTCGTATTTCGCAGATGAATGTTGACATTTTGTATTTAATATTATACTCTATTTACTTTTTGGTAAGAGCACAGTGCCTCATTATTTATGCAGAAGTAGCATAAATATAGGATGAGTCTTCCATTTTTCTACATGTAACAAAATGATAAACCAGGCTGTTTTTACCAATTTTAATGGGATAAGTCCTGTATGGTCTCAAATACAATAGGTCGTAAAATTCGGAACAATGGTTTCGAGTTCATTTTTATGACAAACGGGTTGCCAGTGTCGTCCCGACTATGGATATTGATTTTAATTTTTAAGTTAAATAATTATCTGTTATGAAAAATGTATAAATAATGTTGGATTTTATCTATTATCTATTAGATAAAGATTTTTAGAAAAAGTATGGTTGGTAGGTATAACCTATATTTATTAAATTAACAAGAAACATTTCTTAAAAGCGGAAAAGCCTTATTATAAAACTATGGCAAATAAAATGAAATATAAAAATTTGATTAATACCGCAATTTGATTGTTTTTTAAATGTTTAAAAAATTCTTATAAAATTTAATTTTTTTAATACCAACCAATAAAAAATGCAACTCTCCAAACATATCTTGTCATTTATAAGAAAGGTACATAAATATAAGGATCTTTTAATTTATTAACTATAATTACATATATTACAATAAAAATATTTACGAACTATACAAAAAAAAATCAATTTATAAATCACACATTTCATTACTCTCATCGCTTTCATCCGAATCAGACATTCTCACTGTTATAACTAAGGGTTCGACAGTTTCTTCTAGAAGATTATTGAGGGTCCACATATTTTCTTCTTCTTTTATAGCATGATTCACAGCATTGCTCCAGTTTTCTTGGGTAACGTTATCCACTGCTGCATTCAGAAGTTCTCTCACATCTTTCAATTTAAAGGTTTTATTATTTCTAGCCACAAATCCTTTTACTTGAGCCCAAATTAACTTTATAGGATTTAATTTACAATGGTAAGGTGGCAAACGAAGTACAGTTATATTGTGTTGTTTTGCCATTTCGTCAATAACGTGTCTCTTATATTTTGATTTATTTTCTGTAACTATTGTCAGAAGCTCTGCTTTTACCGCGTCATCTTCAAAAGGTATTTCTTTTTCGGTAAGCCAGTTTTTTATTTCCCCTTTTCGCCAGCAGGATGATGGTAATTTTTCTATTAATTTTGAATGGTAGCTGGCATTGTCCATAACAATAATTGAAGTTTCGGGAATTGACTTGATCATTTCGGAAAAATAATCTTCAAAAACATCAGCGTTCATTTCTTCGTGGTAATCCTTAGTTGACTTCGATTCGAATTCAAAGAGACCGCCATTTAAAAATCTGGTACATTTTCGTCTTCTTTTATAAGTGTCAAAATTTTGTCGATAGTTGGGATTTCATTCTTAAAATAAAATGAATATACTGTCCTCCTGATGATATGCATTGCTGTCTCATCAACTGCTATCGGCTTCCTACCGGCAGTTTTCTTTACACTCTTCTTAGGCAAGTTCTCACGGTTTTCAATTTTTCTGTCACTAAGAAGTCTGTAAATTGTTGCTTTACTTATGCCTGTCATATTGGCACATGTAGAAACTAGATTTCTAATAGTACTTAGAGGCATTTGATGCACAAGTGCATTATGTACGTAGTTATATAGTATAGTCATATATATCATCATACTATAGTCCTTGCTTTAAAATCTAAAACACCTTTACACACTATGGGGCTAAACTTTGACATTCTTACAACAAATGCGCAACAATACTGAAAAATAAATTAAGTTTTTAGTATATATCTATATTATATACCTGTTTGCATTTAAGATTGCACAATTTAGGTACCTATAATACTCCATATTTACCTACCTAGACAATATCTACTTATAAGGGTTAAAAAGAACTTGTTCATTAGGTACTTAAGTAATTCAAATAATTTATGGCTAAAATTGGCCTATTTCTTGCAATATTAAATAAACCCAAAAAATGAAAACATTCAGGTGTACTAGAAAAGTGGAACGCCAATGGTTTACGACCGTTTTATGGCTATCGACTCTTTCGTGTGCTCCTACGGATTAAGAAATGGACTATAGATAAATGTTGACAGTAGCCTATTAGATAATGTATTAAAGATTAATCATCAAGATTTTTTTATGCATAAAAACGGGGCCACATGCGAAAAGAAATAAGAAAAAGATAAGAGAGGTTTTTTGTCACATATTGAATAAGGAATTCAAAAATTCACGGACAAAGGAGACTTCTTGAAAAGAGATAAAGGTATTTCAAATTAATAAAGAATATATTAGCGACACAACAGAAATTGAATATACCGTGTCTTGTTTTCTACTATTATACATTCAATTCTTAAAAACATATAGGGCCAATTAAATTATAAGGTTCGAAGAAATAATAACTCCCCAACATTAAGCTTATCTATAGTAGAATAAATAAAATATGTTATTCAAATAAAAAACTAAAAGTCTATAACTAGTAATGATATTGAACTTTTAATTATAAATTTAATTAAAAATATCCATACAGAATTTAATTTAGAAAAAATTGTTTTACTAAAATGTTTTTATACCTCGTATTTGTTATAAATATTAGGTATTTATAGAGAAAACATAAAATTTTGGTGTGAGTTTTATTTTTTCATTTAAAATTTCCAAATAAAAACCAACTGCAGAATTTCAATTCCATCCTGTAGGACCTAAGTATTACTACCCAGTAGGATAGTTTAAAGATATGAAGACGCATATGAGTGTCAATGAGTCTTAATGGGCTTGTTTGATTAAGTTATAACGGTATATCTATTTTTTTGCTCCGTTTAAAAAAAAAAATTATGAAGCTAGAACTGGTTGCCCAATAGTGTTTCTGTAAAAATATAGAGGTAACGAGCTGTTATTAAATCATAGATAAGGGCTATAAATAAGATCTCATTTCCCAGTAAGAAATGTTTAGAAGCTGACAGAAACGATAATATAGCTAAAATTTACGTAATCAGACAATCAAATTAAAGCATATACATATAAAGTTAATAGCGGTAAAATTGGGAGAAAAATTAAAGCAAAATAAAGAGGTAGGGATTCGTATTTTATTCGTTATTAGAGGTTCATGTTGAATATCTTTATTTTAGATAAGAGTGTATACAATAGACAAGGATGTTATAATAAATAACAAGGATATATTACTTAGTTTTAAGCAAAATTTACATTATGTCAGATCTATCTTTCTTAGCCTCAAAATTAGCTTACACTGTTAATAACTTCGTTTGCTCACGTTAGACCAAAAAATGTGTTCGCACATATTTTGAACCGAGTTTATGCTCGAAACATGAACATACCCAGAAATCTGTTGACGCAATAAATATGTTTTGGCATTGATTAATTACAAAGAAAGTAAGAACATTAGCCCAAGAAGGGGCACATGACTAAATTTTTTTTTTACAATTTAGCGGATGCCACAGCGAAAATCCACGAATTAGGCTGCAGGATCACCTTACCATTCACCAGATTTAGCCCGAAGCGACTTTCTTTTGTTCACTACTTTAACTTGCAAACACATTTTACAAATGTCTTTAGGATTTGCCCCACTTCTCACAGAATATACGAAATGAGTGTTTTGGATTGGTATCGATTCCTAGGTATTTAATTCTTTTTCTAAGGTCGAGGTTACTACAGTACGAAATGGAAGCCTAAACTTTCTAAAAGATGAGCAGTTAAGAAGCGGCAAAGCCAGCAGCAATCTTGTATTTTGTGAAAAGCTATCGTCTAGAAATTATCTTTAAAAAGTCGGCTACGTGTGGTCAATTGAATGAATATTCCAAAGTTTTCTAGTATAGTTCTCTTTAATACTGTCTAATATCATCAAGTTCTAATACCATCTTATTTCTTCATATTTTATTACCAAGCATCTTTACGTAATCCTTTTATTCATTGTTTTTTGATTTGATTAACATTTGCTTAAAAATACTTATTTAAAGAAATGTTTTGAATGTATTTGCTACAATGTTATGCACTCAAAACTCTTTTTAATATTTCATTTTCAGATTTTTAGACAATTAAGATATTGTTCAAAATTCTGTAGAGACAATAAGACATGTTTTTTTATCTATTGTCAAGCCCATTTTCGTAATAAACATTACAATATAGGAAACCGATAAATATAGAAAAAAAAAATTAAAAAAAATATATAAATATATTTTACCTAAGAATATTTGCAGCTGCAAACAGTCCTTCGGCAATAAGCTGTGGATCAAAAGCATTCCATTCCTCCCTTCTTAAATATGCTGTTTGTGGATCATTATAAATTTCATTGCATTGTTGAAGATAGGCGATAGCTCTTAATCCAAAGGTCATAGAATAAAAAAGGTTTCTAGTAAAATCGATGAAATTCCAAAGATTGCGCAAGTAACTTTTTATGCCTTCTGTAAATATTTCTTGAGTTTCTTCAAATATAAATCCTAAAAGGATATATGGTCTTAAGAATACATTAACTTAGTGATTTATATCATAATAACTTACCTATGACATATATCAATACAGCATATTCTAAAAAAGTTGGTGTATTACCCCTTTGTTTCTGATATTTTTCCAAAACGTAAGCTTTCATAGATTGGGAACCAACGTATTCGAAAAAAATATCGTCAGCCCTTAAAGACACCAAGATCAATAGTACTGTAAAATTTATGGAGTTTTCATAATGGAAGAAAATAGTTAAAGGACTTACATAAGAAAAATAAGTAAGATGACGCATGAATCAAAAACTTCATAAAAGGTTTCCTCATAAGTTTACCACTTTTTGTCTCAGGTGCAAATGTATACAGAAGGCAATATAATGGAAAGAATAGGGCCACTTTTATAATTATCATTAACTTTTGAACAGTGGATTTCCTGCGAAATCCGGGAACTCCTTCATACCATAAAGCTGCTAAAAGCTGTTGAATATTCGGATGCGAAACAAACTATAAGAAAAAGTTTTGCGTAAGTAAAAATATATTATTATTCTATTATTTAATATGTGAGTTATACTATTAACTAAAACAAAACCTTTTTCTGCTTGTACAGGATAGCAAGTTCAAGCCTTGCCAGTTTCATGTGTTCGCCCTCCTGGTACGGAGGGTTATTAGGATCATGGTTTAAAATAATTGCCAATTCGCTTGAACTTCTTGACTGTTGCAGCAAATCCACAGCAAATTGCTGACATTGCTTACGTAAATCCATATATTCAGATTTTGATTCAGGTTCTGCAAAAGCCAAATTCCGTAATTCCCATGATAACTGAAATGCTGTTAAAAGAGGATCACTAGAGGAAAGCGCCATTAGCGATGGACTAGCCAAGGCCTTATACTCATTTAACCGAGATAATGAGTATCGCAAAGAATCTTCTTCTGATTGACTTACGCAGTCATCACAGCCGCATCTATAAGCATTCTGTATTTTAATATAACCAAACAGGTATTACATTATACTTACTTAATATCATGTGGCATGGGTATCGTAGCTCCCCTATCTAATAAAATCTTTAATATTTCGTAGTTATTTCTATGAGCAGCTAAAATTAAAGGAGTAATATCGGGTGTGAACACTGCAGTATTTAAATCCACTTTTTGCCAACTCTAAAAATAGTTTATCACTTAAATGAAACCCAGTATCCAAATTATTTACATAAGGTTCTCCTTCTTTATGTATCAATTCTTCATGTTCTAAAAGTAACTCGACTGCTTCAACAAACTCAACATTGATAGCATATAGAAGAGCATCTCTGGTTTCAACGCCCATAATAACAAGAAGTTCTACCATTTCAAGATTTTCTTGGTCAATCGCTATTGTTAGTGCCCCTCTACCTAAACTGTCTACACAGTTTATATCAAAGGTATTTTTTCTTTGGGCTCTCGATAGCAATCTTTAAATTCAATATACATTCTTCAATTGTAAAAATTTACAAAAAAATAGGTTAATAGTAAAGTAATGAGGAAAATAAAAACCAAGTAGAAGGCTTAAAAAATTAAAATTAAAAAGTTCAATATAACAAAATTAGAGCTTTTTAGAAGAAGGTTGATGATAAAAGTAATTCTGTTTTCATTATTAATTTTTCATCATTTTCAATTTTATACAGAGTCTGTAAGTTCGAATAAATTCAGTAGTTCATATAACTTTTTTTTCTCAAAAAAATCCTCGGACTCGTCGATTAGTATTTTTAGTTGCTCTCTTTTTTGTAGAAACCAAAGTTATATAGTGTGCCCCAAAAACAAGACATGACGTCACCGACGATTTTTTTAATAGCAATCCTAAGTTTTTATTACTTATTTTTATAGGGCGTATCAAATTATCCATAGCTGCAAAATTTCAAGTTTATGTGATTAACCATTTTTAAAAGAATTGAAATTAACAAAAAAATATTTAATTTAAATTATAAAATCTCTTTTACGCAAAAAGTTTTTTAACAAACGTTTAAAATGTAGTCCATCTACTATTTAATATTATTCGATGTACTTGAAAATCATTCTGATTATGTTTAACGATTTATGTATAAATTAATAGACAGCATGTTCCAAAATTGAAATACCGGGTGGTGCTTCGCCGAGCGGAACATAGGAAATCCCATGTAAATTTTAAGGGGGTCAATTATTGGCTTCCCTGTACATTTTTTCTATAAAATTTACATGGGTTTTCCTATGTTCCGCTCGGATCCACCGCACCACCCGGTATATATTATAATGTTATCGATGATTTTTTTAAAAAAGGCTTTTACTTATTTCTAAAGAGAATATCGACTTTTCTAAATAGCAAAATTTCAATTTGTCGTCACAATATTGCCGTTATTGGGCACAAGAAAATCCATTTTAGATAAGACAAGGCCAGCCTTAACATCCAGAGAAAGTAAATGTTTGGGAGGGAATTGTAGGCCAGTAAGTTATACGTCCAATTTTCTTTAAAGAAAATCTAAATGGGGCAAAATATTTACTGTTTTTACAAGAAGAACTAATTCCAAATCTAGCTGTTCTGTTTTCTGATTAAATAGAAGCTGATATGCCAAATAGGAACATCTGGTTTCAACAAGATAGTGCGCCTTCCCATTATGCGTATCCTGTTCGAAACTATTTGGATACTATATTTCCAGGCAGATGAATTGGTAGAGAAGAGACTAACTCCTTTAGTTTTTTTCCTATGGCGATATTTTAATTTCAAAAACGACTGAATTTAGTTCAAGTTACAGACTCGTACTGTATAACTTCTATTAAAAATTAAAATGTGCATACTTAAATGGCAAAAATTTATTTGTGAAAATATTTTTATGACGTATTGGACTCTTTTGAATTTTTTCTAGGTATTATTCATTTCTTGAGACACGAATTATAAAAGTCGCACTTTTCTTATAAGAAAAATGAAACGAACCATCAACATCAATAAAGTTCAAGCTTTTTAAATAAATTCCGTTCTATATAAAAAGCGCTCATGGCATAAAATAAAAATGTAGCGTAAAGGGTAGCCAAAGGCAATTTCGAATCACATGTATTATCTTAAAAAGAACTCAGGCATACAGAATATCTTAAAAAACTAAAAATTTGTTATATGGTTAAACGGAAATTATGCTGAAAGGACCATTATTTATCTAAATAATCATGTGGCTCACTACAATCGAAGAACTTGAGCTGCCGAGAAAATTAGGTGGTTATAATTTAAATTGTCACAATAAAGGAGTACTCAGAAAATACAAGAAGGCTACATTCATTAGGATATTTGTAACGAACAGGTAACAAAAATTAATCACAAAAATTAGACTTTGGGATAAATGAAGATGCATATGCGAAACTCCTAGTAAACCTCAATATTTAAAACATTGGGGTGTCAAAGCTTTTGATCCTGATAAGCAGGGAAGCAGTAAAGAAGTTTATAATAAATAAATTGGTTACCGCCATGGGCGAAGCTGCCTGATAGAGTCGTCAACACTTGCAAAACCGGAATATATGCAAGTGGCAAAAAAATTCACTTATTCTACCCATCGATTAATGATAATTGTTGAATACCGTAATTGTTTTTTTTTTTTGGAATTTATTAATTATATCCATTGTTTATGTATTCTTTTTTTCACAACAATTTTTTAATCTTATAACGAAGCGATTAGCGACTATTGGGCATTGTTGTTGTGATATTCAGTTTAGCTAATCCTTACTAAAATTGTTTTTGGCTTGTTTTAAATTTGTTAGATCTGATGATGAGATCATTGATTTAGGGGCTCCTGGGCCGATACAGAAGCACTTAAAACTACTATAAAAAGCTAATTGACATCTGAAATCCACAAAAAATTGCAGTTCTAAATTAGTTTCATGTTTTATGATATGGAGACTATAACATTATAACTCAAACGTTTCTTTTCTAGGCTTTTCACTAGCAAAACTTGTCGCAATTTATATAATTTTCTTCAGCCAGACTTCGGAAGCTCCCCGAATCCGTGGCCTTGAGCCACGGTCCACCCGGCCCATCCCTTAATCCGGCCCTGAATACACCTGTTTTAAATTGTACTTTTAATTATAAGTTTTCTTGAGACCGAGACTTGTTTGATTTTTGATATAGGCAATGCTGAATTAATTAGTAGATACAAGACTTGCTACTTACTTTCTTACAGTTGGAAGGTCTCCTCTTTCAATAGCCAAAAGGTATTTCTTTTCATTCAAAGTTAATGCTTTCGGCAGGTTCGGTAATGTTGTAAATTTATGACTGCGCCTAGCTTCGACATCTTCCTATAACATAAACTTACATATTGGAAATTTTGAACAGAAATAATAGGATTTACGTCATTTATATTTTCTTTACTCTCCATTGAACCGCTGGAATATGTACCCAATAATTTACTAAAAAAAATTAATTTGGTATATTTAATTCGTCTAAAAGTTACAAAAAATATTTTCAAAATATTATAAACATTTAAATTTTGGATTCTCACTCGGAAAAAATAACTTTAAAAATATGTAAGGACCAAAGCTTCGTTTAAACTACAAAGTCTACATTTTTACTAAATAAAACGAATATAATATTCATAAAAATTGGGGAAATATAAATAGAAACCGTCGTTTCTAGATTTAATCCTCTTAAGGTATTTAACAAACAAGATTAACTGGATGTCCTACAAATCCGTTACAAGGTCTTATTAGTTACTGTTTATAACTTAAATATGTTTTAAATGAATCTTTTATTCGATTTTTATCTAGTAAAAATATATAGGTATATGTAGACTACTCCCCAGATAACACAGAACATGCCAGAAACATACCATTTATAACTCAATGTTTCGGATGTTTACCGTACATTCTAGCGATGGTTTTTGTTAAATATTGCTGGTATAATTCTCATACGATGTTTTAGAAACAGTTTACTAATTAATTTTTGCACGGTTGTGCAAATTTTAGCTTTCATAAAGTAAAAGATCAAAATGCTTCAAATGCTATAGATTTATAATATGCAGCAAATAAATAATAAGAAAAAAATTAAGTTTCTGACAAGTGTCGTCTAAATCACACAAGATCAAACATAAACAAACTAATACACCTACCCCGTACTAAAAAATCAATAGGTCAAAGATGTTACACCTATATAGGAAAAAAAGCTATAATTTACTTCCATGTGATATTAAAAATAAGATCAATCAAGTAAATATTAGTAAGCTGATTAACTGGCTAATTACAAGTGACATAATTACAGTATCATAGTGAACCAAATTGCAAATTTTTTTTATTTATTGAAATTATCCAAAATGTCCTTTTATTGTCTTGTATTTTTATTCTATGTTAAAAATCTTTGTACTTGTTCGTAATCTTTAACTTCTTCGTTTTTTTTGTAATTTTAGTATAAACACTACCTTTTTAATTTTATTTTAAGTGTCTAATTTATTGTTAATTGAATTTTGAACAGGAAGAGAGATTGCGGTTTTTAAAGTAGGAGATTTAAGGCTGATAAGCGCAAGGAAGTTTTTCCAGTCAAACTTAGGCTTTGGAAAATTTCATATTGCTGGTTTGCTTCCAACTTTAAAATAATTTTAGTTCATATAATACAATTAATAATATAAATATAAATAATATAATTAACCTTTCTTAAATAACTGTTTATCTTATTAATTGAATTTTCTAGGTTAGGTAAACAATTTTACCGTCTATTTTAAAGTAAATAAAATATATTTGTTTCTAAGGAGAAAAAATGTAATCTAAATAAACGGTTTTTTGATTTGATTTAATATCTTTTAATTATTGGTTAGAAACTATAAGACACCAGATTTATGTTGGCAGCACTAGTTGCAGTGACGCTATGAACAGGTCGCAGGCGGCGTTTTTTGTCGTTTTCACTAGCTTAACGGCGGCTTTTGGGTTTTTGTCAGTGTGACGCACGAACTTAATAAATATACCTGGACTGCTAATGCATATGGCCACAATACCCAAAAATGACCACTGCCTGGTGGCCGCCATTTTTATAGTGGTTGTGTCCTTTTGATGTTGGTCACTCTGAACATTTTCGGTGTTGCCAACAAAAAATATATTAAATAACGGTAATGAAGTTGACAACGCTGACGTTTGACGTGTGGGTATAGCGGATTGCCTAGTTTTTGGCGATTTGTAAACGATACTTGGGTATATCGTTTGCATAGGGGATATAGCTTTCTCCTTATTTAATACGTGGATAATGAATGTATCACCATCCTTACTTAAACATATTTGGTTCACTGTTTCTTAAAACCGAATTATTGTGAATTGTCTGTCTGAAAAAGGGTTTTTAACTAAATTTGTTAAGTAAATACAAGCAAAAATTTAAATGATGCATAAGATCATCATTTGCATGGTATTAGGATTTTTAAGCTTAAGTTTAGATTTATAAGATTCAAGATTATCAGATTAATAAAACAAATATTTTAAAGTGCATGCATCTATCCTAAGCTTGGTCTCATTTCAGGTGGGGATTACTTTCTTTCATAAATTTTAACGAAATTCTTAAAGAAGTACAAGAAAAATCACAGATCTAACGCAACTATCTTAAATTCTTAACTAAATGTAATTTTCTATTTTCTTTTTGTAAACATAACCTCTCAAAAACTTTAATTGTTTTGTTTCCCTACAATTGGCACAACTGAAATTTGTCAGAGTGACCAATATCGAAAGGACATAATCACGCAAAATGGCGGCCCCCTAATAGTGGTCATTTACTTTTCATTGAACTGGCAGTCTCTTACTTTTTATGCGGTTTAATATTTCAGATTTTAACGGTGTAATTGCCTCTTGTCTAATTTCCACGTTTGTTGAAATTATTTGTAGTAGTTATAAGGGCTTTAAATTCGTCTATTGCTCCTGCAGGTAGGTATAATACTATTATATTATACTATGTATTATAATACTTTCTTAGACTCCTAGTTCTACGATAAAAAATAAAATATATTATGTAAGATAGGGATAATTTTGTTTACTTCTTATAAATACAAAACATTGCTATATTGTTTAATACTAATAAATACATTGGCCCGCAAAATTAACCGGACAACGAGAATTTGGTTCAAATTCAGTTCTTAATAACTTTTTTAGTATTCAAACTACAAGTCAGTTTTACCACCAACCAAAACTCTTTATTTTAGTCTCAACTCGTTTGTGAATCAAAACACATTTTGTTTTTTGATTCATTTCGATATCTGTATTTTTAAAGAAAAAGCACTGGCTTAAAGGAAACAATGCAATAATACTTTATTAGAAACAAAATAAAAAAAATATATGGATACTGGCGGTAGGGTAAACGAGATAGTTATTGGCCCTTTAAGACTTTTTTTTTTAATTTGGTGTCAAATATCTAATATTTGTAGAGGGTAAAAATAACGCATTTAAAATTAAAAATTAAAGTATTTTTCTTTGATATTTTATAATTTTTTTAATCATGATTTACAAATAGAGACAAAAAAAACAAACATATTTAAATAAGATACCCAAATCATAGTCATTGGCCTTTTCACTATATTGGCCATACGCAAATTAGTTATTGGCCTTATTTTACTTACCGTTCCCATAGCCTTAGCAACCAGTAATTACCCACCCCGAGGTAAAAAAGGATTCGATAAGCAATTAAAAACATCAAGTCGCACAAAAACAAATCTTTATTTCTAAGTTTATATACATTTTATACAGAAATTAATTTTTTTAAAATTGTTTTAGGCAAGTTTGGCATGTAAATATATTTGAATTTGACCTATGCATATTATGCTTTTTGATACAAATAAGGTGATAGGTCCTACTGCAATGATTACACTCAACACCAGCTTTTGAAAACGTTAAGTTACACGTACATGAAAAGTAAATCCCTTCATTTAGAATATTTTTGATAAATTTGAGCTCATTTTCGACTTCCATTAAATATATTTTTTTTGATCGTTAGAATGGTCATCACTTTTTTCAGAAATGTCTCCAAATTGTAGTTTTCTCGTGACATGCTGCAGTTTATCCTCCTTTAGCTGTGGCTGTAGTATATGCTGTGATAAAATGTTTACCTTTGGTGATTTTTGTAAAGGTTTCTCAAGTCTAAGGGTTAATTTATTTATGAAAAGCTCTTCTCGTGGTGGTTGTTGAGTACTAACAATGGTATTTTCAACCTTCATCTTTTTTAAGCATTTCTGTTCACTTTGCCCTCTTCTGTTTTTGCTTTTATGCGCTTCCTTTTCTTTAGCGGCTTTTTTTAATTCGTTTTCTTGTTTTTTCTTTTCCTTTTCATTAAGTTTTTCTCGTTCACTTATTAGTTTTTTAATTCTTTTTCCTTCTTTTTATTTTCCTTTTCACTAAGCTCGATCTGTTTCTTTGTTCTTTATCATCATGAAACTTTTTCCATGATGACGACGACAAAATAAAACATACCTTTTCTGAAGTTTTTTTCCCTTTCCTTTGGGGCGTATTAGGGTAGTATAAATACTTATCTAGAGTGGTTTTGTCTGGAAATTGTATAATGTTTTCTTTTGGATCATCCATAGTTAAATCATTAGGAATATCTAAAGGTATATCTACCTTATTAATTTCTTTGAAATTGTCCACGGTGATTTCATCTAATAAAAGGTCTTCAAACTCTTTGTTATTGTCTTTAACAGTTTCTTTAGAATTATTAAGATTCCCATCTTTAGGATCATCCATTGAATTTTCTTCAGGATAAACTATAATGCCAAACACCATCTTGTTCTATAATAATAGGCAAAGTCTGGATATCTATTTCGGACATAGATATTTCAGACATGTAATATTCAGTATTTTCCAGTCGAATAGGATCATAACTTGCTATTTCACCTGCTTTATCTTCTTTTGGAATAGTTTGTGTAGCCTTTTCTTTTTCTATTTCTTGTTGAGCCTCCCCGGATGCTAGTACTTGATTTGTTTCTGTTTGTACATTTTCGGCTACGTCATTTAATGCATTAACCTCAGTTTCTGTTATATTTTTTTACGTTTTGATATTCATTCCATAGATTATATAAAATATTATCATCATTCGTATCAAAAATTCCATCAGGATTTTTTGTGAGTAAATCAATTTTTGTTTGGCCAATAATTTCTTTAAATCTTCTAAAGTTTATAGTTTTTTCGTCATTGTTTGTTGGAGCACTGGATGTTGTATTGTTTTTCCCCAAACATTTACTAAATTCAATTGAGTTAGCATTCCATGGAAACAACCCGCATGCTTTAAAACCATTGATTATAATTTCCGGACGAACTGAATTTGAAATGAAAACGCTCAATAATCCTGCAAACTCTTTTTTTGTCAATTCTTCAGTTGGATTAGTTTTACGCCATTCTAAGACCCCCTTTCTCCAGCCATCCTTTAAAGCTTTAAACGTTGATACATCCGCTGGCTGGAGAATGCGGGTTGCATTGGGGTAGAGCGATATGAGAATAATTTCCAGGTTACTACACAACTGGCTTAATTTTTGATCAATATGTGTTTTTTGACCGTCGACGAAGAGTATTACCGGAAAATTAATGCCTACTTCTTTTAAATGCTTATAGAAACTATTGGCTACATATTCGTAGAAGATTTCTGTTTTCATCCAGCCTGTATCACTAGTTGCGAATGTAAATCCATCAGGAACAGAATCACCGATTTCTTTACGAAGTCTTTTACCTGGATATATGATCAATGGCGGAGTATAACTTCCCGCAGCACTAAAAGTAAAGAGCACGGTAAGAGTTGTTTTTGCTTTATCCGATTCTACCTCATATACGTTTTTGGTGCCCCTGGGCGCGATTACTTTTTTATTTTGGGGGCATAGTTGAAAATTCGTCTCATCGGCATTAAACAGTCGCTCGGGATGCTGAAGCACTTCGCTGTATCCTTTTTCACTTAAATAAGAATAAATACATCAAACCAAGATCTTATATCACTCTCGCTAACGTTGGATGATGCAGCAGATACTCCTTCAGTTTTTCGGATCGTCAACTCCGGGTGTCTTTTAATAAAAGCTTTATACCATCCATCTCCTGGCAGGTTACCTTTGAATGGATTTTCTCGAGGTGATTCATCGAGAATTTGTTTCACTGAAATTTGGATATCCTCTTTTCTACGCGGGAATCCTTTTTTTTAGCACTCTTTAATCCAGTTAACCAAAATGACCTCCTCATTGGTTGTTAGAATGGGAGATGGGCCGTGGGAAGATTTGGAAAACTTATCTGACAGCCTAAATTGCAAAGTAGCTCTGGGAATGTTGTACTTTCTACAAGCCTCTCTTTTGGGCATTCCATTATTTACTTCCTGAAGAGCTTTATTTAAACTATCTTCCGAATACCTTTTAGTATATGATTCTTGATTTGCAGTCTTAGGCATTCTAGAATAAAAAAAATGACAATAACAACTATAAAAAAAATAAATAAAAGGTTTTAATTATGTATATTATATTATTATTATTATAAAAATAGTTATTATTGTTATTCTTCAAATTATGCCAAAAATGTCGCTTAAGAAAAATTGTGTAAACTCATCAAAATGCTATTTACACAATTATTGGCCGTGGACAATAACTCAATCCAAACAAAATATTGAAAATATGGTACTGATATTATAGAAATAAACACCATTTGCAATGCAAAATATATTAAACCAAGTTCTTTTATAATAGAGCAAAATTACAGTTAATGGCCGCAGGGCCAATAACTATCTACCCTATACATTTTACGAATACAGTAATTGGCCCCTCTTAATTTTTAGTAAAAAAAGAATGTTTTTAAACCTTTTTGCTAAAAAAAAATTAATTTAAAATCCCACTAAATGATTTACAAGTGAATGTTAACCGAAAAAGATGATATTGACAAGAAAAACTATAAATAAAGATTAGCTCTAACTTACCTGTTTCAAGAAAAATGGACACAAATTCACTTTAGCAAAACACGTTCTCTCTCTAACAGCTGTTAAACGATAACTAAACGATGATATATCCGGAAGCATTGCATTTCCTTAAAGGATGGATCACACTATGCAAATCAAAAAAGATCGTTAAAGGTTTATTTACATAGCACTAATTAGAAATATTATAAAAACTGCGGGCCAATAACTGTCAGGGGGCCAACAACTATCACGTTTACCCTATTAAGATTTATTAATTTCCTTCTAAAATCGGGG
Source organism: Anthonomus grandis grandis (assembly GCF_022605725.1). Taxonomy (NCBI): domain Eukaryota; kingdom Metazoa; phylum Arthropoda; class Insecta; order Coleoptera; family Curculionidae; genus Anthonomus; species Anthonomus grandis. Next base: position 14,040,433 of record NC_065552.1, on the reverse strand, counting down.
ATTTTCCTCACGATCTTGAATAACAACTCATTCTTTCGGATATAGATTTAATTAAAGAAGCAATCGCATCTTTGAGTATTTGTTGCCACTCGTTTGTCACTGCCTTCTTTGACGCAGCCAAAGTTTACAACTGGCCGTAGTTCTTTCTAACTTTTCTTTCCAGTATATTCCACAAGTACTCAACAGGGTTAGGTACTTGCTTAAGTACTTTAGTTCTTGGAGGCTAGTCCAATACATGCACGTCAACGTCGATTAAATATCGCCTTATTATTTGTCGAGCATTATCGTGCATCAAAATAAAATGTTTTTCTATAAATGGCTTATAAGGCACCACATGTTCTTCTAAGTACAAAAATATATCTATCGGCCGGCGTTAATACCCTTTTGAAGTGTAACAAGGTCTGTACAAAGTTTGCTTCCAATGAAATACTACATCACCCTTCCGCCACCTAATTACACTCTAGAAAAGATAAAACATTGATAGTATCTTTCTCCAGGACTTTTTTATACTCTTTGTCGTCCAATATGTAAATATCTGGTAGATGTAGACTCGTTTGTAAAAAGAACATTTCGCGATTCACTCATGTCCTAATCTGCATGAGTTCGAGCAAACTCAAGGCGCAGCCTTCAATAACCCGCATCTAATAGAGGACCTGTAGTAGATACGTGAGATGTTAAATTCTGATCCGCTAACCTTCTTCGTATGGTATCAGGTGAAACCAAGGTACCGTGAACAATTGCCGGTCTTCTTACCAAAGCTGGAGCAGAGGCTGTTTGCTCTCGAAGAACTTAAAGACGAAGAAATCGATCCTCGTTTTGAGCATTTGTGGACCTTCGTTTTCCCCGTATAGGTCTACTTGACTAAGAACCAGTTTGTATCGCATCCGATACCGAACTGCATAGATAACCAGGCCTTTCTACAATATACCTAGTCGAACGACTATCGTCTCATATCGCTTACGCTAATGCTTCGAAACATACTATCAAAAATAACATAAAAAACGCTTCAAAAAACTCAAAAATATACAGCAAAATTAAATCTAATTCATTGACAACAATCTTTCTCACATGCCACGGTGCCATGGAAACTTATCAAGGGCAACAACAAATCAGTTTTTTCAGGCAATTTTCGTAGCTCCGATATGAAAAAAATTAATTCATCGCAAGCCAAGAAGGACAAAGGGTCAAAGAGAAAAGATTTTCATTGTGATCACTTGCATTCATAATATTAATGCTAAAATCTTAATAAATATTTTTAAAGTTAACAGCTACAAATAAGGGCCTGGAATATCTATAGTATATAGTATGCTTGGAATAACAAACGTTTACAGTTCCGATTATTAGAGGCTTTTTCTTAATGTTTAAAGCTAATAACCACTATCTTTGTTAAAGTATTATTAGATTACATACTTTGTGCAAAAAAGATTAGGAAAAATAAAACAAAAACAATAGACATCAAAAAATACAAATAGTTAGTAATATGTAGGAAAAATAGATAAAATACAGAAAAACTAACATAAGCTCAAAAGCAAAAGAGCTGTGCTAATGATGTAGATTAAATTATATTAAGCTATACACGATACTGAAAATGCAGAGACAAACACTGATATAACAATACTTGCTTCACTTAACTAGTTCACCACTTTCTTCCCCGATGCTACCGTAGAACAAGTAAAATACTCGTTTTCTTTATAAACATTCAACTAAAATGATAAAAAAACTAGTCCTTTCGATATTGCTTATTTGACATTAGAATTTCTTATAGGCGAGAACGTTACTTACGTTCCTCGTTGGTACAATCTAGCTGAACTTTCCTGTATCTACTTGTCTAACATTTAGGCACCAAGTTCTCGCAGACCGAGTGCGGGATGCTTCACTATAGAAAAGAGTAATAGCTTATTTCTATGATTGAAATATTTTTTTCTAAACCCAAATTACTCAAACTATACACATAGAAATATTATTTTATGATCATTTTATAAAGTAGAAATATGTACTTCCATTTGAGAGTGTTTAATGGTTTTTTAGATTTATATTCTGCTGCACTTATTGAATAATTTATAACTTTCTTTTTCTCATTGTTTCTTATTTACTTACTAATTGTTCCCTTGATAAAGCATTTTATAATACGTATAAATTATTTATTTTTTTAATATTTTCTGAAATAGGCCGATTTAAATTTTAAAATCTTGTAGGGTATACCTACCTTGGTTACGAAGGTATCAGAGTATACGAATCTCATCTTTGTTTAATATGTTCTAAGAAATTATAGGAATATATAACTTTTATTATAAAGACATAAAGAAATTATGTCCAATTAACCGAAACTCTTATACAGGGTGTCATTGAAATGGTGTAAAAAAATTCGGGGGGTGATAGTACTCCTAAAAATTTTAAAAAAAGTTCCTATAACTATAGGGCGGAAAATGCATATTAAGGGAGTTAGGGGCACTGAAAGGGTAAATTTAAAAAACGGTTTTTTGAAATTGTAGGCTTAAAAAACGAGATAAAATTTCGAAAAAAAATCCTCTGCCATAAATTTTGACCCAAAATCAAATGGTGATACTGAAAAATAATTTGGAAAATCGGAAAGGGTAGTTTTTGCAAGGGTAGGGGGTTAATTCGTGAATAACTTTTTTTAGGTTATTTTTTTCGCAACGTGGGTTCATTTTTTAAAAACTACATACTCTTTCCTACAAAAAAGGTACTCTTGTTGCACATCGCCCAGAACCATGGTTTTCGAGAAAATTGAAGGCAAAAAGTTTGCTCTGATGGGCTGCTAACTGGTTAAACAACATAAACTTATGAAAGTTATGGGGTTTCAAAAGTAAACAAGTAGTTATTAAATAATTAATTGAAAAATCTAAATTTCATGATTTTTAAAACATCGTATTGCTTTAAAAAAACGAAATAAACCAATTACCAAAATTCCTTATTAAATGCATACTTATTTGATTCATTAGCCTAGTTTACACCGCGAGTACCAAATATTCAGTACGCGGACTAAAACCTCTACATATTCTCAAACCTATTAAGTCACAATTTGGAATAATTTAAGTGTAAACTTGTCAACTCGCGCACGTTGAGTTTGAGAATAGGGAATTGGGTCCGCGTATTGAATATTTGGTACTCGCGGTGTAAACTAGGCTAATGAATCAAATAAGTATGCATTTAATAAGGAATTTTGGTAATTGGTTTATTTCGTTTTTTTTAAAGCAATACGATTTTTTAAAAATCATGAAATTTAGATTTTTCAATTAATTATTTAATAACTACTTGTTTACTTTTGAAACCCCATAACTTTCATAAGTTTATGTTGTTTAACCAGTTAGCAGCCCATCAGAGCAAACTTTTTGCCTTCAATTTTCTCGAAAACCATCGTTCTGGGCGATGTGCAACAAGAGTACCTTTTTTGTAGGAAAAAGTATGTAGTTTTTAAAAAATGAACCCACGTTGCGAAAAAAATAACCTAAAAAAAGTTATTCACGAATTAACCCCCTACCCTTGCAAAAACTACCCTTTCCGATTTTCCAAATTATTTTTCAGTATCACCATTTGATTTTGGGTCAAAATTTATGGCAGATGATTTTTTTTCGAAATTTTATCTCGTTTTTTAAGCCTACAATTTCAAAAAACCGTTTTTTAAATTTACCCTTTCAGTGCCCCTAACTCCCTTAATATGCATTTTCCACCCTATAGTTATAGGAACTTTTTTTAAAATTTTTAGGAGTACTATCACCCCCCGAATTTTTTTACACCATTTCAATGACACCCTGTAGAGTGCTCATTCAACAATAATTCACTTGGATATTTATTTGAAATATATCACATTAAAAAAAGTAAACATTCGAGCAAACGGGCAGCTATATATACTATTGTATGATTATAATTTTCTGCAAGAAGCTAAGAAACATGCATACGATTATTTATTTGAAAATTAGTTCATAAGCAAATTACCTTATTTTAGAATACCTCTTAAATAATTGAAAATTTATTTTCATTATTCACTGTTCAACTTTTACATTTGCATAATGATAAGACCGTTTTAAATGAGTCCTTGAATGCCCTATTTCCCTTGAAATTTCCCATGGGATAAAAAAGACTACGGCAGTAAATATTGCCGATCTGACCTTACGGCTATCAAGTAACATTTTAATCAAATTAAAATTAAATCGATCGGACTTGAAGGTATTCATTCTGCCATGTTTCCGATTTTCTATTATTATGTCAAGTTTATTGTGAGTTATTTTGTGTCAGGTGCAAGAGAAGGCAAAAGTTACTATTTTTCAATGATTTATTATACGGTTGGTTTAAAAAATGAAGAGTACCGAATCAAGAGAGAATCTTATTGAAAAGTCCAATGAAGAGCTGGATGCCGCGGTATTGTTAAACGACCCAATCGAAAGGCCGCTCTCACAGATTGAGAAGACTTTCTTATTGCATGCAGAAAGAGGAGACTTGGCAACAGTTAAAAAGTAAGAATTAGTTTTTAGTTTTATTCAGGAATACAGTATCGTATAGTAAAAAACTTACGTTTTTACTATTCGAACGCTTTAAATATTGCAATCAGTATTTTAAATTAAAAAAGCAGCGGAATGGTTTTTCAAATCAGCTCATTGGGACCACCAATGCTTCCGGGAAGGTTTTAGCTTTAAATTTGAAAAGTAAACATATGAATATATAATATTATAATCTCAACCTTAATAACTTAGTTCGGGTGATTTTGCTTATTAGATTCTTCAAGGCAATCTGAAACCCAAAGAAAGAAATCCAAAAGGATTACCGATGAACGGATTTTGTAATACCTTCGGTGTTGAAGGCAAAATAAAGTGTCTAAACTAAGGAAGGATAGGCTCAATCAATATAGGCTGTCAATCAATATAAATTAAAAAACTATTAATGTAAGTACGGAACGTAAATAATAAAAGCGTTGCGAAATGAAGTGCAGACTTTGGAGCTAATATTTAATGGTTCTTTGGGCTGGAAAGCGTATCTGTCCATTAACAAAAAAACAATTGTTAGGCTAAAACTATGATACAGCCATCGGTATTTTCTTTTAAAAAAATTATATATTATGCGATTCTTGTTCTTTCGTTCTTCAACTATGTCTGTTTACGGAAATCGTTTTACAGCTGCTGAGTTAGAGTTTAATTTATTCAGAATTATTGTTAAAGAATTATTTTTTGTATAAGGAAATATGAATATATTTTACAAAAGTTAGCTAAATGCAATTCGTTGAGCTTGAGCCAGCAAAGAGAGCTTCACGAGACTTTATATTATGTTTGATGTTTATATTACAGAATCTTACAACTTATGTCTATCAAATTCTAAAGCCTATAACATTTACCTCATAAATATATGCTTCCTCACCGGCTTTGTCAGACTAATTAAAGAAAACTATGGTGTTAATATTTCTCTTGTGTATGTAAAGAGGACTACCTACTCTATCAATTATTAATATTCCAATACCAGTTAGTAAGGATAGTCGTGTAAAAATGCTTCCCGGAATATTCCAAAGGTTTTGGCGGTGCAATCTCTATATTTAAAGGAAAGTAGACCATGACTAAGTTAATGCGGAAAGTCACAGATATCAACTTTTATTTCTCTACAGCCCAAAGTGCTCATTCGCGAAAATACGGTTAATAAATAAAAATATTTTCTTCCCTACCACCTCTTTAAGTTTTTCGGGTTGACTCCTTAATCTTTTCGAAACCCCAGGTATATACCGAGTGGCGCATCGAAAACGAAACAGAGCCAATTACGGGCAGTCCATTAACTTTTAAAAAAAAACGCTCGGACCCGTCAATTTTATTTTCGAGGGGGACACTTAATAATCACAAAATCACTTTCCCACCCAACCCCCTAAGCGGGGGTGGCACTCCCCCTAAAATCTTAAATGGGAAAGGGGGTAGAGTGATACCTCATTGGAAAGGTCTTTTAAATCTCTTTACAAGGGTACACACCTCTACCTCTGTCTTTGAGTGGGTGTTGGGTATCACTCGACCCCCCTTCCCATTTAAGATTTTAGGGGTAGTGCCACCCCCGCTTAGGGGGTTGTAGGTGGGAAAGTGATTTTGTGATTATTAAGTGTCCCCCTCGAAAATAAAATCGACGGGTCCGAGCGTTTTTTTAAAAAGTTAATGGACTGCCCGTAATTGGCTCTGTTTCGTTTTCGATGCACCACCCGGTATATATATTGTACTGTTAAGAATTAAGTTTAAAAATATGAAGTATTGCGATAAATTCTTTAAGAAAATATACATGCTTTGTTAAACAGTCTCAGAGATTTTTATTTCTTTTGCAAAAATCAACGTTAGTTAACTATATTAATATGATTTTATCTATTTATATATTTATTATTTATATATCAGAGTTAATTAATTATGTCAGGGCGCATGCGAGAGTTACGATTATTATTTCAGAATAATCGACCAGTATAAAAATACTCCGGAAGAATTCGATATCAACTGTGTCGATCCTTTAAATCGATCTGCACTCATTGCGGCAATTGAAAATGAAAATATTGAACTTATAAAATTATTACTAAATGAGGGCATCAAGGTTAAGGTATGACCACATAATCTATTAATATTTAAAATTACTTCAATATTACTGTAAATAAAGGATGGATTACTGCATGCCATTAAAGAAGAATACGTAGAGGCCGTCGAAGTTTTATTAAATTGGGAAGAGTCGAATCATAAAGAGAATGAAGCATATGTAAGTGCAACAAATACATTACTTAATACTAGGTTCACTTATATATTAAATATTACATTAGAGTTGGGAAAAAGTTGATCGATCAGGTGCCTCCTTTACGTCCGACATTACTCCTTTAATTTTAGCAGCTCACAAAAACAACTATGAAATCATTAAGCTTCTTTTGGATAGAGGAGCTACTTTACCGATGCCTCATGATGTCAGGTAAGAGACTCACGATAATTTTCATTAGTATTACAATAAATAATTATTTTAGATGCGGCTGCGACGACTGCGTTCACTCTTCGAAAGCAGATTCTCTAAGACATTCTCAAAGTCGTATTAATGCATACAGAGCGCTGTCATCTCCGTCCTTGATCTGTCTATCATCTAGTGATCCGCTTCTAACTGCTTTTGAATTAAGCTGGGATTTAAGGAGGTTAAGTAGGATGGAAACGGAATTCAGAGCTGAATACAACGTACATAATCAATAAATACAATAATTGTTTAGCCGTTTTTTGATTATATTAATTATATTTATTTTTAGGAAATGAGAAGCCAGGTTCAAAATTTTGCGACGTCACTATTAGATCATGCAAGAACGTCTTCTGAATTGGAAATAATGTTAAACTACGATCCAAATGGCGATGTGTGGGTTTCCGGTGAACGACAAACATTAGAAAGGTTAAAGTTAGCAATCAAGTACAAACAAAAGAAGGTACAAAGAAAACATTTACATTTATTACCACCCAAAATAAGTAGATAGGTGATTGGACCTAAGCGGGTAGCTAAATAAGGATGTTTGCTGATTATTTTATGAACTCATTATTTAAACCTTTAAAGTTGATGTTTGTTTTTATGAATAGATTAAAAAAATAGTGAATTCTTCTTAATGAAAGGTGGGTGAAGTTGATTTTAGCATTAAACTCCTCTCATATCGGTGATAAATAGAGTCCTAATAAAACGTTTTTCTTGGACACAATTAGCAGCATTTTAGGCGATGTTAAAGTTGTGTGGGGATTGAGTTGATATACTATATATTTTTTAATAAAAGCTACAGTTGCTAACTTAAGAGTTGAATTCATTTTTATGTGAAGATTTGTTATACATCTATACAGTTACCTACTTAATTATTTTTTTAGTTCATTGCACACCCAAGTGTGCAACAACTTCTTGCAGCAATCTGGTATGAAGGCCTACCTGGATTCAGAAGAAAAAACATGATCGGGCAAGGCATACAAGTAGCAAAGTTAGGAGCCATGTTTCCGGTATATTGCTCGATTTACATGATGGCTCCCAACTCTAAAATGGGACTGTTTATGCAAAAACCTTTTGTTAAGTTCATAGTACATTCTGCATCATATGGCCTGTTTTTAAGTAAGTACTCTACATTAACTTTGTGTTTCAACCAATATAACTAAATTTTGATTTAGTGTTATTAGGTGCTGCGTCCCAAAGGGTCGAAGTATTAGCTTTAGAATGGTTTGGCACGGATTGGATGCAAGATATGGTTAAAGAATGGAAAAGGAAAGAGCGCGGTGCCCTATTCGGGTTGGCAGAATGTGGAGTCATATTATATGTTATAAGTAAGTATAACAAATGTCTAAGAAATTGTGATAATTGTTTAAATTTAGGTCTAATCTGGTCCGAAATGAAATCTCTGTGGTCCGATGGAATAATGGAGTATATTTCCGACTTGTGGAATATCGTGGATTTTATTACTAATGTTTTTTACGTTATTTGGTTATCCTTACGACTAACGTCTTGGTATGTTTGCTGGGTAAGTGATTTTGTATACAGGTTAGGGAATCATTACGTATAGAGAGGTGCTTAAAGGCGAAATATGACACCGCGCATGCATGCATTTCGTATGCTCTGCTAAACGCTTGTTACGTCATTGTTTTTTAATACAACGTTACTAAAAGTCTAACTTTGATGGGAGTAACTATATTACTTCAATAAAATCTTGCAAAATATTACGTTTTATTATTCTAAATTTTTATTTCATTAATTTATTTTAAATTTATTTCTAAAATATTTTTCTGATGCAGGCGTTACATACATCAGTGTACAACACACATAGAAACGTAATTTTACAATGTTTTTTAAGCCCACCGATCATAAAAGGCGTTTCGTACTTCCAAAAGAGTTGCTGGTGAAATGGAACAGGCACATTTAACCGCATTTTCTCGTTCTAGTAGATCAATAAATGTAGAGGAATATTTGCCTACTGAAATCTCCTTTGCAAATTGCCTCCTTAAGATAATGCCAGAAAATGAAAATAATTTGAGGACAAATCTGGGAATCTACCAGAAAATTTAATTTAATATCGCCAGTCCCACTAACAAGAGGGTACGAAAAGTATTTGTTAAAGATTCTTTAAGGTTATAATTCTTTTATCATAACCGGATAATAATTGTCCCGCTGGACAGTCATCTTGTTAGAAATCCCACGTCTAAGTCAAGGAGGATTTGAGTGACACGAAGAACTTTGTTTTGCAGCAACTTAAGGTATTTTTGGACAGAAAAATGGCTCTATCATATGGTCGTTTAAAATACCAGTCCTAACATTCAATTAGTAAACGTTTGGGCTAGAAAAATTGAAAACTTCTATGTTAATTTCCGCGAGACTAATATAGAACATCGGAAGGATTGTGTTTCTCATGCGACAGAAAATAAGATTTATCGGAAAATAGAATATTTTGTAAAAAAAATAATTTTCGTTTGCTTTTTCCATCATGGTTTCACAAAAAAATATCTTCTGAGTTTTGGAATATTTAAAACACTTGTTGTTCTATTCATATTATTTTTCAAATACTGGTAACAGTTTTAACTATTTTCTGTCCAAGATTTCTACTTGATCGTGGTGAATCTACTTATTATAAATCATATTTTCCAGTTTTTCTTGTACCTGGACTTTTTAGATAGAAGGTTCTTGCACATTAGTGTGGCGACAATCAAGACGACAAAAAGATGTTGCAAAATTTGAAATCACAAGATCAAGGAATCGGTCGTAATTGAATGTAATTAAAAACAAATCCCTACATTTTACTGCCGAATTGCCTCTATATAACCATTTAATAATTTTAATTCTTTTGGAAGTAGATCAGCCAAAATAAGTTCAAAACAAAATATTAGCACTTTAAAACTCAACAGTTCAGCGTGCAGTCACAGTGTAAAATGAGACATGCTATGACAGACAGATAGGCCTATCAGACGACCGGAGGCGGCCGCTCATCCACAAAAGGAAGCGGTGTTGTCATTATTTTGGACAATGCGTAATCTTCAATTCCCTAACCTGTATATATTTAATAATATGCTGTAGACAAATGCTAAAAATATATTCTAATTTGAGCTAGAGAGATGATCGAATAGGTAAACCGACTTGGTACCCTAGAGAAGAGTGGGATTCTTTTGAGCCAATGTTATTATCCGAGGGTGCTTTTGCTGCAGGAATGATTTTCAGGTATGATAATATTTTATTTTAATTATCACTTTTTCAGCTTTTTGCATATTTATTTATTTTAGCTTTCTTAAGTTAGTTCACATATTTAGCGTCAATCCTCACCTCGGGCCATTACAAATTTCGCTTGGACGAATGATTATCGACATTGTAAAGTTCTTCTTTATCTACACCCTTGTGCTTTTTGCATTCGGCTGCGGTAAGTAGATAATTTGGTGATGCTTCTAGATGCGTCCTATTTCATTACAACATAGATATGGATTTTAGGGCTTAATCAGCTCTTATGGTACTATGCAGAACTAGAGAAGAACAAATGCTACCACTTGCCCAGCGGATTACCTGATTATGACAATAATGACAAGGCTTGCAGTATATGGAGACGATATGCAAAGTAAAATTAACTTCTTAAAATGGTTACTATCAATTGTATATTATAACCTTGCAGCTTGTTCGAGACTTCCCAATCCCTATTTTGGGCAAGTTTTGGCTTAGTGGATCTCATGACCTTTGAGCTGACAGGTATCAAAGGGTTTACAAGGTTTTGGGCTTTGCTCATGTTTGGTTCATATTCTGTTATCAACATCATTGTTTTGCTTAACATGCTGATTGCTATGATGTCGAATTCTTACCAGATAATTTCGGTGAGCATAGAATTTAAAGCCTAAAACCGTGAAAATGTAGTTATATTTTAGAAATAACTATATCAAAACATTTCTTTAGGAGCGATCAGATACAGAGTGGAAATTTGCTCGAAGTCGTTTATGGATTGGTTACTTTGATGATGGAGACTCGCTTCCTCCTCCTTTTAATATTATGCCAACCCCAGCAATTGTTTTAAAGAAAATGGGGTGTGTTAAAGCTAGCAAGCCAAGTACAGCAAGCTTTAAGGTGTGTATGATTTTAATGCAAGGGCTGGTAAAGGAACAAAAGGGACATTACTGATCATAACGAGGACAAGTAGGTTTCATAGGATACATAATACTGTAATATTTTAGAAATGGATCCCTTTACGTGCTATAAATTCGCCCATAGGGCGTTTTTTGTTCGTGGGGTGTCCGAGCCGAAAGTGACAATCATAATCGGTATCTAATAGAAGAAATCAAAATATACAATTTTAGAAAAAGGTTGAAAGATCATTTTTAATTTCTTTCCGATCTTTTTTTCGTTTTTTCGTTTCTTCCATCTTTTTTAGTCCAATTCTCTGATGCAGGTACCTGGAAACTGTAACTGAGTGAGAACAGTTAAAGGTGGTATCTAATCGTTCGCTATTCCTATCTTTCCAACGACATCTTCTGCCAAGATAAGCTTTACAAAGCAATTTAGCAATCTACTAAACTTTACAAATACGTAAGAGTAAAGATAGTGAACTACACGCACGCATCAGATTTCAGTTTAACTGACAAGCAAGTTTACTCCAGGAACGTATTAATTTTTAAAAGGGGATAATTTGGATAAATAAATCATTTTGTAAAGTCAGAATTAGATTAAGACGTAAAAAATACAAAAAATTATTTTTATTAAAAAAAGCTTTGCAACACTAAAATTAATCTTATTATAATAATGTTCATTCAATTTTATATAAAATATAGTACAACTGACAGCATTTATGTACATTTTAAAATTGACATCTTTGGAGAAGCGCTTCAATGCCAGTTTTCTCGAATGGTAAACTTGATCATCCTTTTAGAAACAAAAGCTGTTAATTTTCTCTACATCCTTTTTATTGAATCACATATATCTGATATATAGGTTACCAGAATAACAAAGTTAGTTTGTTAGTTACAAACTAACTCTGATTTACTTATAGTTATAATGTTGATTATGAAGTTCTTGAAGGAGCATTAACATAAAAAAGTAAAACTTTAATGATTTTGCATATTGACATTAAGTACCTACCTATCTTGCCTCCAGAGAGTACAATATTAATGTGTCCACTAAAACGATAACTGCTAATCAAGATAGAATTCAGAAAACGGTCAAAACCATTATGATAATCGAATATTACTAGACATTATCTTGCTAACAGACATAATAGTTCTTACACTTGTCGTCCTTTAATCACAGCTTTTCTAAAATACTCTTTTCCTTATTAAACGGGTTACCTAAGTTGCAATCTCTCATAATACCATTGTAAGCCGAGAAACAATTGCTAATATAATACGAGATACTTTTATACGTATATAAAAATAAAGAAAATTAAGTTTCTAAAATTGAATATTTTAACCCAGGGCTTGGCCAAAATAGTTATGGTATCCTTAAAGAAGAAACTATGTATTTCATTATGATACTTAGATATTTTTTACTTGAACCTTGGTGACTTTTTTTCTGCCGTCAATATTAAAGTATTAATGCTTTTGTCTGTTAACCATTCGCAAAACGAAAAAAAAATCTCTGAAGACAAAAAATTATTTAAATAATTAGTAATGAATTCATATTATTATAAATATGAAAACAAAATTACAGATGAAATCTAGGGAGGCGGCAAGAGAAAAACACGAGGTAGTTATGAAATTACTAGTTAGAAGGTACGTAACAGCAGAACAAAGAAAAAGAGATGATTTTGGAATTACCGAAGATGACGTCATGGAAATCAGACAGGATATCTCCACGCTAAGATATGAGTTAATTGATATTTTGAGAAAGAATGGTATGAAAACACCGACGATTTCCTTGGAAGAATCGCAAGGTAATTAGGCACTTTGTATAAAATAAGCAGATAAAAAAAATATGTATATTTAGTTTCCGGTAAAAAGGGGAAAGTAATGGAAAGGCGTCTCTTGAAAGATTTCCATATCGGCATCGTCGAAGGTATAGTAAACGAAATCCAACTTAATCCAGATGAACCCAAAAATGTCTTCGGACAAATCGCCAAAGTTCTGGGTAGACGAACTACTTTTAAAGCGAAGAAAAAAGATTGGAATGAACTGGTAAGGAAAAATACGCATCCCAGTAATCCTATTGGATCTGCTCAAGAGGCTGAAGAATCCCGGCAAAAAAGACAAAGCATAAGGAAACATATTATTGCCAATGCTAATAAACCAGTTAATATTGAAGATAATAAGCTTATAGGTTGGTTAGATTTTAAAAATCACGCATATGCATGCTTTCATAACCTTTTTCTTTCTAGAATATAATCCAAAGCTTGTCGAAGTACCTAGAGGTGCAAGAGTGGCATATGCCAAATTTATGTCAAAGAAAATAGAAGAAGACTACAAGAAATCTGAAAGTGAAGAAGTTAAAAAAGATGGAAAAAGAGAATCCGTAGTTAAGTTTAAAGGAGGTAAATATATTGCGTAAGCTTTTTGGCATATGTTCATATTTGGTTGTTTCAGGTACTACAACTGGTTCTCAAATAGATGCGTCATCTCCGGTAAGTATAATGCATTAAAACTTTTCTTTTACAAAAACATTACATTTTAAGATATCTTATAATAGGAAGGACTCAATAAATTCCAATTATTTTCTAATTTCAGAAAAATAATAAGGACCAAAATACAACAACTCCACTTCTTCAACCTCTTAAGGAAACTGGTCTTAGTCCAGGTAGGCTAATCAGGTTATTTAGATTTTTTAACTTCATAATAGAAAATGCTAATATGCCTAAATAAGTTAGACTTGCATATGTAACTTATCGATTTAACCCATGTAATTATAATTTTTTTTTCATGTGAACATCACAACTGTTTTGCAACTGGTTAACGTTAGGTAAATGTCAGTAAGTGTCAAGTGCAGTTGCGAAGTTTAAAAGTATGGCGCGTTTAACTGAAAAACAAAGAATTGAAATTTTGATGATATGGTAGGACGGCGACAAGACTCGAACACAGGTCGAAGTTTAGATTAGATATTTTGCTCGATTTACAAGAAAATCCACATAAATCAATTCGACAAGTTGCTGCAGATCAGTCGGTTAGTAAGTCATGTGTTTATAAATTAAATATTTGCAAAGGAATAAATGGTATCCATATAAAATTCATTTAATTCAGGAGCTTATTGAAAATGATCACATACGCAGAATAGAGTTTTGTGAAATAATGATGAATAAATGTAATGCAAACCCACAACTCTTAAGTAAGATTGTTTGTTCCGACGAGGCAAATTTTTTTTTAATGGTTCTGTAAATAGACAAAATTATTGAGCACCAGAAAATCCACACTGGAGTATGGAAACTCACACACAATTTCCCAAGAAGTTAAACGTATGGACAGGTATTGTGGGCATGTCAATTGGGGTTTCCTACTTTATTGAGGGCGCACTTACCTCTGAAAAATATGTAGAATTGCTTCAAAATCAGATAGTACCTAGTTCAATTGCACTTTATCCAGATGGTGAAAATCCATTTATACTGGCAGATTCGATATGGTTCCAACAGGATGGCGCCCCCCCCCCCCCCACACTATTCGCGAACAGTACGAGATTACCTTACCAACCTTTTCCCAAATAGATGGATTGGAAGGGGAGGGTTTATTGAATAGCCAGCAAGGTCGCCAGATTTAACCCCATTGGATTGTTACCTATTGGGTTATCTAAAATCTAAAGTTTATTTTGATAGACCTAAAAGTTTAGAATTAAAAAAAAGAATTAGAGCCGAAATACAACAAATCCGGCCTCAAACAATAAGTAAAGTATTACAAGAATTTGAATATCGACTTGGTTATTGTCAGGAAGTTAATGGTCAACAATTGGAACATTTATTTTAATTTTTTTGTTTTGTTTTTTTAAGCAGTTCCAAAAATCATGGTTATAAAAAAATTTATTCGCAAATTTCTTAATAAATATTGAGGTTAGGTATAGGACATGGTATACAAAATATACTTAAAATTTTATACAGAATTAAAAAATAAAATAAAAAATGAGTGTTTCAATTAAAAAAAACTAAGTTGATAGTCGTAGCTCATTTTTGGTCCACTCTGCATACATGAATTCATCATCAAAAAAATCGTGACAAAAAATAAAAATTAATGTGTCCGAACGTTTTTTTTTAAACACACCCCTGAATTTTAAATGAATTTGTTCTAACTTGCGTGTCCTCACTGTATATAAATGTGAGCGTCTGTATGGTATTCGAGCATCACGCCTAAATCAAGTCAGAGCACTAAATAACTCAGAATAACTATGGGCATGGTTTTGTTCTCAACAAACGTCGATTTTGCGAGAACTGTTTTACAACAAAGTATACTATCTAAATACAAAGTATCCGAGAATTCGTTGAGAATAATAAAATAGCATATTCTCCATAAAATGCAGGTACGAAAAATCCTTTACTACTTTTCAGTGAAATAAAAATTTATGAAGTAACATGCATCAGAAGTTTAATCATCAGCCTTCGCTGCCGGCCGAATTGCCGATTACTTAGCGCGCTTTTTTTCCTCTTAATTATATTAAAAGACATTATTTCCTCATATTAGATAATTATTTTTTTATCTATGATCCAGTAATTATTATTAGTCCTTACAAGGAACGGTCAGCTCATTCATTTCATATCTTTCCAATTTTTAACATTTCTTTCAAGCAAAATAGTTCATTGCATGTCAAATAAACATCATAAAAAATACCTTAATTGCCACAATATTTTATAATTTGTATAAAGAATAATTAGATACAAAAAAAAAGGGAAAATATAATACTACTGCCATAACTACATGATTTTACACATGTCATTCCTTAAGTTTTGTTTGCCAGTAGTGATCATTTCATCAAGTCATGTAAATCCGTACACGAAATTTATAATTGATTTTCATAAAAAAATAAGTTCTACTTAATAAAAACTCTACTACAATGAAATCCGTGGAGACAATTGTAAAAAAACGGATACAAATTATAATAAATGTTCGGAGTGCCCTCCTTGCGCATTGCCACACAACCTAGTTAACATGTTATAAAGTGGGCATGACGTGCTCAGATATAGGACAGTTGACGCTTGCAAAGGCTGTTGCCACCCTCCCATCTAATTTCTCAATACTTGGAGAATCATACACAATCGATTTAACGTGTCCTCAAAGGAAATAATCTAGTGGATTTAGGTCTGGCGATCGTGCGGACCAGTTTTCTGCCACAGACGACCAAGTCATCTGTTATGATAGTTGGGTTGTTGGCTGTACTGGGCTTCTATAATGTTGGAACCACATTTCAAGTCGTTGGTCCAATTATTCAATGTCAACAATCGATTACGCAAAAACTTTATTTACAGGTGCCCGTTAAACACAATCTGTTAATCTTCCATGACCCAACCTTGAACATGATTATTTTTCGTTTTTTTCATCGAGTCCATTATTTGGTCTTAGCATTTAGTAGTTAGACAACTTGAAGATAAACTAATAACTTACCTACCAATCTGTCATTGTTTAGACCTGTCCAAATATTCCGACTGAATTCTACCTGAAATCTGTCAGCCCAAACAACATGTGGATTTTCTACGACCCACGCGTGAGAGTTGTTGCAGTTAAAAAGATCGCTATGACAAAATGTGCTTTCGTCCACGAAAAGAGCTTTTTAGATGGATTGCAGGATAGACATAGTCAAATTGAGACTATGTGCAATTCATCCATGGGTGCAAAGTCTGTAAACGCGAAAATGGCATTCTTTATAGAATACGTGAATTATTTTTTTTACTTATCATGAACACGTGAATTGTGTATTCTATTCTGTCCTCGATTTCTTTTATCGGACTAAAGTACACCTTCTGCATACAGCCCGCTAATAAATAATTAAATTAATTAATAATTATTATTAAGGAATATCTATTTCTATGTTCTAAGTAAATTACATAACTTTCCTTTCGATTCTTTGATACATTAGTTTAAGTATTAATTTATTTATTATGGCAATAGGCTGTATCTTATTAGCAGCTTGAGAAAACAGCTATAGTAATGTTAATTAGATATTCTAAAACGCTAACGCTAGGTGGCGGTACATAAATTTTCCTATAACTTTAAAAAGCGCAAAAATATCGTCCGGTTTTCTTAAATTTTATCTATTTTTCAAATATGTCAAAAACATACCGTTTAATTTGAACTTTTGGAGTAAAATGAAAAACTAATGGAATTATCACAAATTGCGCCTTTTAACTCTTTTATTAAGAACTATAGAGTAGTAATGAGATCAGACATTTAAAACAGCTACATTGATCTTGTAATTAAATGTTGAATTGCTAAAATGGAATAAGTGGTTTAGAAATTACACCTATTTTAATGATTCCACTTTCAATAGCTTCTCCCACTCCTACTATAGTTTTTTGGCCAATGAGCCATAAACCAAAATGATGTATGAGATGATGAATAATGAATGAGAATTTTCTAAACTTTCTAACAGTATTTTCAAAAGCATAAGTTGTAGGAGGAAACAACAATTTTCCTATTTAATTTTTAGTTACTAGCGGTTAAATACAGATCTTAAAAAAATCATAATTTTCTAATGGCAACTTTTAATAGAATAAAAAAAACATAGTTGCCAGATGTGAATGTCCTGAAATACCGCCACTTTTATTTGCCCACCCTGTATGGATAGAACAAATGTGTCATAATTCAAATTGAGAAGATTCGTCCTATTCTTGGAACTTTTGGTGTGACACTCAAGTCACAAGACAGTTTTACCACTAACAAAAGTTTTAGCTTAGTTTTAATCTTCTCCCGAAGATACTAACATCGTTAGCGAAACACGCGTCGAGAATAAAATAAAGAGTTTTGGTTAGTCGTAAAACTGTCTCGTAATCTGAGAATATTCGTTAATAATAAATTTTAGCATATTTAAAACCTTTGAAATGTTGTGAATCATGTTAAATACAAGTTCATTATATCTAGAATGATTTATATCTTATAAATATTATTTCAGAAGCTTCTCGTAGCAGCACTCCTACTAAAACCACCACTCAGACACAACCAGTGAACGCTGAAGAAAAGACTCTTCAAAAAGCCCAAGATTCCCTAAAAATGTTACGTTCCGGTGTATCTACTTCTCCTAAAGACACACCATCTTCCGCTCCTAAAAAAGAGCCACAAGAAACTAAGGAAGAAATGAAACCAAAAGAGGAGCTGAAATCCAGTGCACTAAAGCCACCAGTGGCTCCGAAAAAGGAAGCAGAGACTCCTCCTCAGTCACTGAAACCTGCTCCTACAAAAGTAGCCAAAGCTCCTGCACCCGAAATACCTAAAGGTGACAGTGTGAAAATAACTGTGGAGGAAGCTGAAGCAAGTACTTCTAGTGTACCTTCTATGAGATCTAAATTGACTGGGCAAAAACGTACAGGGTGGATTTAAGGAGTTTTGCGAATAAAAGCAATAATGTTTCAATATAACTCAAAGATGCAATGTTGATTGTTCAATGTGAAAATAAATCGGTTATGCAATAATGGTAGTTTTCCTTTTATTTAAGTTTGTACAAAAAGAAATGAAGTATTAATTATTAAAAGAATACTACGCATTTTATAATAGCTAAAAAGTTAAAATGTACCTACTACTTAACAAAATCTATTTAATGCCGAAAATGCAGCAGTCGTAAATAACTATCTATTATCTACTAAAACCGAGCATTTAATTCGAATATTAGATTCGAAATCCTCGAATCTAATATTTAAAAAAAAGCTAAATTCATTAACTCTTTGAGGTACAGAAAAAATGGTAAAAATTTACCCAAGTGGTACAAAAAAAAATTATTCTTATTTATAACAAAAAAACATAAAAACTAATTCAAGGTGCTCTAAAATAAAACATAACATTGAGAAATATCAAATTTTTTACTTTTTTCTTTAAAAAACCCATGGTACATATTTTCACCCACCATACCACTGCCTAAAGTTATTTTGTATGGTAGGACTGAAAACAAGACTTGTTCTTTCCCAAACATAGGGGAACTTGACATACGCTGCAGGTCCAGTTTGTGCGTATTTCAAATTCCTTGGAACTACAGACTGCACATCTTCGTCTAGTGGTTCGTACTGGCTGATGTGTACTTTGAGTAAGTCTAATTGTTTCTGGTTGGGAAGGATGTTACCAATTTGTCAGCAACTAGATGTTCTATAATATTCAAACGAAATTCTTTCATGTTCATTTTAGGCCCTTCAGATAACTTCTAAAGCACGTAAGCATTAACAACACCAGCATCAATAAAGAAAAATATGAATTTATGCCACCATTTTTTGCTTTATCGGTCGAGCCGTAAACTGCCCTCATTTGGTCAAATTTATCTACTGAGTTCATATATTTATTGTAATCAGTCAGCGCTATTGGGCAATGTATGTTTTCTACACTGCCGTCTTTCGCTTTCCTTTTGACCTCAGTTTTGTCATCTGGGTTGTGATCATTTGAAAGAAGGTAAACTGTTCTTTTATCGCGCCATTTAAATGCTGAAAGTCCTGTAGAACTCACGTACCAGTAACAGTCACCTCTGTGCATTGCTTTATCTTCCAGAAATTGGGGCATATTTTTTCTGGTATGTCTAAGAACCAGTACCACAGGCATATAACTTTTCTTGATACAGCTGATTCATTAGGGCTACATTTGTAAAAAAGTTATCAAAGAAAATTTTATGATACCTGTGTTTTAAATTTTGTGTCATCTGAAGCACTACTTTGGTACCCAAACATTTTTCTGCAACAGGACCAGTTTTGCCACAATATATTTTAAAATCCCAGCAATATCCAGTGCTGTCAGCTATCATCCACACTTTGTAGCCTCTCTTTACTGGCTTTTCAGGCATGTATTGTTTGATCGTAGATCGGCCTTTAAACTTTATCATAGCCTCGTCCACTGATAAAAATTCGCGAGGATGTAGACAGGCTTGAAAATTGGATTTCAACATTTCTAAAAATGGTCTTACCTTATATAACTCATCAAAATTATCGGAATTTCGGTTGGGCATGAACTTGTTGTCATTAAGATGTACATTACTTAGGAGCCAACCAAAGCGATGGACAGTTATTAGTCTACTAATATAGGGATCATGTAAAATTGGATCTGTTCTCCAGTAATCCCGATATGACGGCAGCTTTTTGATACCCATTAGTAAGTTTATGCCAATAAATGTACGCATTCCACACTATCGGTGGGCTTATAACTTTTGCCGGAATTGTGACAAGTTTGCTCTGCGTAGAGGTTTGTTTGAAACACCATATGTTCGACAATTTTGTCTGAAATCAGAAGTTTCAAAATATTATATGGTGTCACCCTATCTAGTTCCTTTATGACTTGGGCTAGTCCTGAATATTCCTGAATATTCAGTCCATAAATTGGACAGGTGGAACCGTTTTATTATTCTTACTCCACTGTATTTTGAATAATGTTTTTAATTCGCTCAGTGGAATAAGGTCTTCGGGGTCCCATTCCTCCGGTTCTTCATCAGATGATATTACCATATTATCCGGTTCTGATAAATTATTTGTGATTTCTGGCTCGTCTACATCATTTCCATTACAACTATCATTATCCGAGTCGATATCTGATTGAATGCCTACAAATTCACTGTCCGAATTTTCAATATTCTCAATTTCTTTATAAAGATCCTTTTCGGTCAAATCAATAAGCTTAAAAGGTAATGGTTCTGGAAATCGGTCACTTGCCATAATTTGCTCCTACCTAAAAAAAAACTTTACTTGTATAGTGGGACAAAATTTAACCCATAGTTAAAAATACAGAATATAGAAGTAAGTAACTCAATAATTTCAAGTTATTTAGTATAAAACAGTTATATAGCGATATCTGCACTTTATACGCTTAATCTCTAAGGCTTATATGATTATATAGTCAGACGGTTTAATAAATAAACCGACGTACATTACTGGGAAAAAACAATTGTAGGTAAGTTAAATTTTACTCCAACATACATGTAGAGTTGTATAATAGGTGGGTTAAATGTTGTCCCTATGTACTTCAAAGAGTTAATAGCAAGTATATAGCCACAAAAACATACATGATCCCCACTGGAACATGGTGAACTTTGACTTTTTCATCATAATGATTTTTAAAATGTCATCTTACCACTTAATAATTGGTTCGGGCATACTGTCTATTTCGCACATCAATTGTCATTATTTGCCGAGTGCTACTTTCACATGTAAATTCTTTTGCTTTTTTAATGCATAGTACAGGCCACAATCAACGCAAATTCTTCGCCAATTTTTATTCTGCAAAAAAAATTAAACACCACGTAGTCCAGGCCAAGGCACCTTTCCCCCATACGTAGCTCACCGTGGTTTCTCGGCGACCTCCCCTCCTCCCTATGCACAATGGCTATGTGGTTTATGGACAGCCCCTAAAGTAGGGCTGGGTTCTTTAATAAAAATTGTTACGTTTTTTATTTAAAAAAAAACTACAGTAATATTTAAAAGTTAAAATAAAACACTAATATTCTTCCTGCTGATCTAGTTTTGAAGTTATAGAGTTTATCATTTATATGGCAACTCATTTTGTTATTAATATAATATATAACTAACAAGCATACAAATTTCTGACAGATGGAACGTTCGTTTGAATATTAAAGATATAATGAATTTTTTTTTACATTTTGTGCTAGATACTTTTTTTTAAGAATCTTTATAAGCACTAATCTATACTATTTTATAATATCTAAAATTCGATTCTCTCAGTACGGTGTATAAAAATGTTAATAACTTTTCATTTAAAACCTTACATTTTGTTTAAACAAGCAATCTGTTATTTCCTATCAAGAAAGCATTATTAAAATTCAAAGATTTCTGAGAAAATAATGTAAAATCAGATTGTGAATACTTATGGTTACATTTGACGCTACGGATGGTACAAAAAGATCAGAATTTATGTATAAGAACTGTAGCATTACACGACGTCAATCTGTTTCTCATAAGCTCAAAGATTATCTCGCAATGTATAGTGGCAGAGTGTACTGCTCTTAACCTTCTGTTATACAGGGTGTCCCAAAAGTGATGGATCAAACAGGAGATAGAGGGAGTCATTTACAATCAAAATCACCCCCTATATTGTTATGCAATTGAATGACCTAGATGAAAAAGGGCCCATCTTTGAAAAAGTGGATTTTTCAGGAAATGCAAAAAATTGTATTTCGGATAAAGAAAGTAAAAATGTAATATATGAAATTGACCTATGTATTTGTGACATATTTCAAAATGTTTTTACACCAAATTTTTTTCTGAAAATATATGTCTACAGGATATACAGGGTTACAAAAATTCTAAAAATGGGCCCTTTTTCTTCCAAGTGATAATCTATTGAAGATTACAAAATAACTACTAGAAAATAAAATGAAAAACAGGAAATGAAAAATATTTATTTGAAAATCTAATTACGTTTTTTTATACAGAAATATGTTTTCCATGAGCTAAGGGTCTTCCTGATCATCCTCGTGTGTACATGTAGCACCTGACAAGGTATCATAAAATGCGATAGCATTTTCATCTTTCAAAAACTTGCAAAGCTCCTTGATGTTTTGTAGTTTTAGGGCATTTATTGGTATATCAGCAGAATAAGCAAGCTTTTCGAATATAGGGACACGTTCAACGCCAGGTTTCAGAAGACGAAATACATCGGGACACACACCATTCAAAGAAAACCTGCCAAACATGAAGTACTTTGATTCAGCTTTAAAGTCAAAGAACTTGTATTTGGTTATTTGAAACTTTAACTTATTTGTGGTGAAGGTTTTTTTAAAAAACGGTTCAGACAATCCGGCTACAAAGTCCTTTACCATATTGCTTTTAAGCTCAACAACGGTAAATTTGGTACTTATGATGCTGTTCCAATTTGAAGGCGATTCAACTACTTCCCTTTTTCTTTCTATTTTTTCTATAACAGCAAAATGCCTGTCACAAGGCAGGAAACTGTGACTCGTTGTGGAAAAAAATGCTGAACATTTTTAAACTTTCCATTAAGTACCAATGACTGCCAAAATTTTAGCATGTTTTGGTTATGATTCTGGCCCCTGCAATCGTCAGTAAATATATATAACTTTTTAACAGTGCTAGGTAAGAATGCTTCTATGTAATGGTTAAGTACAGAGAGAACTTCGTTACAGCCCCGCTTTGCAATATTTTTAGGCCAAGTATACATAATGCTCTTTGCTTTTTTGCCAGAGTAAATGGACATACAGTACAACCAAAGTTGTCTTTTATAAAAGACATCACTAGTACACATATGTGGACAGGGAATATTTTGTTTAAAGTCGAAGCAGAGAACTTCTGTATCTTCATTTTCTTTAGCTTTCATCAAACATTCTTGCATCTTTGTATAAAATAGCTTTGCTTTTTTCTTATGTAACTTAAGATCTATTTCATAACCTCTTCTTAATGCGCCATTTTTTTCGCAGGAAATTTTGGCCTCTATTTCTGAACACGTAGTACAAACATCTGAACGAGGGCGACCAAACGTGTAGTTGTAGTTGTGACGAAAATACTGTAGATAAAAAGAATATTTCACTTCACATTTCAATTTTTGGAAATTCAGATCATTTTGTTTGGCGTCGAGTAGGACTTCTGGGTAATGTTTTTCCAGAAACATTTCATACATTTTCAAAACACTCAGCTGTGGTGACAGATACCTTCTTCGCTCACCGCTTGGTCCATAGTGCACAATATAATATGGAAAACTTAGTATATGTGCATCAATATTTTGAACAACAATACCAGATAATTTGTTTTTTCGGTTAGTGTGCTTGCCACGATTATCGGTTGGCACAGCGGCTAAAGTCTTGCATGCTCCAATATTTCGCACCCTCTTGACTCCAATTCCATGCAAACTGGCAAAGCCTTCACGACATACAGATAACACCCTTTCACCGACATGCACTTTTTACGAAAAATTAAACTTCTTCTTGAACACTCCCTTTATTTTTCGGTTTACTGACGATACTGTAATAAGAGGTTGTAAGTGAACATTTTGGGCCCCATGATCTCCAATCTCATTAAAATTTTTCAATATACGAGCCATCTCTTCTTTTGAGAATGATGTAAGACATTTTCGTTTACATCTACACAAAAATAAGATATATTTTAAACTATATACAACATTCTTTACAATCCTAACTTACCTGCATTTTTGACCTGTTTGTCTAGCAGCTTTTCTTCCTGATTTACCAATGTACTCCTCCCCTTTTGCCTTTAACTTTTTATTTTTGACACTTTTCCACTCTTCAATTTTCCTCTTTCTTTTCAATTTTATAACACTTGCTTCCTCATTTTCTAAGACATCCATGATTATATGAATCAAGAAACAAAAATCCAAAAACCACACTGATATTTTATTGTTATTATTATGATTTGAAGGTTATGTTTACAAATATCAACACAAATTATGGGTATTTAACTTGGCGAAAGAAAGGCCCAAATGTAGCAGATGGGCCCTTATTCTTCTCAGCAGAGAAAAACAGCTGATTCAATCCATTTTAGAGTACGTTTAGTGGGCCTTTCTTCTACTCGGTATATGCCAACTTTGACAAGGAATCAGAATTCATAAAAAACGGGTTTTCGACAAACTGCACAGATGGGCCCTTTTTCGTCTAGGCTATTCAATTGTGAATAGGTTAAAAGTTATAGCCATATATGTGTATTTTTTTAATTCCAGCACCTTTGTCAAATAAAAGCTTTTAAAAAAATTATACAGTTGATTAAACAATCTGTTTTTTTTTTTATTGTACCTAGAAATGATGTGCCTCTCCAACAAAAATATGTTTCTTAAACATTACTTTTTAAGAGCACTAGAAAAACAATTTTTTTGGACTTTTTACAACTTTAAAAATAAGTACTTAACTTTGATGCCATTTTTTTGCGAAGAAAATATAAGACATGCGAGTGACCCTGAACCTTAAAAACTTCTTTAAATCATACTGATTCCAGCAAAGTACAACTTGAATAGATTATTAAAATTTCTTATTGTCTAATTAAATTTTTATTTTTTTAAGAAATAAGCAATAAAAATATTCCATGGCTAAATCAATATTTTGCTTTATTATTTTGCGAAAAAATAATAAAATTAAGATAGTAAAGTGTCTCAAAAATGTTTACAAATACATAAGTATGTCGACTCCTAATACTGACCAATTTATCTGCGGTTATTTTGAAGAATGTTGATTTGTCGTGTTTTTTGTCGTAAACAAAATTTAAAAATAATTTAAAATAGGTAGTGTTGTGTTGTCCAGGTACTGGCTAAGTACATACAATTTTGTATTATTTATACAAATGAACACATAATGCCTTATACCGTCCGTGAGTATGAAGAAATGCATTATGTTTATGGTTTTTGTAATGGAAACGCTCGAGCGGCTGAAAGGGAATATCGTGAACGATATCCTGACTGCAGGGTGTTTCAACGAGTGCATAACGCATACGTGGAGGGGCAGATTCCTGGAAATCCTCGCAGAATAGGAAGGAAACCTGATGAAAATGCTGAGGCAGAAGATGACATCATTGAAATGGCATTAGAGGAACCTTCAACTAGTGTTCGCCGCATATCAAGACGGTCTGGTATTCCGAGAACAACAGTACACCGCATTCTACGAAGAAACCAGTTGCATCCCTATCATGAACAACGGGTTCAAGATCTATTACCGGGTGATTATGACAAGAGGGTGGAATTTTGTAGAGAAATGCTTCATCACAATAGGCAGGATCCACAATTTTTTAACAAAATTTTATGGTCAGACGAATCTAGTTTTCAGAGGGCGGGAATATTTAATATTCACAATTTACACCACTGGGCATATTTTAACCCCAGAATTGTTAGAAATGACCGCTTTCAACATCAATTTAGTGTGAACATGTGGAGTGGCATTCTTAACGGTTCATTAATTGGGCCGTTTGAACTACCAGCCAGATTAAATGGTGAAATCTATAGGAGATTTTTGGAAGAAAACTTACCTGTTTTACTTCAGGATATTCCATTAAATATTCGTCAATCAATGTGGCTGCAGCACGATGGAGCGCCCGCCCATTACAGCCTTCAGGTGAGATAGTTTTTAAATGAGACCTACCTTGGTCGTTGGATTGGACGGGGAGGTACAATTCGTTGGCCACCGCGCTCCCCCGACCTCAATGCAATTGATTTTTTTCTATGGGGGTACTTTAAGGAGTTGGTATACGCCAGGGAAAATCGTAATGAGGAAGAGCTACGCCACCAAATAATTACAGCAACTAGATTAATTACCCAAAATGAACGTTCATTCAAAATGATTAAGAGAAATTTTATACGCCGATGGAGGTTATGCATTAGATTTCGCGGCAGACATTTTGAACACTTATTGTAAATGATAGCAAAACTATCATGTAAAACAATAAACCATTTTCTAACGTTTTTTGTACCTTATTGCAATCCACCAACCCAACAAAACACAATTATTTATTTTAAAAAATTGGTAAATATTGATTTAGCCATAAAATTCTTTTTTGCCTCTTTTTTGAAAAACTCAAAAATTAATTAGCCAATAAGAAATAATGTATTTAAGTCATGCCTTGCTGGAATCGGTATGAAACGTAGAAGTTTTTAAGCTACAGGGTCACTCTTATGTCTTACATTTTTGAGAAAAAAATGGCATCAAAGTTAAGGGTACTTATTTTTAAAGTTGTAAAAAGTCCAAAAAGAAATTTTTTTAGCTCTTTCGAAAAGTAAAATTTAAAAAAATATTTTTATTAGAAAGGTACATCACTTCTAGGTAAAAACAAACAAAAAAACGCATTGTTTAATCCACTGTATAATTTTTTTATAAGCTTTTATTTGACAGTGTGCTTGAATTTAAAAAATACATAAAAATGGCTATAACTTTTAAACTATTCCCAATTGCATAACAACATAGGGGGTGATTTTGATTGAACATGACTCCCTCTATCCTCTGTTTGAGTTTGATCCATCACTTTTGGGACACCCTGTATAGTATTATTATATACTAAATTATGTTAATTGTACCAATTTACATAATTTTGTAAAAATACCTAATGCCTTAAAAAAATAGTTTGCCGCACTAATATAAACAGGTTGGCGAATAGAAGACTAAACACATGCTTTATAAATAGCAACTGTTTCCTGAAGACCAGTGACGAAGAATAGAATTTTTTGAAAATATGATGAAAAAGGCAAATGAAAATGAAAATTTCTTAGAAAATACTTTGTTTATAGACGAGTCTTCTTTTCCATTGCATGGTAAACACAATCCTTCCATTGTTCGTTACTGGTTTCAAGAAAACGAACACAGAAGTTTTGTCAATAAATGACTCTTATTTGTAGGGTTATCTTCAGGAGCTATTTATAAACATCATAATAGCAGGCCAACGAATTTAGAGGAGTTGAGAAACAAAATTGTTGAATCTGCCAATGCCATTTTACCTCAAATTCTTTTGGAAGTAAGACACAGCTTTTATGATAAGCTAACCTTTTGTTTAGCTAAAAAAGGAGGCCTTTTGAGCTTTTTATTTAAAGAATTATTTATTAGGTTTAATATATTCTTTGAGTTTGATTTTCTGGTTTTTTATAATGTTAACTTTATATGTGTAGTGATCCATTTGCCAATCTGTATATCTTAAATATACGTATAGAGATTCTTACCATTAACAATGGCAATAAAGAACTTTTTAAAAGAGGTATAAACTCTTTTAATAGTAAGTTACTAATAAATTTCAGTTTACTGATTAGTTGCCTTAAGTGTATTTTAAAACAAAGATTAAGTATCAATTTCTTTATTTAAAAGGTTTTTTTTTTAAATTATAATTTTATGCTTTTTTTGAAACAATAAAAATGCTTTTTTTATATATTTTAAAACTAAAAGCATTATAAGAATTATAAACAGAACAAAAATATCTTAAGTAATTGCGTATTGTTGCTTTATAAAAGAATAAATACATACATTTTAGAGCCATAAAAAAGGTATATAATAAAAAATTAAGGCGTTTTTCTCTACCAAACCTTATATAATTTTAGAATTATTGCTAAAAAAACTAAAACTACCTGGCTTTCATTTTTTGCCAAGTACTAAATTTTTGATAAGCCGCATTTAGGAGCTGATTAAGATGTTTTGTCAGTTGCTGCGAAAGAGGAGTCAATTCTCTAATTAATTTTGCCTAAGAAAAAAAATATGATAAATTAACACACACATTACTCTAAATTGCAACAAGTTTTATAATATTATAGTTTATGACTTACCTCAAAGGGTTTTAGCTTCACAGTTTGAAACCTTTGCAAAGCTTCATTCATTTTTATAAGGTGCTGTTCCCCATTCGGAGTGGTTGGCGGAAATGCTTTCCAAAAATGACTCAAAAGCTCGCACAGAGCTAAATATAGATTCCTCAAGTCTTTTTCTATATGTGGCGGTACTAGTTCTAGATAATAAGAAAATATTTAGTTAAAACTACTCCTTAAGGGCCAAGATTTCCTCTTCAGGTAGCTAAAAAAAGGATGGTTACATTTAAACCTTCCTGGAATTCTTAGTGTGCTTACTTCCAATGGTAACCCGAATGAACTTAATCGTAATTTAGTTACTTATCAATGAGTGATTGGTGCTCAAAATTCTATCATTATTAGGTAGCGAGATAATTATAGCCGAAGACCATTATTAATGGGACACCAAGTACGTCGTTATTAAGAAATAAAGTGTTAAAAAGGAAAATAAATTTTAAAAAAAAAATTAAAAGAAAAATATTCGGTCGAGTTACCTTATACTTGTATGGGTAACTGGGGACTCGAACTGCAATAAATTCGCTAGTTCTCTTGGAAAAAATATTTTCGAAAAACGCAAAAACCAGTCTGTTGCTGCTTTTAAAAGACGACTATAAAAAATAATTAACCCCTACTTTCTTTAGGTTTCTTGACTTAAATTGAAAAGAACTGTTTAGAGTTATGAAAATTACAAGCAAAATATCAAAATTGAGTGCTATTCAGAACACATCTACATGTAAGAAGAATACCCAAACAAAAGCAGCCATCGAGGATACAAAACTGGATATTCTACTGAGTTATGAAGAATCGCGTATTAGTCCCGCAAGATAATAAGGACGATCCTGATCGTAGATTAGAATTTTGTGAAATCATGACGAATTAGGTTGATAATGGTTAACTGGACTGGGTGTTATATTCAGACGAAGCCACTTTTACTATTAATGGAGAGATACGTACAGTTTGACCATCGGATCTGTGTCTACGAAAAGAATGCGGGTGAAATTTTGAAGCGTTGTCACGTCTTAATGTGCAAAAATGAAATAGTATTGAATAAAAAGTAAATATAAAAAATTAATCATAAAAAAGATAATAAATAATGTAATGCAGTTTAAACCATATTTTTTAGTTCTATTTGCTAATGTTTTGCATATTATAAAATCCAATATTGACTAACATTTATCCGAAATTCCTAATAAAACTTACAAAGCCGGCAACGTCGTGCTTTCGCGGAAGCATCTCGCTGTTTGGGGACAGGTGATTGGTTGATGACATCGCGGCCATTAATTTATTATTTTTATGCAGCTCTCTGTCTTTCTCTATCTTATTGGATCGCATCCTACCAGGTTTTGTGTAATTTTTGGGAATAATATCGATTTCTTGCGGATTCAGTGGCGGCGGCGTATGTTAATACTTTTGAGCTATTAAACTGTTTTTATTGTTGTATTTTTAGGTACCTACTTAATTTCTGACCTATGACTTTTGAGTAGTGTAGCATAGTTTAGTTTATTTGCTATTATTGTTGTTGCTGTTTTGTTGTTGTTTTGTGTTATTTGTTTCTTTGTTGTTAAAGTTCATAATTTTTAACAGTTTTTGTGTTATTTACGTTAAAATGAATCACTTTATTCATAGCCAGGCAAGGGAAGTGATTGCGAATGTTTATAGGTAAGTAAAATGATAATAAGAGAATTATAAAGCCTAAGCACAGTTATGAAAAAAAAACATTAAAATAAAATCATAATTTATGCGACACTAAATTTCAAAAATTATGTACCTAATGTAATAAATAAAAATCATATTCAATGAGCCAGAGCCTTCCAAGCTCGATTGCTTTACAAACAAAAAAGATTTAAAGTTAATGTTGGTTATTTTGAATATAAAATGTCTATAAATATAAGTAATATGAATCGGAACGACGACTAAAAAAAATCGAATATCAGGATTATATACTTCTTGTACAAATTTTTAGGGTTTGCGATGAAGAAGCTACTAATAACTTTGTTAATCTACCAGTAAAGCGCAAACTTGAAAGAGTATCTCAATATACTGGCGTAAGCATTTCAATGGTGAAAAAAATTCACAAAGAAGATATAGAAAGAATGCTGACGGACCCCAACAAAATGCTTTCTAGTCCCGGCAAAAGAAGACCGCGAATGACGAAGGTGGAACAAGACGACAACTTTCATTTTCAAATAGTTAAACACCTAATAAATCGATTTTATATGGGTTTAAAGTTGTGCCTACTACCAGAAAGCTGTTGCAAAAATTGCCAGAAGAAGAAAATTTTCAAAAAATAACATCTTTAAGGTATAAATACCTAAGAGAAATAAAAAAACACTGAGCCGAAGGTCGCAATATTGTCTATTTAGATGAAACTTGGATAGATAATGACCTAACGTTTAAAAAATGCTGGCAGAGTGAGACTCTTACTGGAGTGGTTAGCAATATATCTTCAACAGGTACAAATTGATTATACTTATTTAAATAATAATTTAAATTATACATATTATGTAGTAAATTCAATGTTTAAACAGCATAATTCGGATTATCTGCCGTGCTCTTTCCCTCGCGATATCTAGGCATCGAGTACGGCACTCTTATTTTAAGTGAATAAACTAAGTAGGTGTATTACAAATTTTGTGTTTTCTTTACTTTACTTTTATCTCAAACTTCCCTAATCTTGTCTGTCATTTTTTTATTACATATTTACAAATAAAATATTTTAGAAGACCTTAATTTCCAAATCAATATCTTACCTACAAATACCTATTTTAAAATTAAAACCAAACCATATTTTTTAATATTTAATACATTCAAATCTGTGTAATCGGTTTATAAAATTTCGCACGTCACTGGCCATTTCATGAATGAAATGAGGCGGGTCTAGTCTATAACCACGTTCCCCGCACCGATACCGCTTAGCTACAGATTGGTTGGGCAGACTTTAGGTTGATGCTGATGCCGTTTTAAAGTTTCAGACAAGATCTTATGTGGTCTTTGTAAATATCTATCGCATATTCCGACTACTATTTTAAAGCAAATATAAAGTGGGTGGTCAAGCAGCATACATAGCATCAGGCGAAAACTAATGACTGGGCTAGAATCAATGGAGATCGAATTACTGGCCCCACATTTTTTGATAACGATTTAACTGGTGACAGATATCTTAAATTTTTAGAAAATACATTGGTACCAAAATTATCAAGACTATTTCCTACAAAATGAAAATTTTGATGGAAAAATCTACTTTCAGCAGAAGGTGCTGGTAGTAGTGCACGAGCATTTTTTAATATTTTTTTGGCAATATTTGGATTGGGTTTGAAGTTACATTAAAGTTAAAGTCCCAGAAATATTGAATAACTAAAACACAAACGAAATTCAATTAATTACGCTATTAACAGAATTTTATCATCTTTCACAAAGCCAAGCTTTCTTAAAAAGTATATGGTTTTCATTTTGAACAGTTGCCTAAGAAATTAATAATCTTTTAAAAATTAAATAGTAACAGTACCTGATGTACTTTTAATTTAAAAAAGAAATTTTGTTTTCATAAATTAATGACAAAAAAACACAGTCAATGGTCAATTTATTTAAAAAAAAAAGTAAACCGTCAATTGTATTTTTAAAAGCTTGCCATAAGTAGCTTCATTCCAAATAATGAAGTAGGGTTAGATTTCACCCTTCCGAAGAGGATAATTTTTTTAATACATTTTTAAAGACTGAAAAAAGTCTTAGTCTTTTCGTTTTGCTTGCTTGCTTGCTAGGTTATTGGCTCTGCTACTAGGCAATCTGCCAGCACGATTTGGAGATTCGGGAAAACCGTCGGGTATGTACCCTGTTTTCCGAATCGATAACTTTCACAAAATTTAATACTTAAATGCACGTTATAGAAAACGGCAAGAGGTAGGAAAGGGTTTAGAAAAGGAATATGAAGGATAGGAAAGGAAAATGAACGGCCACGTGTTGACTGGGTGAAGGATGACGCGGAAGTGTAGTCCTTTCGTTTTTCTCAAATATTTATAATATAATTTAGGGTTATAACCGAGAAAAATACCTACAAATAAGTTAAGTTGTTATATTTAAGTTAAAATCAAAAATCGTTATTGTGCAGTTTGAATCTTGGCCCTGGAATAAAATTTCCTTTTTACGATCCAATCTAATTTAGATTGTATTTGGTATATTTTTGGGTTTGGCTATACCTGAAGTAAAAGTCTACTGTAGTATATTTAATTTCACAAAATTAATTTGTTTCTTCAGCTGATTTAAAATAAGCTGGTAGAAGAGTTTGAAAAAGAGAATCGCACGATAAGTACGATTAGAAGGTATCATTCTAAAAATTTGTTTTAATTTGAACAGGGGCAATTTTTGCTGATGATTTGTCTTATAGACAACTGATTTTAGGTATCTCCAAAGAAAAAACTCCAACGGTATTAAATCAGTTGATCGGGCCGGCAGGTCTATTGGGCCTAAAGTAATATCTAGAAAATCTCCTACAGGACGAGCGTAGTGAGGAGGTGCTCCATCTTGTTGAAAGACTTGCTGATCTTCGACTAAATCTGGGTCATTTTCTGAAATCTCTGTGATCTGGGGATTAATAGCATTTTCAAGTAAATTTAAATAAATTTCACCACTTAAATTGTCCCGTATGACAAAAGGTCCAACAATGTGATTGCCTAGAATTCCCGCTCTCACTTTTAGTTTTAAAGGAACTGATACTTGTAGGGACGAAGCTTATGTGATGTTAAAATTCGGGAAATGCTGATTTGGGATACACCCGAAACTGTAGTTATTTCTCTGTCGGAGTTAGGCCATAGAAACATAACCAAGAACTGCAACTTCAACGTTTTCATTTCATACAGGTTTTACTCTTTCACTTTTTTTGTGGCCAACTGATCCAGTTTGTGTAAATTTTCTGCACAATTCTAAGACACTGTTATGGGTCAAATAATATACAGGATAAATTTGATGAAATGAATATCTAATGTAAAAAAAAAACAATTTCAATTCTTTATTGTAACGTGAACGTAATTTTGGCTATTGTGTTTACGACTTATTATTGTTTGTAAAGTAAATCCTCAGTAAATTCTACAAAATATTTGCTCAAAAAATGTGCTTAAATTGAATTTATTATTTAAATTTCTATTTTATAAGATTAAATTAAGGTATCAGTTGTTTATATATTTATAATTTTGAAAGGTAACTTTTTTATTTGACAAGCCGGCATTTGACCAGAATGACAGTAGAGGCCTCAAACATAGCAGTTGTACTCAGGGTAAAAAGACCTTCAAAATGGGGTATCAGACGAAAATTGGCACAAAATGTCCTTTTAAAACAGCCAAGCTAGCTACTTACTTTACCGAGCTTTTTTTTTCGAAGGAAAGGCAGTTATTTGGGGTGGATAGTTTTAGTTAGGAGACGATATATGTATTAATTGCAGTAGCAATTTTATTTTTTTAATTTCGCATTACACTTATTACACACTACCAATTGGTACACATAAATAGTATTTTTTAAAGAATTGTAGGTGCATCGATGTTATGACCGGACTACCTAAATGTCCCCTGTTCAGTTTGTTTAACTTGTGACTTAGTCTTTAAATTTAAAATTGTCCTGAAGAAGCAAATAAATTTTGAGAAATGTCGGAAAAACCACACTGGGCTTTTTATTTGATCGTTCCGTTAACCCAACAATATACCAATTATTAATATATTGTAAATAAAATGTAACTTACGTGCAAGAGACTGTTCTTGGAATCCCCTCATAAGGGCACCACCTGGAGACAGATCTCCCAAGGCCATAATGGCAGCTGAAGGCGTCACTAGATTAAAGTTCGGCGCATGCGGTCTAGCTTGCCATTGTCTCGCTTCTTGTAAGACGCTGCGCGTCAAATGCGCAGACTCGTTGGAATTTATATGTTCACCTCCTGCGTCTGGCATTGGACCGTGAAGATATCTCTCAACCTGAATAAAACCTCTATATGATATTGTATTCTTAGTAGTCCCTAGAGTAGTCAAAAACAAAGAATTACCGAAAGCATAGTCAAAATGGTTTTGGCTTTGGCCCAGCATAATTGGGAAAAAATTGGATTTTTAATTAAATAAATATATCGTAATATATGCCTAAAGTTTCGACTTTAGTTTAGCCGTTACTTAACGCATTCCAAATATCAACTAAATTCACGATCCGTTTGCTTTAATAAAAATGAATATGCATAATAACTATAAAAATAAGCAAAAGTTACTTTAGAATACTGTTTATTATCTTAAATATCGTATTAAGCAACGGCTTTTATAATTAAACATTTCCGTCGGTTTTATATCAATAACTCATAATAATGCAAACAATGACAAAAAAGAGGAAAATTTCTAAATAGGATTCAAGTTATAAACATAAAGATGCTAAAGACTAATTTAAATGAGTAATAAATATTTACGGAAAGAGGGATTTTCCACAGACGATGGTAGTTGTTTACTATAGCTTTCAAAAATATTTTTAAAAAATCATATGGTTTTTCTATTCTTACACTTGTGAAGTAGAAAAGAATAATGAAATATGCAAAATTAAAAAAAATCAATAAAAGACAGTTTTACAGTTAACATCCTACAGAGAAACCGCGCTAATCCGATGATCTCTGTAATCCGAACGGCCGACTTCGGTCTCATGATTTCGTTAGTTGATGATGATGATGATGATACCGAGACTCTGGGGAACGATAACTCAAAAAGCTCGTTTTTTCCATGAAAGAATGTTAGCATTTAAATACTTTAATACTGGCTGGGTTGGTCAACCGATTTAAGAAACGTCATGCTTTCAGACAATTGAATATTGTAGGTGAAAACTGTCAAGTGATGAAGCAGCTATAGAACCCCTAGGAAGAGACTACAGTATATAATTGATAATAAAGCCTTGTGCAAACGCTTCTGGATGGCATAAACTTAAAACCAAACGTGAAAAAAGCCAAAGGCAAAGAAGCCACGTGTGTTTGGTTCTACCATGGTTCCAGTTATTTATAGAGGCCAAAAAATGCATGATTGATAAATGTTCCTTTAATTTATTCCTGGTGTAGGACAGTACCTTCCAGTTAACAATTGAGAAGAAAAAGCTTTGTTTTTATTGAACCATGCCCCAAGTCATCCTTTAAAGTGAAGATGGTCAGATTTTTGTTGTTTTTTGCCTCCGCATTGTACTGCATTAATTCAGCCTATCGATCAGAATATCATTCAAAAAAATCTATTATCGCAAAAAATAATTGAACCAGATTGTATATCAAAGTGAAATGAGAAATGATATTACAAATAGGTCAAATACTTAAAAATATTAACTTACCAAATGGAATGTTTGATTTATTATCTTATTCAAACAATATTTCTGAGGATTTAATTAAGAAGTATGAAGATGGAATAAGCAGAGGGAAGTCGATATTGCCCGAAGTTTGCTTACTCAAAACTGAAGATTCTGATACAGATCTGAATAGTTATAGAATATCAGTATTTAGATACTGAAGATGAGATCCCCCTGAGTGCATTATTAAACCAAATTACTAGAGATATTTTTAATGAACCAACTGCCCAAGGTTGGGCAAAATGACGATGAGAAAGAAAATGACGAGGAAGAAAATGCATCGGTAGTTCAAACAATTAACCATACTGAAGCACTACAAGCAGTTAAAAATAGTAAGCATCCCATGAGCGGGTAAAAATAGCATAAATCCCCAAGATAATATGCTGCTGCGAAGACAATAAATAGATAGTACCTGTTAAAAATCCAGCTTAAGTTAAATTGGGTTCTTTGAATCAACTATATTTTTTATATAGCCCGAAATAAAAATGCAAGCTTTCTCTGATTCCGTTTTTATTACTAATTTAACGATGTATCAACTTATATTTTTTTTAGTGTCAAATAAAATTTTAAAAATGCATCTTTCCTATATATTTTTGTAAGTGGATGTTGCAAACAGATACTTTGAAATTGTTTATTGTTAAATAAGTATAGGCTGGATGGCCATTATAGCCGTTAAGCAACGTTTAGTAAGCTGACGTGGTACATTTTATGCCTCAAAAATACCCGTGAAAAGATTTTATTTTTCCTTTTAAAATAATACTCTATAGTCACTATGGTCTTTAATTATAAAGCACTTATTACTGAGCTCAACAAAATCATGTATAGAATTGTAGGAACCAAAATACTGGTACTATTTATTTACATAATTCATTGAAACGCAGAAAAAATACCATAATTATTTGCAAAAATATTTCCGATGATTTAACTCTGGGACAGGTCAATATCTTGTTATCACAAGACAGTGCCTCTGCACATAAGTTCGGGAGTATCTACTGCAGCAATATCCTGGAAATTGACTTCGAGCCTCCAGTGAAGTGTTGTGATCAGCCTGATTACTGGATTTCACTCCTTCTGACTTATTCATGCGATATTTTGTTAAAAAATAATTATACCAACATTTTTTTTTGAATCTGAGCAGCAGTTACGAGAATGAGTAGCGGCTGAATTTAGCAGTATTACACCAGAGATATTAAGTTATGTTCTGAGTTCTACCTTTAGAAGAGCATACATATGTTTAGAAAATAACAAAAAAAGTCTGCTCGACAAGTGACTATCCGTAGTTGGACGAAACCACCGGGCATGAGACAGGCTAAAGCATATATAGAGGGGTCCTCCTCTACACGTGTCATCTCGATACCATAAGTATTGCGGACAACCCAGAATGCCGACATTAGCTATGTTTACATCGCGTGTACCAAATATTTAATACTTGTATCAAATGACGTCATGGGGATTATTTTTTTGGTGCAAATGGCAGCGCACTAAAATTTGATACCTCAGTTTAATGCTTCCCAAAGAGGGTAGATTAATTTTTTTTTCAGTGTAAACACCTAGGACCTATTTTAATGTACGAAAATGACAAGTTTGACATTTTATTGGATATCAATAACACTTTTAAAGATTTAGAGGTTATATCTTATAGTTCTTCATCTAAACTGATAAACTCTCTTTAACTGATATTTTGATCCTAAAGATAATCCTGCGCTAATTTAACCCTCAACGTCAATCCTTGTAAACAGGGCTGTACTAAATAAAAATAGTCTATCATTTGATCAATAGACCTAATAGATCCGCGCGTTGCAAACGTAGCTATTAAGTCTTTCAAGCCAGGTCATTTGATGAGGTCTATTAGGTTTATTAAGAGACCTATGTGTATAATAGCCAACAAAATTTCAACGACATGTACCGGGTGGCCAACTAAGAATGGACGTCGGCGATATCTCAGGCCCTAATAGTCGTAGGCCCTTGAAAAAAAAAATTTTGTAATAAAAGTGGCGAAAAAAAAATGCTGGAAATTATTTTGAAGTTCATTGGTCAACCGCTAGAGGGCGCGACAGCTTCTTTAAATCTTAAAATTGCATTTTTGCCAAAAAACCTCTAATAACGTACACCTGAAAATATTATATTAATATTCTAGGAAGATTTCCTCACAAAAAAGTTTCTACAAAAATTTCTGTCAGTTGTCAAATAAAGTGGTGGGGGGCGTTTTTAGCTTGAATAAAGAAAACAGCTGAAAATCAGCTATGACTGAACCGATTTTTTTTAAACATATTTTTTTTATGTCTATTGTTGCCTTATTTTTTCAACCAAAAAAAAATTTCAAATTACTTTTCCTAAAATCCGCTAGAGGGCGTTGACTTGTGACTAACCCTTTCGGTCGTATTATTTCAAAAAACTCAAATGCAACTATATATTTTTTTTACGTCGTTAAAAGCGGGGAAGAAAACCAAAGAAACTGGTGAAAACGGCACTTCGATATCATTTCTTAAACAAAAGTTATAAAAAAAAAGTGTCCATTCGAAAATTAAAATGACAAAAATGGCGATAAACTCCTATTTGCTTAGATAAACTGAATAAACTCCTTTTATATAAGTATTTTTTTTAAACAAACAAACTTAAGTACTCTTTTAGAAAATCCGACATACAGGATTGATTATATGATCGTTATACGTTTATTTATACAGGGTGTTAACTAAACCAAGTTGACCAAATGGGCCTATTTTGGGAAAACTATGCATAGGAAAGTTGAGTTAGTAGGCTATGGAAACAAAAGTGGCAGGTAACCATAGAAGCAAAATATGTAAATATTTCAGTTAAATGTCATTTTAGCGTCTCTTCTTGCGATTGTTAAAGCGTTTTTAAGTCTCGCTAATAACATCCAATAGTTTTCTTGTTAGTTCGCCGTATTGTGAATTTTGTTTTTCCAGTTTTCCGTGTTGTTCCAGTTTTTCGTGTTGTGCCAGTTGTTCGTATTGTTCCAGTTTTTCCTGTTTTGTTCCAGTTTTTAGTGTTTTGTTCAAGTTTTTTGTTCCTTAACTTTTTATCTCTGTTTTTCGTATTGCTTTGTTTAACAATGCTTTACACAAACGAAGAGGCGTTTGACATAATAGGTACTTATTTTTAATGTATGAGAAATGCCACAGTTGCTGCAAGGGTGTATGCGCATCAGTATCCTGATAGACGCCATCCTACTGCAAAAGTTTTTCTTCGGATCATACATCGTTTGCGAACGACTGGAAACGTTCGGCTGCCCGTGTTTCGGAGACAACGCAGGGGACGCACCAAAGACAACATAATAAATGTTTTAGCCTACGTCGAGTTTAATCCTCACTTAAGTACTAGAACAATAGCGCACGACCTGGGAGTAAATCGAACTACTGTTCAGAATATTCTTGAGGAGTAAGCGATCTTTTGGATATTAATCTTCACTATACGCGATGAGACTTAATTTTCCCAAGGAGAGTTCATTTTTTGATGATGATGCTTTAAATGTAAAATTAATTAATTTTTACACGAAAAGCACAAGATTGGTCTATTTTGTTGAATCAGCAGTCATCATCTTGTTCCAGGTTTCATCCATATCATTTAGTCCTGCATCAAGAATTAAGTGTACAAGATTTTGACCGAAGGCTAGACTATTGTCATTGGCTTTTGGGTATGATTGTAGAGGATCCTCACGTGCTTTCAAACATATTGTGGACAGATGAGGCTACATTTCACAGCAATCGAGGCGTGAATCTCCACAATATTCATTACTGGTCACCAACGAATCCGCACTGTATGCGAGAAGTCCAGCATCAAGGCCGTTGGTCTTTAAATTGTTGGGCAGGAATATTAGGAGGTCGAATTATCGGCCAACAACGCACTAAATGGTGCAAATTATTTGCAGTTTTTAAGGGAGGAATTGCCAATTTTATTAGAGGATGTGCACATTTCGCCCGATCAGCACATTTCGCCCGAAATGTTCGGGAGTTTTTAAATGCTACCTACCCTGGTAGATGGATAGGACGGGGCGGTACCTTTCCATGGCCGGCTAGATCACCAGACCTAACGTGCCTGGATTTTTATTTATGGGGTCGAGTTAAAGAAATTGTTTTTGCAACAAGACCTACGACCCGACAAAATATGATTGGCCGGATTAGGGATTGCATGCAGACTCTCTCATTTGCTGAGGTAGAGACTGCAGCTTTGTCTACCGAACAAAAGATGTTTCAGTGCATAGAAAATGATGGAATGCATTTTGAACATTTGGGGAGGCAGTAAATAAATTATGTGTATAACATATTATTTATTGTACCACCTAAGATTTCTTAAAATTGTATGTAGAATTTAAATATCAAATAACATATTATAGAGTTTTCTATTTAAAATAAGCAAGTTTTCATCTACATCCGGTGTCATCAAAATTGTTAAAAGTGTCAAATTATTTTATTTTTGTATCTTTAATTAACTTTTCTATCGTATGGTATGATGCCAAATTTTTAAAACTTTCCTATAGAACAACTATAAACTGTATGCACAGTTTTCCCAAAATAGGCCAATTTGGTCAACTTTATTTAGTTAACACCCTGTAATAAATAAACGTATAACGATCAATTCTATATCTCGGATTTTCTAAAACACTACTGAGTTTGTTCCTTTTTAAAAATACTTAGTTAATACGAGTTTATTCAGCTTGTGTAAGCAAATAGTAATTTATGGCCATTTTTATCACTTTTATTTTCGAATGGACACTATTTTGTTAATAAGTTTAGTTTAACAAGTGATATCGAAGTGCCGTTTTCACCAGTTTCTTTGGTTTTCTTCCCCGCTTTTAATGACGTAAAAAAATATATATAGTTGCATTTGAGTTTTTTGAAATAATCCGTCAGAAAGGGTTAGTCACAAGTCAACGCCCTCTAGCGGATTTTAGGAAAAGTAATTTGAATTTTTTTTTTGGTTAAAAAAATAAGGCAACAATAGACTTAAAAAAAAATATGTTTAAAAAAAATCGGTCCAGTCACAGCTGATTTTCAGCTGTTTTCTTTATTCAAGCTAAAAACGCCCCCCACCACTTAATTTGACAACTGACAGAAATTTTTGTAGAAACTTTTTTGTGAGGAAATCTTCCTAGAATATTATAATAATATTTTGAGGTGTACGTTATTGGAGGTTTTTTGGCAAAAATTCAATTTTAAGATTTAAAGAAGCTGTCGCGCCCACTAGCGGTTGACCAATGAACTTCAAAATAATTTCCAGCATTTTTTTTTGGCCACTTTTATTACAAAATTTTTTTTTCAAGGCGCTACGACTATTAGGGCCCGAGATATCGCCGACGTCCATTCTTAGTTGGCCACCCGGTACAATACGCTTCAAAAAACGCAATAATTTTTTCTATTTTAATTTAAGATATATATCCAACAGGATGCTTATTTTATGCACTTTGTATATATATACCTCCCAAACAATATCTCAAAAAATTTACCTTTGACAAGTTTAAGTGAACATTTCCATTTTTTTGGTTGTCCTCCCCTTCTAGATCATCATACGTGATTTTTTCCAAAATTTTTTGCTTTTTGTTGATAGGTTCGCCCGCCGCTTCAAAGCTACTACTGTCACTAACTTGTTGAGACCCTTCAGAAGATTGAGTATCATGTGCTTTATTTTTCGTTGCTTTTAATACCTGCAAAGATGTTTTAATTATTAGGGAAACATCCTTAAGTTATTCCTTTTAACAATCCTAGATATTGAACAAATAAATGTACCATAATAGAATGCTGGTTAAACCTCTTAATCATTGCTTGGCTAGCAGTACCAATAGTACTAGAAGGTTTTTCTGCACTTGTTCCATAACCTTCTTCTAGGGTTTTGTCTTCAAACTCAGTTAGATTGACTAGAGGATCTTTTACTCCTGCTTGAATATCTTTTTTCAATTCTTGGTCATCGATTTTACCACATTCGGTGAATAGGTCTTTATTTTCTGCATATTTTCGATCTCTACAAAGTGTTAAAATCTGTTATAACTCAAAAAAGATATGACACCCTAATTCGAACCAATATTTCGGTAGTTAAATCTATTACCGTTATCAAGATAAGTGAAATAAAGTAAAACAAAAAATATAAATTTACTTATTTTTCTTCAAATTTTCCGAAAACACTCAAGCAGAACCTTTTGTTTTAATTTAAGGTTTTGACACTCAATAATATGTAAGTTTTTCATTCTTTTCAGTTACATTAATAGTTAAGTTCAACAAATATTAAGAAAAACTACTATACCTGTGAAAATAGTGACTCTGAAAAAACTTAGTCCAAAATTGAGCCTCAGTTAATTTATTGGGAACATTTTCTAAATATTTCTTCTTCACAGCTGGGTATGTTTTGAAAATGCACTCAATAATATCAGGGGTAATATTGTATTTTAGACCATTACAGCCATCAGTTTGTGGCTTGATATCTGCTAGGAATGCGCCAGAAACTCCTTAAATAAGTTTTCATTGGAAAGTAGTAAAACCAAATGCAATTAATAAATGAAAATAATTTATTTCATTAAAGTGTATACCAATTTCTTGTGGAGCTTGCTTTTTCTTCTGCAAATGTTGCTGAGCATGCTGAGTCCAAAACTCTTCAGAACTTACTACCTCAGTCATAACCAAATCTTTATACAACTGGAACAAAATGGGATTAGTTGACAACAAATTGTTTTTTTCTTCTAGCTCTTTGTCAACTTTTCTCTTAAATTTGGGTAGTAATGTTTGTAGCATATCTTTAATTTTATCTCTGTCGGCCAATTGTGCTTGTAGACCCTTGGTATTCGTGAAATGAAATGTAGAAGAGACTCCATTGTGTAGGACGACTTGAAGTTGTACTTTGGCTTTTCCTTCTGGCGAGATTTTTTGGGCTACAAAAAAACAAGGAGATTATTATACAGTGTGTCCAAAAAGTCTGGAAAAATACCTTTTACAGGTAAACGAATTACCTGGTCGAAAAACGCTCGGACATGTCAATTTCTTTTTTATTTTTTTGCATGTTTTCAGATTTCTGAAAAATATACAGAGTGCGTCAAGAAGACTGGGCATCTGTCAACTTTATTATTTTAAATAGAACAACCCATTTATACGCTTTTTTGGATTCTAGGATAAATTCTAAACACATTTTAAAGTTGACAGCTGCCCAGTCTTCTTAACGCACCCTGTATATTTTTCATAAATCTGAAAACATTCAAAAAAATAAAAAAGAAATTGACATGTCCGGGCGTTGTTGAACCAGATAATTCGTTTACCTGTAAAAGGTATTTTTCTAGACTTTTTGACTTTTTTACTATGTTCTGGGAAACTAGATTCTAGATTTAGATTTAGAATACATATTAATAATATGCCCACATAAAATTATTACTTACACATCTAAAATCACCATATTTCATTTGCAATTTGAAAAGAGAAGGCATATATTTATTAATCTGATAAATAAAAATGATTGCTGAAAATAAAGCTGTAACACACATATTGTATTGTTGTCTTCATAATTATAACAATTATACAAAAACCAGCATTTAAAAATTTCTAATATAATAAAAATCTATTTCTAATGTTAACTTTATCTATCAACTTGTTAAACAAATAGACTGAGCATCGATTCGCGGATTTCGGGATGACATCTGAAGTCATCAAATACTTTTTATTTATGCGACACCCAGTGTGACTTGCATATGCCAAATATGCAAGTCACACTTGGTGTCACTGGGTCTAATACATGTAGACAAAAATTTAAATGCCAAAAAATAAGTCAGATAGCCCTTTTTTTACTTGCGTACTTAAAACATGATGATTTGGGCACAAGGTCCTTAAAAGCTTTTATAAAATTAATTTTTGATATCACTGGTCAAGTGTGCAAAAAACATGGGGTAACATATTTTATATTTGTAGTAAAAATTATGTACAATATAAGATAGGATTAGCTTTCTAACTGAAAATTTAAAACATCCATTTGCCATTCATTTACCTCCCAGTAAAAATTGTACGTAATAAACTTCATGCATTTTGGTTGACTACTGCGATTAATTAATGAAAGAAAAAAAATAGAGGAAACGTTAAAATAAAACATGAAAACAGTTCATCATACTAAAATGGCAATTCGTATAGACAATAATGTAACTCAAACCTTCCCAAAATTAGTATTAACTGAGGGTAGAACAATGCACAAACTACAAATAAACTTTGCATCTTAAAGTTCTATTTGCTGAATTAACCCCTGTATATTATCTATCACTAAATTGCTGGTTGCCACACTACAGTGTTGAAAAACTGAAAAGCTAGAGCTCCAAAAATTATTTGCCCAGGGTAATCAGTTCTGGGGGACAAATGGCTATTTTCATTAAATACATTAGTCACAACTCACTAGGTAACCTGCTAAAATAGCTTGTATTAAAAAAAACTGTGAACGACTTTTCACATGTCAAAATATCATAAATTGGCTTGAAAATTAATCCTGGGAGGAAGTTCTGGAGGAAGAAGACCATAAGTAATGCCTCTGAAATTGTAGAAATAATTATTGAACAACTCTAAATCCTTTAACTACACATGAAAACTTATTATTACTTATATTTGTATACCACTAGGTAGTATTATTAATAAATCATTGTTCACAAGTGTCTTTCCTAGCGGATTTAAAAAGGAAATTTGCGACCTATATCCCTAAATCTCTATTCTCTCGCTTCTCAAAAATATTCAAAAAAGACCTTTGTAATAGAATTCCTCATTTTCTATAAAACATTTCTATTCTATCAGTGAATCGACAATGAAGATCTTACGTGAATTGCAATTTGTGATAATATATTCGTTATATGTCCATGGCGAGTGTGTCGAGAGCCTACCTTGGTACAGTGAGAGAACTGAAAAATTGATACACTGGTAATTTGCTAATCTGGAATGAGTAATGTAAAACATTTATTTTGCTACTGAATAGTAACTGTGTCCTGAAATGCATGCTCAGAGATCATTTGCTGACTGATTCGATAAAACTCTATTACATACCTTGTATAATCTTGAACTATGGAGGCCAGTTTTGGGAATCATCCTAAATAGACAATATTATTCAGAACAGATGTCAATGATTACCAAGGGTCATTGTGGTCAAGTGATTTGATTGTTTCTTGGTATAATTCAGCTTACTTTGAAAGTAGTCCAAAATAGAGAGCAAAAAGACCTTTCTCTCTCTGTCAAAGTATATTACTGGAATACGCAGTGTCACAGTATTCAGACAAGAAACTATAAAGTATCAGATTATTTAATGTTTTTTTTTTAAATTTTAA
This sequence comes from Anthonomus grandis grandis, assembly GCF_022605725.1. Lineage (NCBI taxonomy): Eukaryota > Metazoa > Arthropoda > Insecta > Coleoptera > Curculionidae > Anthonomus > Anthonomus grandis. The sequence goes on along the minus strand of NC_065552.1, from coordinate 13,995,532 downwards.
TATGTGATGAAGAATGCTAGAATAATGCATTAATAAGCCACTATGTTTCATGGTAACTAGTTAATTCATGTACCTGTATATAATTTAAAAATAAATATTAAAAAAACCGAGGTGCTTCTTTTTTGTTTAGAAAGTCAATGAAATATAATTACCAATAGACCTAAACTGGTTATAGATAATGATACTTTGACCTTTTTTAACTTTGCAATACATTTACGTCTTATTTGGACGAGAAGTTGAAATTTGACAAATATGTTCAAAGCATGTAACAAAGAAGTTACATAAAAATGAACTTTTTGTAAGTATGTTAATAGATATATTTTGAATTTTAAAATAAGGAAAAATATATGAAATAGTACTATTTTTTTTATTATATACTATCCATTTCTTGACCTTAATACAAAAAAAAGAATCATATCAGAATTTCAATCAGATATCAGTATCATATTTATTTTAGGTACTTTAAATTCTCTAAAAACTTATATTGTCAGAAATCTAAGTATTACCTATCTAAGTATTACTGAAATTAAATTTAAAAGATAGAAATTATTTTTCAAGCATAGCACTTCATTATTTCAGATATGCTTTTCTTAAAACAGTTAAATCTAGGTTTAAGCAATGCGCATACATTAAGAAAAAAAATACGAAAATTTTTTTATTATATGTAATTTACCAGTCATTATATAAATTACACTTAATTTAGACTAATATTTGTATCAGTGCCTAGTTTATAAAATAATCTATTTTTTTTAATTTTCTTTACAAAATTTAATTAGCAAGAACATTTTGTTATTTTATACTTTATCACCCTATTGAGTAGTTGGTTAAGTGGAAGAATGTGTGTGCAAATCATTGTACACATACTTGTATACAGGATTTCTTAAAGGATGGCAACCAAATTTCATACTTAATTGGTAATGCAACGCAAGTAATAATTGATATCTAAATTTGAAAGCTTATTTTGTTTTGTATGTTTATTTAATCAAATATCATGAAATTTAAGCATCTGTGGTAACAAAAAGAAAAATAGATGAAATGTTGAAATAGAGTACTTTGATGCTTAAATAAAATTGATTTCATCGTTCAAACTTTTGTAAAACTATGCCTAGGTCTGGCGAATCGTCATAGTTAGAGCCTCTATTGTGGGACATTATTGACAGATAAACAGCATTGCTACAGACTTATTAGGATTCATCTGCAAACAATGTTTCATATAGATTTGACAAGTCATCATTTAAGTAGTTGTTGCTAGCACCATAAGGATTAGAGGATTTAAACCAGTAGATTAACTGAGTTTCATCAGCAAAATTAAGAGGTTTCGAAACATGTTAGATTTTAAAAAATTTGAAGGGTAAGTTGTATAAAGAAGAAAGTGTGGCGTTAACTTTACAGTATTACTATTTTGCCAAGAGTTTGCAGATGGTAGCTCAGAATTATTGGAGGCTTGGGATTGTTCGAAGGTTCACTTATGACTGGCTATTAAAGAATCTAAACTTGATTATAACTATTAAATAAGAGGGCGCCACTTAGTGTTTTTTTTATAAATGAAAGAAAACTAAGAAAAAGACTTGGTATATAGGTTTCAATTAACAATTAAATGACCCTGGATAAGGTAAATTTAAAGAGGCAAAAAAATCTGAACAATACAACCAAATTATATTATCTAATCTGATAAATGTTAATAATTTGCTATGAATTAAAATATGAATAATGTTGATATGATTAAAATAAATTTGACAAAAGTAACATTTAAATTATGATTTCACTACTAGGTAGATTTCAGCACTTGAAAAATAAATTGCAATTATTGTTTTTAGTACCTATTTGTATTACACAGGGAAAAGAATCAATTCATGAACCTTTTTACCTAAGGCGCATATCAGCCTTAACCGTGTTATATCTACTTAATTACCAAAAAGGGCACTGAAAAATACTGAACAAAAAATAATTAATATTATAGATAAGAAATTGACGTAATAAATTATGACATTGATTAAATATTTATAACGTTAAATTGAAATAAAAGGTATATTAATAAAAATTTAAATAAGTATGAGACAAATCTGTGGTTAGTAATATTTAAATAAATGGAATAAACTGGCCTGTATATTCGTCCAAGAAATGAACTAGTCTTCAAAACCGAGGTCGTGAATGTATGCCATTTGTAGCTCAGCCATCCGGACTGGGAATCTCTAATACTAGCTCTAGCTCTGGCTCCAGCTCCACCGCTTTCAGCAATTTCCCAGGGAAATCAAAAGCCTACAGCCATCAACAATTGAAGAAGAATAAAGAGGAAAACGGAAAAGTAAAACCCTTGCTTCGTTTCGAAGTTTCATTCTCTATCCATCAAAATCTTGGGCATCCTGCACCAGAATTATGAATTAAACGGTTCTCTAAAGGAACAAGGTTAAGGACTATAAATTACAAACCATATTGGCCACTTCGGAAATAAAAAACTGGCCTTTTACGTGCGCTCCTACCTACAACACGGGAACAAGTCCTCGAAAAATGGACGCATCTCGCCTGAGCTGCCAATATCAGCCAATAATAGAAAACATTAATTAAGACCAACCAGAAAAGTGACGGACCGTCAACAGAATTCATGGATAATTAAACCAGGAGAGTGATGCGTTACAGTAGTAATGTGTCATTGAAAGTGTGAATTTAAAGAAATATGAATAAAAGAAGTTGACTGAAATTATTAATGTAATTATTGCAATTAATGAAATATCAATGGAGCGTTAGTGAACATAAGGAGTAGAAAAATAAAACGCTACATTTACCCCCTTCCTTGAAGAAAAAAGTTAGCTATGAAATAGTTGATTTTTTTTTAATATCAAAAGTTTTAACAAAAAAGTTTAAACTATACTAGTTACCAAGATCTAATAATACTAAAGAAAAACTCCCGGATAATTATTATCCCTTACTAAATAACAAACAAATCTGTTAATTATCTGTTCCACAATTTAAATATACAAATTATTTCTAAAAATAGCATCTTCTCATATTAATTCAATTCAGGATAACTACGTGTATCACATTCCTGGAGGAAGACACAATCGGTATGGACATAAATTAGGAAACTCTTAATATCGAGGAAGGATACAAGCTGATAAGACAATAGAGATCTTGAGAATACAGAAGTACTATAAAACTAACTTAAATTAAACTTAAATCAAAAATTAAGCTAAAATTATGTACACTTACGACATTAAATTCTACCATAGAAATTAGTTATCATAGAAATCCAACCTAGAGGAACACTCATGGAAGTTGCAATCAAAGGAACAACTTCTCTCCAAGAGATGGTGTTGTGAGTAACAAAAAAAAATCTACCCTTTTTAGATGACGGATTCCAGCAACTAGAAAGAAATTGGCTGAGATAACTCAAGCACCAGATAAGAAACACATGGGCAAAGTTTGTAACAGCAATATCGACTGCCACATTAGTTACCCACTACAAAATTCTGTGTGCCCCTAAATCCATTTCTGAACGGCACTGGAATATATCTTACAGCATATACAGCCATAATCTAAAGTTTTGATAGGATTTGTTTTTCATTTGACTCACCCACATAAATATCCAAATTAATTTGAGGTGAGGAAGGATACCTTCGTATGGTCCTCTAATAATCCGACCATGGTCGAGACCACATCAACAAAAAAACAAATCTACTATTGGTTTTTCATCATAGGCATTCTGTGATAAAAAAAATTTGGACAAAATCCAATAATGAACAGACTGAACAGTAATGTTCATCCTCTGTCATGTTCACTGACCCTGACAAGGAAAATAGGCCAAAAATATAACCTCAAACAGTCAAAGTTGACAATGGGTTTATAACCACCACAAGGTTATAACAACCCACAAAATATGGCCAAGAAAAAATAGTCAAAACTGACATAAAGTGTATACTCATTTATGGAGTATGACAACCATCAATTGGTGGTCTTCTAAATAACGTATGGTGTATAACCATATACAGTTTACAAGAACCATCAAAACATGGCCCTTGGCTATAAAAATTAAAATGTCAAGTCTATGACATACTGTGCATAACCACTAACAGGTTATACCCAAAAAATAAAATATGGTCCAAATGACCAGTTTATAACTTAAAAAAAAAGAACAAATGGTAGGAATTCCAGAATGATGTCAATACTAGAAGCAGGAATCTAAGTGAAGATAACAATATTCTATATATAATTTCCAAATACAACAACTCCAAAGAATCGGAATCATCATCAAGACCATTATTAGAAGGCTTTAAGTCTTTAATATGCCATTTACCGGCATTAGAACCATCTTCATTAGACAAGATATAAACCAGATTTGACAACTTTTTGCGGATAATACTGTGTACATACTTGGGAACTAGTTTAGAAGTAAGCTTATCAACAGCGCTAGATAAAACTTTATTTTTACGCCAAACATGATCAACTACATTAAATGAGACATCTCTCTTACGCAGGTTGTAAGCTTTAGAGTTTTTCTCATAGGCAGTATGAAGTTTATCTTTTACCTCTTTTAATATCTCTTTGAAACCTTTCACGTTTTCAGCATAAGTATTCCTATTTCCTGGGCAAATTTCCTGATCAATCTGAATATCCAAATTAACGTTCTTATAATAATTTCCTGATAAAGGAATATGTCTCCCATAAACTAAAAATGAAGGGGTTACTTCATTTAGCCAGTTACTTCAAGCTTTGAAGTATTTATTGCTTGTTGAATTCTTGGTATATGTTTGTCCCAATTATCATGTGAATATATATAACTACGTATAGCAGTTCCAATTGTACGATTAGTTCTTTCAACAAAGTTACATTGTGGTGAATAAAAAGGATTAAATCTGATATTGAAATTATACATTCTACTAAGGTTTGCAAAAGTTTTAGATGTAAACTGACTGCCATTATCGCAAATTAGTAAAGATGGAGGACCATGCACTGAAAATACTCCATCTTCCAATATCTGTACAATATATTGTGATTTAGAACTTCGCAAAGGAAAAATCATAGTACATTTTAAAAACCAACAGGAAACCACAAAAATCCACTTATTCCCTTTCTTAGATCTGGGAAAAGGTCCCATAAGATCTACAGCAATAACCTGAAACGGATATGAAACATTTTTCTCCTTACCCATCAAACCCATGGTAGCAGTATTACTAGTCTTTTGAGCACCACAAACCAAACAATTTTTAACGAATTTCAAAACATCCTGGCGAATTTTTGGCCAATAATAGTATTCCTGGATTCGATTTAGGGTTTTTAGAAAACCAAAGTGTCCACATTCAGAGGGACTCTGATAAGAATTTATTAACTCAGCCCTTTGTGGTTTTGGTACAAACATTTTCCATTCAGGAAGATTTACCTTCATAGGGAGTCGATTTGGAATAAACTTAAAAACATAGTCTTTTTCAACCTTCCATTAGGGATAATTTTCTGGCTGAGCTAAAATCTTTTGATGCAAGTTATCAAAATAAATATCTATTCTGTCTATATCAATGCCTCCAATCACCATTTCATTACTTAAAGAGTTATGATCATCCTCTATTTCTTGAGAGTTACGTAATCGAGACAATGCATCTGGGATAACATTCTGAGAACCTTTCCTATGAACCAAATCAAAGGTATGTTGTCTCATACGGATAGACCAACGGGCTAATTTACCACTGGGATTCTTTAACGAACTTCGCTAGCACTCCCCAAGCACTCTCGCTGAACAACAGAAAAATTTCTCTCAGTTTTAGTGAGAAACCTGCTTGCATAAGCAATAACTTTTTCTTCCCCATCTATCATCTGAGTCAATACTCCTCCTAAGCCTGTATCACTGGCATCACTCTGAATAACAAATCTTTTTGAAAAATCTGGTTGTGAAAGGATTGGTGACAAAACTAACAACTGCTTTATTTTGATAAATGAAGCCTCTGCGGCATCAGTCCATATAATTGATTGTCCTTTTTTTTGTCCTTTAAGTAGATCATTAATAGGAGACATCAAAGTAGAAAAATCTTTGATAAAATGACGATACCAGGAGCAAAGTCCTACAAAACGCTTAATTTCCGTAGTCGCCTTTGGACGAGGATAATTGACCATAGCGGAGACCTTATCTGGATCAGTCCTAAGAGAATTCGAACCCACGATATAATCTAGGAATTTTAAAGAGGTTTTAAAGAAATCACATTTTTCTAAATTGACTGTAAGTCCAGCCTCTTGCAATTTTTGCTTAATTTCACATAAGAGATTAATATGAGACTCAAAGTCACTGCTAATGGCAAGAATATTATCAAGATAGGTAAAAATACTCCCATTTTTGTTTCCTCCACCTGGTTCATATTGAGGACCAAAAATAGCATCCACAAGATGCTGTTGAGTTTAAGCAGCATTCTGAAGTCCTAAGGGCATAGTAACAAACGGGAAAGGACCCCTACCAATCACCGCAAATGCTGTTTTTTCCTTAGAGGACTCATCAAGAGGAATCTGCCAGAATGCTTTCCTGGGATCTATTGATGTAATATATTTGGCATTTCGAAGCAAGATTAAAATTCTATCTATATTAGGCAATGGATAACTATCAGATTTTGTAATTTCATTAAGAGGACGACCATCAAAACAAAACTGCATTTCTCCATTTGGTTTTTTGACCAGAAGCACTAGTGAACACCAAGAACTTTTAGAAGGTTCCACAACACCCAGTTTTAACATTTCATCCAGCTCTACATTTAAAATCTTGGACATATATGGGTACATAACATATGGTCTTCTCTTAAATGGAAGTGAATCACCAGTGTCAATCATACGGGTAATGAGATTAGTTCGGCCGAGCTTATCCTGGCTACTAATTTCACAAAAAGATGAGACAACTTGATCAGCAACTTGATCAGCTCGCTGTTCCTCAGAAAGCTCTTCCAATGAAAACAAATCAGGACAACCACCTGTAAAATCCAAAGAGAAATTCTCCAAGACACCAAGCTGATGACCACAAAAATCACTTCTAATATGCCACAAGCTATCATGAAAGTTTACTAAAATTCCAAACTTGTTGGGCAAAATCACAACCAAAAATAAATGCTTGGGACAGAGAAGGTACAACTAAAGCATTCACAATCTCTCAACGATTATTAATATAGACAGGTAAATCAACAGTTCCTTTTACCACCTGCCTTTTACCATCAGCAGTACAAAAATTTTTAAGCTCTGTCTTGTTAATTTCTAGTCCCAATTTATTTAAAATACCTAAACCCTTAGAGCCTACAACTGAAGAGGTAGCTCCAGAATCAAGCAAAACTGTAATGGGCACATCAAACTACTTTACAAGTATATATGGTCTATTATCTAAAGGTTTATTGATGAATAGTGGTGAAATTTGTTCTTGAGGGCAAACTTTATTTTTTATAATAGTAGTTTTCATGAAATAAGAAACCTTAACAAGCCAATGTTCCCAGCTCAATTTGTTAAAATAGTTAGGTTTAGAATTTAGGTTTTTAAGAGATGTGTTTAATTTATGTTGATTATTAGAAAATGTGAAACAAGCTATAGAGGCTTGAGGGATAGTAGTGGTGACATTGCCTCTATGAAACACCCCCTTTAGTCATTTCTTGTCTGACATTTTTTACAATCTATTACTTTGACATTTAGTTCTCCACATTTAAAACAAAAAACAGTTCTTGGACCCTTACAGTCATAATAAGAATGGTTAGGCAAATGACAATTCCAACAACTAACTCTTTCTTTATTTTATTAGTTGATTTATGTTCATGATTTTTGGAGCCTTGCTGTATATCATGAGAAGTACTAGGTTTATTTGCAAATTCTTCCACTGAGTTTTTATTTTTACTATTATTTTAAAAGAAAGGTTTTCTATTAGAACAATTTTTTGAAAATTTGGTTTTAGAAAATTTATTAGTAGATACTTCTGAAACATTATTAATTTTATTTTTATTCTTCAAATAATCAGATTCTTCAAGTCTCCTACAAAGCTCAGAAAGTTGAGAAATGAAATTAATTTCTATTAAAGTCAATCTATCAATGAAGTCAGGTAACAAATTATTATTAACTTAATCTTAGTACATTCTGCTGGCACACGAGAAAGCCTAGCAAAAAGAACCTCCAAATGAGCAATGAAAACTAGAGTATTTTCCCCCTTCTTTTGCTTTCTTTTCTTAATTTGATCCCAAATTTCATCTTCTATATCATCATGTAAAAAAATCTCTTTTTAATTTATTTACTAGGGAACACCAATCACCAACAGTTGACTTGACACTACTATACCACACAAATGCATCACCAACAAAAAATTCTTCTGCAGACTGAAATAATGTATCCTCAGATACATCTCGAGCCTGAGCCATTTCAGTTAAGGTTTCCAAAAAATTATAAAGTTTACGAGAATCTCTATTAAACTTAACTTGCCATTCACTAATAGGAACATTTCGAGTAGCACAATGAAATTTTAATGTTCTATAAAGAGACAAAAATAAAAGATTCCATTGACATACATTTAATGTGAAAAAATATTGTTACCAAATACTATGTTAGTCCAGATAATAATTTTGATTAAATAACTGTTTTAGGTATATACTGAATGGTTTTAAATTTGTGATTTCTGTTCTAGAGATAGCTAACTCTTTCTGATACTCAACACATTGATACACATGATTTTGCACTGAATCATTAAAATTCCAAAAAAAGGATAACTTATATGATTGATAAGCCTTTCAGAGAACTTTTGTGATTGGATTTTAAACAAGCAGAATACATATATACTTTATTCATTTTGACATATACCTAAATACCTCCTTACACTTAATATCAGCATATGAGTGTGAAACTACAACAGTGTCCCTGTGTTCCACCATCCAAATAAGCCTTTGATCCATTAGAAAAAGGCTTCCATCACCTTTTTTATATCTGACACTTGGCACTTGCAATAATACATCTTCACTTGAGGTTGACATTTTTTTACGTAACTATTATTATAAAATATATGTATTTTTTACAATATAAAATGGGAAAACAAAAAAAAGCCCAATAAAATTATGGTTCAGCACACCAAATGACATAACCTTACTTTTAATTTTTGTAAACAAATCTGACTTGACACATGTCACGCGATTAAAGTTTTCTACGGACGACATCTCACGATGATCTCAATGGACCCGACCTTACCTGCAACTCCTGCAAGGTACAATTTGTACGGACACGGGATTTCTCGCAACATTCATCAGACAATTTATTTTTCACACAATTAAAAAATTGGCACAATTTATAATTGGTATCGGGTGCTTCATAGATTTTGGAGTAATTGGCTAAATTTAATCCCAAGTTACAGTTACTGTACCTGATTTCTTGTGCGATTTTCCAGTATTTTGAAGTGAACTTTTCTTAAAATGAATTTTTCAGATTTTACATGAGTTCTAATTTTTCTTCCAATTTGAATTGCATAAAAAAATTGACTTGCTGGCGGAAAAGGAATTAAATTTAGTTTTCATTTATAGGGTATAAGTATCACCTATGATTTAAAACATTCCATCTAATACTGTGACTAATTTTTTCTTATAATTTTTTTTCCACCTAAATTAAAAAGGGAACCAGATTTCGACAGCTCATAATCTGCAAATTTTCAAAAACTGAGTTTACACCATACATAAAGTAAAATCTTTTATTACTTTCTCTATAGTGGATGCCGGACATACACATAAATGCGAACTAGAGCAAAAAACAAGTGCTAATACAAGAGTCATATAGCAAAATCTATTGGGAAAAAAATATAGTGCAGAACCAGGTCAAAATGTACAAACCATTGGTGTAATTAGTCCAGGTTTATATAATCCATTCCAGCTCTAGTTTCTATTCCGTAGGTAGAAAACATGGCGGTTATTATTTCGGGAATTTGATAAATATTTATATATAAGCAAAACTAAATTTTAAGAGAAGGTAACGTAAAACATAAGCTTAACTAACAACAGCGAAGTCTTAAACTTTCCCCTTAAGGCTTAATTTTTGGATTTAAAAACCATTGGCAATGCAAGCGCGGTTTTTTACCTGAACCGAACCAGTATCGGTGCGCCCTAGTACCACAATTTTTTTCCAACGGATTTCGCTAAAAGATTAATACTTCTTAGATAGAAAACTCCCGTAAGAGCCAATAGAACCATGAACGTCGTTTGACTATTGCGCCCTCTAAATGTCGCGGAGTAGTACTAACCGGAAATAAAAATGGTTTTGTGGCGTCATAAAAGTGGGTAATTCAAAAATTGATTATGGCGCCATATTTGAATTTTTTTACTATACCATGCGATTAAAATTGCTGGGAAATGTGGGTTTTTTTCGAAAATTATAGTAGACAAATTTAAAAAATGTTAAACTAGGACTTTGTTGTCGCAATATTAAATAAGGTACTCGATTTGTCAGTTTTTCTATTTGCATACTATAATTTCTAAAAGACCCATACTTTTCCTACTAGATACATAGGATCTCGTTTTTAGAAATAAACAAGAAATATTCACAAAATTAAGTTACTATATTATAAGAGATTATAGCAAAAAATTCACAAGTTATACAATAAAAATTAACAGTTGCACATGCTTGTTAAAACATTAAATAAAATATAAAAATTCTTTGAAATTCCACCCTGTAAAAAGACCAATGAAAATTTAATAAAATCATCAAGAAAATTGCCGCATATTCAATTCACCAGTAATTTTTCTTAGTATATTTTATAAATGAAATAACTATCAACAAATTAGTAATGAAAGAGCCAATAAGTAAATATGTTAAGAGTAACATTTATTTAATTTTTAATTTTAGACTCCAAGATTTATATAGAATCCAAAATTCCTCATGCATTGAAACTGGCGAAATTTCTCTTCTCTTAAGGCTTGGTGTCAGATTCAGAGTAAGTTTTGACATTGAGGCTGTCAAAATTTCTATACTGAAACAAAATGAATCCTGCTTATTGAGCTTCGCTGTGTAATTTATTTTGGACAATATCAGAAATAGAAAACATATTACATAGAAGTATTAATTTTTAAAATCATTCAAAAAAATTAAATCTTTCCCCATTTTGCCATATTATCCTTCCAGGATTCTATGGTATTACTAAAGACTTGAGTGCAGATTTTAAATTTATTAGCAACACGTTACTAAGTTAGCTTGAGAGCAGTTTATCATTAAGTTAAGCTTGCACCTCTGGGGGCATCATTTGTTACGAAAACCAGTCTTACCTTGTATGAAGCCTGGAAGGTTAGCCAAACAAATGGCATCTGGTTTATAGCCGCTCCTTGAATTAGGCATGAAATAATGAGAAGTAAAATAGCTTTCATATACATCGAATTACAAATAGAATTGTTTATTACTGAGATTTTCATGGTTCAAAGACGTAATAATCAGAATTATATATATTGGGCCTGTTAAACAACCAGGAAATCTGTGTATTTTACTATCCAGATATTTAATCCAATAGCTTCTTCTTCTCCATCCATGTGGAATCCATTTCCACGTTTGTTGTTCACATTGGCATTTTCATAAAAAGAAAGCTTATTGCAATAACTATTTATGCAAATGCAATCTCGCCAGAGTTTATATTTGATTCAATGTTTTTACTATACATATGTATATTTCTCAGTTCTTTTACAACTCCCTGAATTATAATTCACTGCTTCTTGAGAAATTTGCCTTTATCCCACGTACATCCATCTAAATGAAAACGAATCACAGCTGATCCACAACACACTGAACTAAACACATGGACCAGATCAATTTTGTTAAGATTCTTCCCAAAATTTGATTAATGAACGTTAATTTTTTAGTAGAAGTTAAAAGAAATTCTTTGCAAGCTAAAGAACTGAGAAAAATGACGCATTTTATATGGCATATCAGATGCTTGATAGTTTCTGTAGTCTTGAGGACGTAATTTCACACCGCCATCTATATGTCAAGCAGTAGAAGCTTTTTCAGTGTTCCGTAAATGGCCCACACTTTCAAGGTTTCTAGGTTTTTAACACTGACGTTATTCAGCTATTTTTTATTGCCAACCTAAATATTTTATTGATAATTTGTTTAGGTTTGAGAGATTGAGTAATAATATCTCTAGAATCTAAAGAATTTAATTCTATAAATATTTCCAAAATATTTCCAAACATTTTTAATCACACCACAATAAAATTAGAGTGGACATTTTTTCTCACTGTTTCGGTTTTCAAATGTTTTATTACATGCAACCGTTATGCGCATTAATGAAATGCGAATTAAAATCATATTCTTAAAAAGTCATATAATAATAACATGCCAGGCCTACCAGAACGACCAAAAAAAGTAGATACATAACATTTCTAATAATATTCTTTTTAATATTATGCAATATTCTCTGTTGTAAAAATATATAAATTTTACTGGTGGCTCAGTAGAATTGACATCATTCTTTTACAAAAAACATCACTAGATAACATTACCTAGGACCTAGAAAATTAATTTAAGCAACATTATATAGAAAAGGCTACTTAATAATTTAAGTTCTATGTCTAGGTACATAAACATAGTACATAGGTAGGTAATACATAGGTACATAATCATTCTCCTGAGATTTAAATGGTGTATGTCCATTCGGATGTTATTTTCTCGTAAATATAGTGTGAACAACGGTGCATTAGAATTTTATGGTTGAAAATACGTGAGTGGAGTATTCTCCGATTCTGCATATACGCCATCTAAGCGCTAAGAGGTTATATGTCACGTGATCTCCTCTGCGAATCCCAAAGATAAGACGTATACAAGAGTTCTGTAGTTTTTGCATTCTGCTTTTATCATGGCAATCCAAACACCAGCAAACTGTATCAAATAATTACACTGTGAAAGCAATAATGCCTCGCACAATAGTTTTTTAACCTTACAAGTGGTATTTTGTGGGTGTATTGGTCAATTAATTATTGTTAAAGAAAACTATTTGATTCTTACCATTACCAACGCTTCAAATTATATTTAATTTATCTTCAGGGCTCTGCAATAGATAGAAAGAAACATAACATTTTTTTTTCTTCATTTTCTATTAATATTTGTTAAAAAATAATAAAAAATATAAGTTAGCATAAAATTACAGTATGCGTTTAAGAAATGGGTGAAAAAGAAAACTTTCAAAAACACTTTCCGAAGTCGTAGTTCTCTCTCGTAAAATTAAAAAAGTATATACTCGTTTCATGGGGATAAAAAATAACTTGATAATAGATACGGTGTAATATTTTATTACTAGAGTGTTGTTGCTTGATTGCGATATTGAGGTAGGTAATTTATAATTTAGATTTAAGACGCATTTCAGTGTCGCATCTAAAGTTGACATTGACACAACTGCTTCAAAGTATTTTTGGAAAAAGAATTCGATGAAGATCTAAAAGTGAACCTTTCTTTGAAGCAACATTCTTCCTATTTCTTAAAAGTAAATTTAATGATAGTTAAGTTGTAGCCAGGTGCAGTCAATAAAAAAGCTGAGCGAAACGTTTCAGGGTCAGTAATTATTGTAGAGCCGTTATGTGCGTTCATTAAATTTAGTCCATATTTATTATAAATTTATATTTATACATACATTTTAATTTAAATATTTTTAAGTATCAAGTTTAAATTTTTTTTTTATATTTCTGTAAGCGATTTCATATTTTTTTGATGCTTGCTAGCGAACTATTACAGAGATTGGATTTTTTTCAAACAATACGTGGAAGTGTATTCTTAAATTCCAAATCTTTGCAATATTTCCATATAAGCAATATTTAACAAATAATTTAAACTATTTTTAAAATAAAAATCAACACATAAACTATTCCTGTTTGGGAAGTTGAGAGCAATAATTTTTGGTTGTGTTTTGATTTGTTTGTTTGGATTGTCAATTTATTTATTTATATATTCATTCTAACTTTTTTGAGTTAGAAATTCATCGTAAGTATAGTAGTAGCAGTACATCGTAAGTGTTGAGAAAAGCATAAGTAGCAAAAAATAATTTCTGCCGAATAGGCCTGGCATCTGAAGGTCGTAAAGCCAAAGAACAAAAAAGAAAATTTATAATTATTATCAAGAAAAGTATGAGGTCAAACATAACCCTTACCCTTGATGTCCCAATATATCTCCAAATTATTGGCGCGTTATCAGATTCGTTGTTTGGTGTCTAGAATAAGGTGTTATGCTTTGCCTTAATTCTGACATGGCCAACCTGACATTAATTCGTTCTCGAATTGACGGTTATCTGAACCAATAGAAAGAAACGGCGACAGAGATGTATTTTTTTCCTATTATTACTTATTAATAGTTTTGAAGCTGTGCGTTGTGAACTTTCTTGTGTGTAATTATTATTAAGCATAATCTTATAAAAATTAAAATATTATATTTTATTTATTAACATAAATAATCGTAAAGTTTAAAAATATTATTATTTTATATTTTTTGAATTTTAAATCTGAACCCAAAAATGTAAAAATACTTAAATAATTAATAACGTCGCTTATAATTTGCTTACATTTGCACGAAATATTATTATTGAACATTCACCTAAAAATGTTATTCTAAGGAATCGGAGAATTCTCCAGACCACACACGAAGCTTGTCTTTATTAACGGATTTATTTCGAATCGATCAAACAGTTTACTGTAACATTTTGAATCATAAAGTTAGCACAAAAATCTGAATTTAAAAATGATTGACCTATGACGAAGATGATGGTCAGTCGCGGCGCTTTGAAAAACATATTAGGTGTAAAAACTACAGATAAGATATTATATTTGTTTATGTATGTAAATATAAATATATATAATTGATAATAGATATGGTTTAATATTTTAAGAATAGAGTGTTGTTGCTTGATTGCGGTATTTAAGTAGGTAATTTATAATTTAGGTTTGAGTACGTAGAACTTAGCTTTTCAGTGTCGCATGTAAAGACCACGTCTTTTACAACAAACGCAAATAACGTGAACTGAACCCTTAGAACATTAAAAAACTAGAATTAGTAAACAACAACCTTGTTTGAGTTCAACATGTGCACAGGAGCAAGGGGGGTGTTTTACAAATGTATTCATCGATGTTGTCAAGTTTACACACATTTTCAAAAGAGATATTTTGTATATTTAGAAAAAATAAATAAATGAAAAACAAAATTTATAAAATATTGTAGTATTGTACTTTAATTTTAATCTTAAATATATAAATGTTATTAATCTTTTTGAAATAAGTACCTATAAGTATTTTTTTAAATAACTTTTATACCTAGGTAGAGACGTAATTTTGGAAAGTGAAAACACAATGGATTTAATTAGTTATATAAACGTACTATATATTAAAAGTTTTATTTTATAAATGCTGCAAAGACATGTATATGACTGATTTGAAAAGAAACTTAATTATTTTATGCTAAAATATTAATTTACAATCCGCAGTTTCGATTAATACTCATAAGAAGAAACTGCAAAAAACTTATGAGATAGGTAATGTTTTTTCAAATATTTGCCTAAAACTTACATAAAAAATTATAATACACATATACTTAAACTTATAAAAATATACCTACTATTATATTAAAAAAAATACTGATAAATAGCAAAAAAATATACAATTTATTATTTTTATTTACTGCTCCTTTTTCTTCTTTTTCTTTGATGGAAAATAAACTTGTTTATCCATTTTTCGTTTATTCAAATGAATTAATTTGTCTTATTTACCTGTTCCATCATTGATGTCAGTTGTCTCATGCACCTAGACATTTACAGGTATATGTTAATCTTATATAATTTTTTAAAAAGATAGCGATCATAAATTTCATCATTTAAAGATCTTAAAAAGTTGCTCTCAATTTCAATTTCTCTTGTTGATTGCTTGTTCAATGGTTGTACTGCTACTTGTTGATTTTCAGTCGACTTCTCATTAACAAATGTTTCAATTTCTACACTATGGCTAGCTTCAATATTATTGGAAGAATATTCCCCAAGGAGGTCAGCGATCACCTAAAAAAGAATTGCTTCCCTTTCTTTGCTCGTATAAACATATTAAATGTATGTGTTTGCATATTGTTGTTTTAATGCAATATTGTGGACACTCACATGTGTAGCGATGAAAACAGATCTTACATAATTTACAATACAATTTTTTGCAACCAACCTCGCAGACTTCATTTAGGGAAACATTATAAAATTCTTCTTTTGCATTTATTACCTGAAACCGTCCAAATCCAATTTCAGTTACCATATTTGCCATATCCATTTTTTCGGCCATTTTGTGAGCTTTTACTTTATCTTGGTAGTTATCTGGTCTTTTTAACTTTAAAACTCTCTGCCATATCTTTGCGTTCACCAAATCTTCAATTACATCCATCAACCTATAATTTATATTAATATCAACTTTAAAGCCCTTAGATTTGTGCATAATCAAATTTCGATTCAAATTTAGGAAACAGATCAAACAGAGAATGTGTAACGTTTCAGCGTGAAAGCTGAAAATTATTCAATGACAAATAAAATATGTAAGAATTTGTAATTTATAAAATACATATATACAAATCCTAGGCTCAACCCGACCCAACTACAGTACCTACTAGTACTTATTATTAGCATTCACTAATTTCCAGCTCTCACTGTAACATAAGCCGATTCCAAGCGATCTATCGGTTTTAACCGCGGTTAAGCCCTTGGTTCACCTTGAACAGTCCCTTTATAACATAACCAATCGTGTCCGCTTGCACGTGTTTGGTTGAAGTACCTTCGTAATTTGTCAGCTGTCACTATCATAATTTTGTTTGTTTTTAAATAATACCCCAGACGCCAGTAATATTATATGTAATTAGTTCTTAAACATAAATATCAAAAAAGAAAACTTATTAGCCATAATAAATTTTGTCATTTTGTCATTTTTAAAAAGGAAATAATTTGTTGTTTGTTTTTTTTCCCGCACTTATTTTAATATGTTTGACATTTGACGTTTAGAAAACAGCTCCGGACGTGGGTAATTACTGTTCCAAATTGATGACGTATAAAGGGCTAATTGGTGACGTCACGTATCTCAAGCGGTTATAACTATAACCGCTTGGACGTGTTTGGTTAATACCATTTAGGAACGGTAATTACCGATAGACCGCTTGGAATCGGTTATAGTACTTGTCTATGGTAATATAGTGTTTAAAAATAAACTTTTCAGGTATTATTTTAAAACACAATAAACAACAATATGGTCAATATTTCACAAAGAAACAAAGGAAAGTTTAGCATAATCGCGATAATCGCAATAATCGATCAAATTAGTTGGAGCTTTTTTACGAAAGTAAACCAGCCAACAAGCGCAAAAAAAGCGGGAAAATTCGTGTCGTTATTCTTGTCAATCACGTCAAACGAATGGAATCGGGTGCTTTTTAGTGGCGTCTACTTGTGTCAGTCGAATCAACAATGCGTTCAAGCGGCGTTGCAATATTGTTGCCTTTTTCTCTAATACACGTTATTTGCATTCATTTAAGTTTGATTATTGATTTCTTTATAGAATATGTTTTCATAGGTTATTAAAGAGAATGCTTCATAGTAATTCAACAGTAGTACTTTAGTTTTGTATCTATCAAAATAAGTGACAAATTTTAATGATATTATTTTAGCATTTGACATCATTGCATCAGAAATGTTGCAAGCAAACAAACTGCCTATAGTTCCATGACAATGCTAATTCTAGCCCTTCGATGTTCTTAGCCTGAACCAAACATAGAAGATTTGCGTCTTTTAGGGTAATGTCAGGTTACAGCATACTTTTTTTAAATCAGAACTAACACAACTTTGAATTAATCTTTAGATCTTCTTGTGTACGCCTAAAAGAAGATGTTCTTTTACAACCGATGGTCATTACACGAGTAACAAAAGCGTGAATTATTCTTTACATCTTCTTGTGTACGCGTTTAAATACAAATTCTATTTTCTTACTTTAAAAATTTATGGTAGCCGCGATGAATAAAGGCAAATTCAATAATTATTTAGTAATTCTCGAGGGTTATGTGTTGCTGACTCAATGCTACTTGGAAACTTCCTGCCCTTTTCTTCTTGGGATCCAAGTTTGCTCGTTGTGAGTACCATTTCGTCAAGAACCCTTAAAACGTTTAAATTGAAACATTATTTTTTAGCAAATAAATAAACTTAATACTTGTAACAAAATCGCGAGAAAAGTGAAGTCAACATAAAAACATAGCGATATTAGAGGACTATGTTTTAAGGAATTAGTCTAAGTGGATCAGGTGGAAAAGTCTACCTCAATAACTGAAGATGTGCTTAAAAAAAATCTATCGTTGGTTGGCCAAAGCTTAAATAATCGTTAATTATATGGAAAGGCTTATAAACTAGAAAGAAGTTGAACCATACAACAGTAAAACAGAGTAATTTAACAGTAATAAGATTTAGGAAAATTTTATTAAAATGAAAAAGAAAACTATAATTTATGAAACTAAAATAACGTCGACGGAACGGCATTGTGAATATGAAATATACCAAAAAATTTAATGCCAATTGCCAACTAACTTTTTGGCGTAAGTAAAGTTTTAAAATTGTAAACAATGGTCGCGCGTAAGAATATCGCGTGTCCGTGATATAACCGGTAAGGACTCGCCTTGAAACCACGGACGTATTGATTTATTTTCAATTCCTGTTTAGCCTAGATTGGCAAAATAAGAAACAGCTGATCTACTGATCCTACCTGTTCTACTTTTTAATGGTGTAGTGGAGTGAAATGTTATAGTTATAGTGTATATAATTTGTTGAAAATAACGTCACTACTTCCAGAAAATAAGCATTAATTCTACGTTTGTCAGGGATAGACGAAAACTAGTATTGGATTTCAATAATAGGTACTATTTATAGTTATTTTCTAATTTTACAGTTTTTTACCACTGACATAAGAGAATTGGACCGGCAGTTCCACGACCATATCGGTTACGGCTCAGTGTGAGAGAGCGCATGTAAAGAAAGGATGGAGCTAATTTGGGCAAATTTTTATTCCTTCTTGTTATTGCGCCCTATAGACATTTAAAAAATAGAAGGAATTTAGAAAGTGATATTAGAGGACGACCAATAATGATTTAAAATGTAATAAGAAAAAAGTGTGTTAAGAAGAAAGAGAGTGTTAGATTTCATTTATTCATAATAATTATTTTAACCAATATTTTATGAAGAATTAATAACAGAAATTCTTCAGTTCTTGTAAATGTTGCCTTATAATTCTATATTGGATAATTTGAAAAATACTTGCATTAAAAATTATTTAAAAAAAATTAATATCACATACATATGTAGGTCTATACCTACATATGTTGTTTAAGTATAGCCAATAACAACATGTTTCTCTACAAAGCATTTTTTTAATTTTTTACCGTTTCTTTCTCAGTTGTCCGTCACAACCATCATAAAAACTTAAATAAGAATAATGTTGTATTAATAAATAAAGTGAAGCTTTGATTTTTTTTATAGGTTCTATAATCTTTTGGTTTTATTGAATTATTATATAAAGTGTAATGATGGTATGTGAGACCTTTTTCCCACAAATATTATTACTTAAGTATATTTAAAGGTATAACTAAAGTATCGTAAAGTAAAACACATTATTTAATTAATGACACGTTTTTATTATATAATGTGTAGGTATAATGGTATGGTATGGTATTTTATGTTTATTGTATTTTATTATTAAGGTTAGCAAAACTTAAGTGCTAAAAGTTTCATCAGCGTATTTTAGCACATTTAAAATTACGTAATTAAAAAACTGTACATACATACAATACTACCTGAAAATTTTTATTCGTAAATAAAATCTTTTTATTATTATAATATAAATTATGTTCTTTGTTATTGGGATACCATATTGCTTTTTTTACGAAGCTTTTTTCGCTATAATACTATTATAA
Organism: Anthonomus grandis grandis; assembly: GCF_022605725.1. Lineage (NCBI taxonomy): Eukaryota > Metazoa > Arthropoda > Insecta > Coleoptera > Curculionidae > Anthonomus > Anthonomus grandis. The sequence continues at coordinate 13,975,636 of NC_065552.1, read as the reverse complement.
AATAATATAAAGCTTTTTAAAAGTTTTAATTACACTGGTGAAATTTGGCTTTTAAAATTTTTGTCACTCTATATATTGATACCATTATTGATGGCTAAAAGGTAAACACTTCTAACTTGACCAAAACTCTAATCTATTTACACAATGATAGATCAGATAAAAGTTTTTTAACCATAGAAACATTAAAGTACTCATACTTAATAACTATATAAAACAACTTTCCAAAAATATTAACATGAAATAAATAAGAAAAATACAAAAAGTATAGGAAACACTATTTAAAATAACAACTTTCAACCTGTTTTTACCAAAATTAGCTCCTACTCTTCCTCGGCCCCCTCTCTCATATGTCGGAGCCAAACGATAACAGGGCGCGTAATGAGTGGTGGCCCGTCCTTTCTACTCGCCCGCACAAAATTCCGCCACCCTGAAATATTGGCGAAGTTTGATGTTTTATAAATTTTTTATTTTTTATCAGATTCTCACGATTTTGCCATCAGTTTTTAGATACATTTGTTGTGATTTTTTAAAATCATTTTGTAAAGTAGCATTTTTCGATTAGGCTATATTATACAGGAGTAAAACAAACTGTTGTTTTTTCTCGTAATTTCAAAAGACCCTGTAGGAAAATTAAGGTGGATAATTCTGTTTACATACTGTTCTTTGTAATCTTTGATGTATTCTAACTAAACAAACTAATAAATCTAACTAAACATTTCGATTTTTGATTCATTCCATTATCTCATTTCTGCTGCGAGCTGCAAATTTTTGATTAAAACGCTGATTTGAAGCGTATTTTTATTAGGAGAAACAAACACTAGGTATATCATAAAGTTAATTAAAAAAAAATAATTTTAATAGCGTGTATTTTCTCCTCTCGCAGCAGTAACAGCTTGCAGTCTTCGCGGCATCGAATGAATAAGGTTCTTTATTCTTGCCTGAGGAATAGCCTCATATTCTTTAGTCTTGCAAGGTTTGTGGTTGTACAGGACGACGACAGACGGCCCTTTTAAGTTGATCCCAAAGATGTTCTATTGGGTTGAGATCCGGGCTACATGCGGGCCATTCCAATCTTGAGAGTCCAACTTCATCCAGATATTCGCTCGCTACATGCACAACGTGAGGTCTAGCATTATCATGCATTAATGTAAATTGGTTCCCAATGAATGGAGCAAATGGGACAACAACTTCTTGAAGGATTTCCTCAATGTAACGGTGGGCGGTTAGAGCTCCATTTTCAATAAATAAAAGATTGGTGCGTGCTTCGGTAAAAATATACCCGCCCAAATCATGACTGAACCGCCACGATATAAGATTTGTTCTGAAATGGTGCAGTCAGCATATCTTTCATTTCTACGTCTGTATACCCGCTCACGACCATCCGGCGTCCTTAAACAAACCCTGGATTCATCTGTGAATAGTACGTTTACTTAAAATGCGATCTTGCAAATCTCAGTCGGTGTTATCGATGCCGAGGAAGTAATTGTGGACATCTTGCTGGCCTTCGTGAATAAAGTCCAGCTTCTGCTAATCTTCTACGTATCGTTCTTTCACTTACACTTACTCCATGAACTATTCGCAAGTCATTTTTTAGACACACAGCAGTAGATCTTCGATCTCTTAAAGAACTAATGGTGAAAAAGTAATCATCAGCTGTAGTGGTCATTCTCCTTTTGCCAGAGCCTTGTCGTCTAGTAAAAATTTCCGTCTGTAAATACGTATTCCAGGCATCTCGAACTGTAGACTGCGGAAATCTCAGAGTACGGGCGACATAACTTTTGCTACGGCCATCCTCTATAAACGCAACAATTCTACCCACGTCTGCTATAGTTAATACCATATTGACACACAACAAATTATAATAGTGACACTGTCAAACTTTATGTCACATTAATTGCGTCCTTAGCCAACACCGATAATTTTTAACCGAAAACTTGACATTAATTATCTAAAAATAAGCTTCAAATCAGCGTTTTAATAAAAAATTTGCAGCTCGTAGCAGAAATGAGATAATGGAATAAATCAAAAATCGAAATGTTTAGAATACATCAAAAATTACAAGGAACAGTATGTGAGAGTATACAACAGAATTATCCACCTTAATTTTCCTACAGGGTCTTTTAAAATTACGAGAAAAAACAACAGTTTGTTTTAATCCTGTATAATATAGCCTAATCGAAAAATGCTACTTTGCAAAATGATTTTAAAAAATCACAACAAATGGATCTAAAAACTGATGACAAAATCGTGAGAATCTGATAAAAAATAAAAAAATTATAAAACATCAAACTTGGCCAATATTTCAGGGTGGCGGAATTTTATGCCGGCGAGTATATTATATCCTATTTAGAATTGACTAACCGTAACAAACCATCACAGGAAAACCGGATTTGTTGAAGCAGGTCTTAAAGATTTGATTAAGAGTTCGTTTTGCAAGCATATATTACGGAATTTGCTAGATTTCCGCATTAAACGGTCCCGTGAATTTTGAAACTACCAGAGGCATCTGCATGTGCAGCACCCGACCAAAGGGGACGAAGGTATAGTACCCCAAGCCGTCGAGAACCGCTTATCGCTCAGAGGTGGATTATGGATATTTATAATTTTTAAACAGTTCGCACTGTTATATTCTTAAAGCATGTTTATGTGTGTGGCTTTTTGATTTTTCGATATTTGTTTTCCGAGTGGTTGTTCCTTTCTATTTTTATTGTTGTACCTTGTGTTACTTATTGTTACTTACCTATTGTTATTAATTCATTTTAGTCTTGCGTTCGATTAATTATATTTAAAAACTAGTGATGTTGGTGTTGGTCAAGACTTTCCATACATTAAGGACATACCTGAGCAGAGCAAACAAATTATTTAAAATATTTTTCAATGTATAAAACGAGAAGATTATCAGTCGGAGCATATTATTATTGAATTTAATTTCGTATTCAATTATTTATTGAATTGGGATATCCAAGATCATTCTGTAAAACGAAAAAGGTGAGCCATAAGCCCCGGAAAATTGATATTACTGATAAGGATGTTAATCGGCAAACAGTTAATGGCTTTTTTAAAGAAAAAAAATTAGGATAAATTTAATAATGTTTACCCAAATTATAAATATACATCTCTAGAAACTCTTTATCGAATTTTAATTGAGTGGGTTTTAAACACATTAAAAGTTCGATAATAGGATGGTCATCATAGAATCAAGAAGAATTGTTAAAGTACGGGAAGAATATCTTCGTCAAATTAAAATACATCGTAAGTCCAACAGAAACATTGTATACTTGGATGATCAATGTTCTCCCTAATATATCAGTAAACTCGGTAATTATTACAGTAATTCGTATAATTTCCGTATTTTAGGTAAGATTCATAATACTGCATCTAAAATGAAGATATATTATTCATCATAAAAAAATAGAAATCGCGAACAAAGTGCCCACAAAAAAAGAATTGCTACAGACAACTTCAAAATTACAATTTTAAAAAGGACTATGTGATTAATCATATTTGCAAAACTCATGGACATACGTACCTTGCTGAGGTTGCTGCCACCGTATGTATGTCCATATGTCCGTATCTCCAAATATCCGTCCAACTGTGAAAAATACGTGATTAAAAAAAAGGATTGTTACCTAATATTATCACTCGTAACACCATTAATAATTAGTCCTACAGATCACTGCAGTTCTTACGAGTCCTGACATTCGGACTATTAAATATTGGTTAGTCTTTTAGCATTTTGCTTGAATAAGATTACTTTTATAATCCTATAATGCAGTGAGAAAATTTGATTTAAAAAGTATTTCTCCTACTACTTCTTAGGGTTTATAAAGTGTAATTTTTTATGACTAATGCCTAAAAAAGTCCTTTTACACACATTTCATTTATAATTTGTCAAAAAAATTATTGACATTTTTTTACGCACTAGTGCGTATAGTAATTGTCGTCTCGTGACTTATGAAACCATGTTAATATCTAATGTCAGTGCATATATAATAGTTTAGGTATGTGACAATTGAACGATTTTATACATACATGGATAACTTTATATAATATCAAAGTTCTTTTCTTTTTTTTAAGCGAAAGATTACTTACTATGTCGAAAAAATATTTTAAAAGGTAAGTAAGTCGTATTTTTAAAACGAAATGTAGAAAAAATATCACTCAATAAATAAAGATGCTTCTATTAAAATTAAAGCTTGGAGATAAAACATTAAGAAACATTATGTTGGACATATATTGAGAATTAAGCCGAATCTAAAATTAAGCATTAAAAACAGTTGAGACATTTCACCAAAAATGCTATATTAAGAGAAAAAGCAGTACATTTTAAATAGCTTTTATAAAAAAGATTTAAAAACTAGGCAATTTGTTACAAACAGTTAGAAATAACAACTGAAAATTGTAACCAAGTTTCTATAACCAAGGCTTCTTAATTTAGCTATCCTGAAGAAACCAACAAACAGTTTTTATTCAATAGGCTGTTTTTATTCCATAGGCTTGAAAAGCCAACTACATACATTGAGAAGAAAATTCTATTTTTCTCGTTTATTTGAGAATATAGAAACAACTTTTAATTTTAGACGTTTGATCAAGGTCTATTGGCCAGAATGGTATATCTGGAAAGGAGGTTTAATTGTGAATTTCTTATATAATAGATCAATTCTACGTTGTTGTAACGAATTAGTAATTATTTACTTATTGATTAAGTTAGTTTTTGTTGCAAGTTTATTGATTATTCACTTTTTATTATACTTTTGGTTAAGCGTTTTAGGAAGAATCAAGGAGATACAAGAAAGATAAGTAATTTTATATATTTGATTTTACTGACCTTCATAATGGTAGTAGATTTAACTACCGACACATTGGTATAAATTAGGTTCTTATATTTAAGAATAATTTTTTTCATTGTTTTCAATCCAATGAAAAATATAGTTAGGTAGGATATCGAAAAGAAAAAACGATCTCAGAGATCGATAAATAAAACCTCAGCTCCTTGGTATATAAAGAATCTATTATACCTCAAGTAAATTATTGTATTTGAGGATTATTGGACTTAAATTGAATTAAATAAAACGAAAGGTTAACGTTAAAAGTTCATATTTCTTCAAAATAGGCGAATAGGTCTATTTTCTGTTCTGTAGGTCTATGTCTGTTTAATAATTGAGCATATGAGATAGTATTTTATAAATAGAATTTTATTAAATAGATTTTTTTTTAAATAGTGACATACTACCCAATAAAATAGGTAAAAAATAAAACCTATTTCTAAAAATGCAAAAATACTTAAATGCTCGTCGATGAGTTATTAGAGTATCTTCCAAGCAATTTCAAAGGTAATTAAAAAATGTATATTTCAATAATTTAGTAGCTTTCTGTGAGGAATTTTTAAATAATTCCTAGTTGCCACAAAACAATTTAGTATCTATTTCATAATTTTTGGTGAAAGTAATTAACGAGATTAATTTAGGATAGCTTTTGACACTTGATATCATAAAATGATGTTAGGAAATCTATACTACTATGGCTTTTCACAGTCGACTTTTTTAACTAATTTGCTTTGTAATTGGGCTTGCTGCGTTTCGGTTACTGGTGACATTGGAATTAATAAATTGGATTATAAATTAATGAAAAAGGGTGTCCCAACTGGGGTTCATTCTTTCACCTGTTATATTTTCAAGATATGCACTAGATATACATAGTTGTTTATCTTTATACATAGCACTTTACAACAGTATCCTGATAATTCATAATTTTACCATCCAAAATGCAATTGAGGTTTACTCAATATATTATATTAAACCAAAATAAATAAAGCAGCTTATTTAGACTTACTTGTCATAACAAATAAATAACGAAATTAATCCCTATAAAATAGAGGCTAAAACTCTGACCATATATGAAAGAACAAAATTAAAATTTGACTTAAGGCTTTAAAAAAGTATTGTCTAAAATAAGTTTACCTTTAAAAAGAAAATATTATCTATTTTATTGCTGTCGTTGTTCGACTATGGAGATGTAGTTTATGAGTTCATCACTAGCTATTACAATCAAAAAATTAAAAGAATACAAACTAACTATATGAAATTTTCTTTCAATATTTCATGTAGACATGACATAACATTAGATTTAAATAAAAATAAAACTTATTAAAAATAAAAGAATCTTTCACATATAGTGCTTTATTTTTAAAATACATAGCAACCTAATACCTTTCTAAGATAGATACCTTTATAGATACTACCAGAACACGGAATATTAATAGGTATAGACTCCTCTTCGTTCTGCGACCCTTTTATAGATTTCAACAAATTCATAAATATAATGACTATATTGAAACTTTAAGACAAGGAATTTTTTTTTTCAGATTAGCTCTTTTTCCTTGTTTAAGATCGGCACCTTGTTCACTTATCTATATCGCTTAGCCCTTCTTCAATATTGTAGCTTCTCTATTTTTGAATTTTAATTTATTTTATTATAACAATACTATTTAAGATTAGGTGCACTTTATATTACATAGGTTAGCTATTAATATAACTTATCTGAATTTTTGTTTTATTTTGGAAACACATTTTTGTATTTTGACGCATGTTTCATTAGCTGCTAAATGAATTTAGAATACCTACATAGAGCTAAATCTAACAATATATTAAAAAATCATGTAAAAATCAATTTATATATATTCGTATACTTCTCTTTAATTCTTTACAGGCTTATTTAGTAAATATTATGCTGAGCCGTATATCTAACAACTTAACTTTTACGTAATCTATTTACCCAGACCTATACGTTAATAAGTAATTACAGTAATATATCTGCCAAAAAGAGACCTACAGTGTTTCATCAATCATGAATATAAAAAAACCCTGATCTTGAGAACTTTTTCGCGTCATATAGATAATGAGACCATGACCACGTTTAAAACTCAAAATAAATCGAATAAGAGTCAACTGTACTGCGTTGTACTGTGGTGAATTAAATGTTTACAATTTGTTTAAACGTTTTATTGCTTAATAGGGGATCAATTAAAAATAATAATGTAGTGATTATCTAACATGCACGCTTCTGTAATTAGTAATTTCCAGAATTATTCGAATGTTTTTAATTTATATTTATACTTTATAGAAAAAAGACGGTACAACGGCACAAAATAAAGTGAAGATGCAAGTTCTCCAACCGAGTTTAAAAATATGGGATTATATAATTGTTATTTTGGTATTAGTGATTTCATCAAGCATTGGAGTTTATTATAGATTTACCGGTGGGAAGCAGAAAACTGTAAAGGTAAGTTTCCTGTTTGAAGGTTAAGTTTGGTCAGTTAAAAAACTACAAATAAATCTAATACATCACGTTTTATCTAATAAATATCCAAGGGTTTATTGTATTAAATTTTATATACCAATGGACATACGACACGTCTTTGGATCTACTTATTCATGAGAAATCATTTTCTTAATCGCCAATCTTGGTACAATGATGTTATGATAACTTAATCCAAAACCAATAAAAATAAACAATGTCAACTGACTTAAAATTAAAAAGAAGACTTAAAATTTAAAAGTCCTGACATTTTGGTCTCACGAGCAACTCAAAAGTTGTGATGATTTCTATAGAAAAAAATATTTTTTAGATGAAGCTAATTTTTAGTTTTAGAAATGGATTAGTGGTAAAAGAAGTCGATTGGCTTATTAAAAAAAATATATTCCTTTAAAAAATGCAAAGCATCTAAGATGTATTGAATAACTTTGACCTGATTATTGATCTCGAAGAAATTATTTACCACCTACAATAATTATTATTTTATACTACTGGTCTATGTGAACTAACCATTAACATCAGATAAAAAAGGCAAAAGAAACGGCAACAATATTTCTACCGCAATATCTATAAAAATCATTTGTTTCCTTATAAATTAGTCTAAGGCTTTTTTAGGAATATCTCCATGCCGACAAAAATATGTCCATCTACCCAGTAGCAATATCTCTTATGGCCTCATTTCTATCCTCCATAACTATAATCGGAGTTTCCAGCGAAAACTATGCCTACGGATTTCAGTTTATCCTCATTTATTTGGGTCATCTGATCTTCACTCCTATAGCAGCATATCTTTACTTACCAGTATTTTTTAAACTACAAGCAACCAGTGCTTATGAGGTAAGATAGTACCTAATAGGTCATTTAAAGTAATAAGTTATCGTATTAAATTTATTGGTTTTTCAAGTACTTAGAGCTCCGCTTCGGAAAAATTGCAAGATTGGCAACATCACTCTCTTACACTTTACAAATGACATTATATACCGGAGTTGTAATATATGCTCCCGCATTAGCTTTAGAAGCTTTAACTGGTATTAATAGGGTTACGGCAGTATTATCTGTAGGTAAATATTGGATCATTCGCCGATATTTTTTAAAATTTCAAACTACCTCTAAGATTTAAAATTTTAGGTTTAGTTTGTACATTTTACTCAACACTAGGTGGTATGAAGGCTGTGCTAATGACTGATGTCTTCCAAGCAATACTCATGTTTTTAGGAGTATTTAGTATAATTGGATCAGCTGTAGTAACGCAAGGAGGATTTGCAAATATTTGGCGAATCGCCCAAGAAGGAAATAGGACTAATATCTGGAAGTAAGAATAGGTTGCGGAAAAAACATACTAAATGTCATAATATACATATGATTTTGCATCTAAAATCAGACTCATGCACAGCCAGTATTTATCGCCTCCAGATTTTTATCTGCTAAGAAACCATAGAGGTTATTATCTGGTTATGATGGTCGGTCTTCATAAATGCAAATACATTATATTTTAGATATTCAATTTTGTAAATTTATTATACTTCTAAGTTTCTTGCAGTTTTGATCCTGATCCAACAATTCGCCACTCATGGCTCTCTTTAATATTAGGAGGTGGAATCCTTTACCTTTCCCTCTATGGTGTAAACCAAACCCAAATTCAACGATATCTAACGGTTAGGGATCTGGATAGAGCCCAAAAAGCTCTCTGGTTAAACTGGCCAATATTTTGTTCTCTTGGAGTCGCTACTTCCTTTACTGGTCTTGCAATATATTCAAAATATCATGCTTGCGATCCTGTTAAGGCTGGTTTTATTACAAGTATGGACCAAGTAAGTGAGTAACTTAAAAGTTTCAATTTGTTTTATTGCTTATGATATATTTTCTTGTAGCTTATGCCATACTATGTGGTTGATACTATGGGTCATATTCCAGGATTGTCTGGCCTATTTGTAGCAGGAATCTTTAGTGCTTCTTTATCTACTATATCGGCATCTTTGAACAGTGTTGCAGCTGTAACTATGGAAGATTATTATAAAGTGTTAAATAATAGTTTGATTATCTATTCCTCAACTAATAAATATTGTTTTTAGCCATTAAACAAGTATCTAGGTAAAGCGGAATTAACTCAGCAAAGCGCAGCGACTCTAACGAAGTTTATAGCTCTAGTATATGGAATTGTCTGTCTAGGGGTGGCATTTTTAGTACAATATTTAGGTGCTATTTTAAGAGCCTCTTTGACGATATTTGGAGCAGTAGGTGGCCCGATTTTAGGACTGTTTTCCTTAGGAATGTTTACTTTTGTTGCTAATGAACAGGTTATTATTTATTTTCATTTAGTTCAGTAATTTTATAACTATTTCAAGTAAACCTAATTTAAACATTTTAATTTTTTAGATGTGCAATTGTAAGTTTCAATATAACATAAAATATGCTAACCCAGTTACGCTTCTAAGTTCTCCTTCAGAAAAGCTTATCAACTACTCAGTTCTTTAAGCCTCCGCTAATATTAAAAAAGTGATAAAATATAAATAAATCGTATTGGTACGTGTATAATGCTACAAATGTTATATATCTCATAAATAAACCCATAATGGGCTCATTTAATTACCAACTTTCTATCTGTTTTGGAAGACACATTTAGAATATTAGGTCACTCTTTCGGATTTAAATTTTAATTGAAACATGATTTGCATTGCGATTTATGGTTAGGTTTCTCGACCCCATTGCCAAATGGTATTCGTTATATTAACTATTTTTTCAATAAGGACCTATCATTATAATAAGATATATCAGTTAATAAAACTTTACTGGTTGATTTTTTTGGCTTTGAGCTAGCCAGAAAGTCGAGCTAGCCGAGAACTCCTAGCCTTCTTTTATAATTATTATAATATCCCTACCGGTTAATACAAATTGTTACGGCCATGCTACATGACCTTTACCAGTTTCACTGAACTGTCATAACATTATTTTTTCGAAGTTTCATATTTATGTTTAATTGAGATATATGGCTTTCTGTTCTATCTCAAAGACAAACAGTTTTTTTAAGTATTTATTTCAGCTACCCTTGCGGCACTAACGAAGATATGAGATATCCAATTAATACTTAATTTTTGATTATGATCTAATAATTATCGCTTTCTAGAATATTTTTTAAAGTAAGGGAGAAATTGTTTTGATCTGTGAACACAAGAAAGTTACTTAGAATTTAACACAGATAAGAAAAGTAAAAAAATGTATTATCGCAAATTAACTATTAATTGCAATCTGAACTGTGTAAAAGTTTCTCTATTTAAATATTTCTTTCATTACTTTAGAGAATTTAGTACAAGAATCACATAATTTGTAAAATAAGCTGTCTAGTTACATTACCAAATACATCATTTTATTTCTGCCTAATTTCTACAATATTACATTTTCAGGGTTCTCTAGCAGGTCTCTTAGCAGGAATGTTCGTCTCGATGTGGTTAGCATTTGCGCCAAAACCACCCCTAAAACCCTTACCTACCACAGTAGATGAATGCTATGGGAAAAATATTAGTACATTTAGTACAAGAAACTCGATAGGCTTAGCTGGAACCAATGTACTTAATGAAAGGTATATATATTATTCCACTCAATATAATAAGTATAATTAGATTAGATTTTGGACGGATGTTCATAATCTAAATATTCGACGATAATACATTTTAACAGTGCCAAATCATAAAAAACAACTTTTTAACAGAAGTCCTTTTCATATTTGATCGCATCAACCATAGACATATTTAAAATACATGATTTTACTGTAATGCTGTTTGCATGGTGTTTTAAAAACTATATGAAGCAAAACCTTCACTTTTTGTCTTTTGTTGCAAGCTTTACTAACTAAAACAAAGCAATAAAATCACATCATTATGTTGTATAATAGTAGATAACAATTATACATTTAAAAAGATTTTTTTTTACAAATCTGTCATTTAAAAAGTATGACGCTCTGTGACACTGTGAAATATAATTGTGCAATTTATATGTAAAATATTACTTTGTCCTTATACATTGTTATAATACGTTATATATTTTAGCGATTTTCCATGGCTCTACAGAGTATCGTATCTCTACAATGGCGTTATAGGCCTTGCTGTTACATTTACGATAGGCTACATTACCAGTTTCATAATAAGAAAAATTTCAGGACGGAAAATTGAAGATGAAGATTATAATCCGAATCTTTTTGTACCTTGCTTATCAAGAAAATTGTTAGAAAATAAAAGGGAAAATAAAGTATTTAAATTAATTAAAAGAAGTGATTCGCATGAAGATATGAGAATTGTTTAGAAAAATATATAGTAACTGATTAGATAAGAAGAAAAAATCGTTAAAAAGGTTCCTTTAAAAATATTATATGAAAAGTTGTAAGTACTTAATTAGAAATCTCATATTTTTAATAGTCAAGTTCTTTTTCTAATCTGCCTTAAACTCGTTTGATGTAATTATGCATATCTGACAATAATTTTTGTAGCAAATTGAAGTCTAATTGTATGATTATTTTTTTAATATATACCGTCAATATTAAACAGCTCTCTTCTGTCTTTTTAAAAATACAAGCTAAATTTTTTCGAGACCCCCATTTTAAAGATGTATGAAACTAGTATCGTCCACTACGAGATAGCGAAACGACGACCGAACCCTAAGAACATCCCAATTCTATTGATTTGAATGACATGACTCATTTACGCTTACAAGTCGACCTTAAATAGACCATAGTACTGAAATTTTTTAATTAAACAATCGAAGGCTTTTGAAAAATTACAAAAAAATTTTGCTGTGGAGTATTATTTATTGATGCTGGAGTAAATGATTAAAAGAGAAAACATAACATTATTTTTGCATTTGTAGTTAGAATTTTATGTTCAATCAAAAATTAAAAATCGATAGAAATTATTAACATTTTAAGCAAGAAAATCATGATCATAATACATTAATTAAAAATTTCCTTACATATGAGAATATGCATATACGAGTACAGGGTGGCTCACCAAAAAAGACAGCAACCCCATTTGTGACTTTTTGGTATGTTTTTGGTAAAACAGTAATGTTTTGGGACGTCTTTTCATCTAGAGCCGTACAATACAGAGTGATCCAAAAATATAATTCTGCGTTACATTTTATTTTAAAGAGAACATTTCTTTTTTAAATTTTAAGAACATTCATGAAGTTTTTAGTAAAATAATAATTTTATACAGGGTGCCTCCGAGTAAGTCGGTATCTTTGCTAATGTTTCAGATACAGGGTCAATTAAATTAAATTGGTAATTAGATTAAAATGGTGAAAACAATAAAAAAATTGAACAGCGCGTTTTCGCAAATATCAAAAACGTACTCTGGTTAAATAGAATCCCCTGTAGGATGTGATATTTTTGTGTGCAGTGCGTAATGAAATTTTGTTCTCTTCTCTCTAATATCTTGCAAGGCAGCCTGCAAGTCTTCCTCTCTAAATTGTTTTGGCTTTAGCTTATAGATTTTTCTCATTTTATCTGAAAACAAGAATTTTCTGAAGAATATCACATAAAATGTCTCATATTTACCCCAACAACATTTTGTCTCATATTAACCCCAAATCATGTCTCATTATTACACCTATCTGTAGTTTCTGTTTATCTGATTAATTTAATGTTACCCAGCACTTATATGCACAGGAAATCACTGTACAGTTACTAAACAAAGCAGAGAAAACGTAAACAGTTCATACACTTCACGATTGCTATTTGTTTACTTCAATATGAAACACGTCTGTACAAAAGTTTTTCGCGCCTAATTTTGACACATTTTTCAGCTGATGGTAAAAACCCCTAGAGAAGATTTCTTTCTTACAAATTAGAGATTATTTTAAAGTTAAGGTTTGTATCTTTGCTAGAAATATGGTGCTGCTTTAATAATTGCTTAATAGATATCAGGACGAGCTGTCTCATTTTTACCTGAAAGATTTTGGTGTCTCATTTTTACCCCCTTTGACGGGTTAAGGGGGGTAAAAATGAGACGGATTTTACAACTTTTGAATTTCTGAAGCTATTTTTCTTCTTTTCAACATATAAATTTCGTAAAATAAATCATCTAGGTATCACTTTAATACAACAATAATAAGTTGTACGTTAATATGCATATATCTATTTTATTTTTATTTAAATAATTGTCTCATTTTTACCTTTGAATTCGGGTAAATACAAGACACCTCAGGTTAAATATAAGACACGGTTTATTTCGCGTTATTAACCACGAACGTTCCGTGTAGTGATAATTTTGAGACAGTATGGGGTAAAAAAAACACAATAGGTATAATTTTTTTTTTAATGACGAGTCAAACTTTAATTTTTTTATATTTTAAAGCAAAATAACGAAACATTCTAATAAATATTAAAAACAAATGAATAATGTGTAATTCTTACATTAAATAACACATTAGGTACCTAACGAAAAAAAAAAAGTTCTTTGGTAAAAAAAAATAAATTAGCTAGTTTTTTTAGCACTTAATTGGCTTTCTTAATTTTTATACACATCAACTTGGTTGGGAAAAATATAATGCACCCTAGTTCCTGTAAGAACTAGCTGTGGAAGAGGCAGTTTCATAACAATATCTTCTTCATTTATCACATTAACGTCATTTTCAACTGTCTTAAATCTTTTTTTATTATTATCCACCGACTTTAAAGTCATTACTTCAAACTCATTTTGGTCAGTAATCTTTTGTATGATTGAAACATATTTATAAATATGTTGTTTAGTTTTTCCACCCAAATATTTGACAAGAACAAATTCTCCAGCTGAATAGAGGTTCTCTTTTTTTTCTCGTGTGTCACTATTAACTTCTAACTCGTCATCACTAAAAGGGTCATAAACATCATTACTATCCCTTAAACTGAATGTACTGCTTACTTCTGATTCACTTGAACTGGACTCGTATTTTTTTCTATTATTAATCTTTAATTTTGCCACATTTTTACCTTTTGTTCCACTCCTTTTTCTAACTACGTTTTTATTCTTGTTTTTTACTTCATTTTTTTCTATAATTTGTCTACTGAATTCCCCCTCTGTTATGACACAGCCAGTCATATCTATTTTTCTACGTTTCTTTGTTTCCAATCCCTTTGTAACTGAAAAGCGACCGAGCAATATTTCTTGAAGAAACTTCTCTTTTAGAATCTGTTGTCTTTTCATTTGAAACTTTTAATTCAACATTCATTGAACTGCAACCTGCTTGAGGTTCTTGAATTGCACTTTCTCTGTTTTTCATTTGGATTTCTTTATTTGTTTCGTCAGCTTGTTCATCACTGCTACCTTCTCTTTCTAAAATATCTTTCTCAACTACAATGTTTTCTTGATTACCAGGTTGCTTTTCTCTTGCTTCCTCTAATACGTTTTGTTCAGTTGGTAAGTGTTCTACAATACTATAAGGGTTCTCTCTTGGATTTAGGTTCTGCTATCTATCTAGTTTATCTTTATCTAGTCGTGCCACGGGATATTTAGCTCTGTTGCAAGGAAAAATTCCACTTGAATTAAAACCCGATATAACATTGTTTTTTGTTATACCCTCTTCCCATACTGAACAAAGCAAGTTACAGAATTCAGACTTACTTAATTTATTTCTATTAGTTCTTTGCCAAACAATTAGAGCTTCATTCCATTTAAGCTTTAAGGGCCCAAAACAGTCTCAAATCTGTCATATGAGGAGGTAGTTTTAATAAAACTATATTCTCCCTAATAGCACGCTGAATTGTTGCAGCATCCAAATGACTTATATGTCCATCTAGCACTATAAGTAACGGTCTTTGCGTAACTATTTCGCAGAATTTAATGAACCATCATTAAATATTTCGGTGGTCATCCATCCTTTTTTGGAATATGCATACATTGTGTCTGAAAAAGACATGGCATTTAAATAGATAAATGATATCTTAATTTAGAAAAAATAAGTAAGTACCTTTTAAATCCTTATCACCCTTCCAGGATGACCATAAATGCGCCCCTTGGAAAATAATCAGTGGTGGTAAAACTGAACCTGCTGCTGAAACGCAAGCCATCACTGTCGTATTTTCTTTCCCGCTACCAGCAATACATCTGTAAACTTTCTGTCCTCTTCCGGCAACTCCTTTAATTCTTGAAGGGTTACTTGAAAAATACGTCTCGTCTAAATTCCAAATTGAGTCAGGTTCATTTTCAAGATGGTATTTCTTTATTGTTTCTTCCAAGATGTCGTAAAAATGATATATAATAAAGGGATCAGATGTTACTTTATACCAACAAGCCTCCAGTTGCTCTAGTTTTTTCAAACTGAGCCGATTTCGCTGGCAGAAAGATACAAACCAATCCTTTCCAGGTCTACAATCCCGAAAGGAAGTTTTTAAATCATTTTGTTGTACAAATGCCTGTACAACATCTAATATCTCTTTTCGAGATAAAGCGAAACCCCAGTTAGCCAATACTTTTAACTTACTAGTTAAGTCATCCATTATTTCTTTCGATAGTGCTGTTTTTCTGCCCGCTATCTTCTTTTCAATTCCCCTTAGCCTTCGACTTAATAAGCTTTTGTCTACCTATATTTTTAAATAGATCAAGGGATAATAATTTCCTTAATAAAAAAAAGTTTATTCACAATAATAGCCTAAAGGGTCTTATTTGTTACTTTATCTATGTCTACTTACAGCACTCTTATGTAAATAGAATGAAAAAATATCCGAGAAACAAATATTAAACAACATATTTGCGTTGTCGATTAAATCTAGGTCCCAAGATTAGTTCTCAAACTCCAACCTTCTATCGTATTTATGAAGCTCACCAACAACTGTTACTTGCTGTTATTTACCCAATATAATGCCGGTATCACCTAAAATTCTCAAGGGATTTTACTAATTTTTAGTTCAGATATTAACAATGAATAACTTAATTAAAGTGGTAACAATTTATAACTTTTTGTTGCGAAAAAAACTTTCGTATGTAGAGATTTGCAGCCATCTAAAATCGGTTTAGATATTTTTTATCTATTCTATAAAAAAGTTTCATAGGAATTTTTTTGAATTTTCGGGAGTTATAGCCAATACATTTTTTTGTACATATGTTTTATTTAAGTCATTTAGGAATTTTTGGAAGTTATGGCCGTTTATATTTTTTAACATCTAACAGTTCAATAATTAAAAAAAAACTTTCGTTTGTAAAGATTTGCAACCATCTAAAAACAGAAAAAACTTTTATTTTATTTAAGTCCTTTGTAAATTTTTGGAAGTTATGGCTGTTTATATTTTTTAACATCTAACAATTCAATAATTTGTTTATCAAAAAACTTTCGTATGTAGAGGTTTGGGACCACCATAATTCGATTGAAATATTCATTGTTAATATCTGGACAAAAAATTATTAAAATTCCTGGGGCATGTCAGGAGATACGGGGTATTATATTGATTAAATAACAGCAAGCGCGGACTATAAAAAGGTCGCTGGCAACCGACATATGCTGCGTTCTTCATTTGGTTGCTGGATAACGAACGGACGCTATTTTCAATTGTTGGATTTTCTCGATGAGTCGATGGCGATTAAGGCGAATATTAGACACAGATCCAGTTTCTTCAAATTTTATTATCCAACTTAGACATAGTATAAATAGTATTATATTTTAGTATTGTTATTTTCTTAGTATTAGTATTGTTTTTTCAACAACAATTTTCAGTTTTTGTTTTTCAACTGTTGGACGGGTTTGTGAATACACTCAAATTTCATGCCGTTTTTTTATATAAACAAAAAATAATAACAAAAATTTTTTTTTGCTTTAGGAACATAACTTACAGTTTTTTTATGATGTTTTTTAAATGTCATTAGTATACTTTTCTTTGGTATTTTTTTAAATGATGTATACTGGTTACGAATAGTTTTGTAAATCTTTCTAAATAATTTTTCTTTACCACACGGCTTAGAAAAAATATTAATTTGATTGATATGGATGAAAATAGATGAACTAATGATACGTGATCTTTCATTATTGAGTACTTTTACTCAAAAACATACTAGTCTACGCGAGGTCATACAATTAGAACGTGATGAACGTATGCCACCACCGACTACTTCCTGTTACGAGTTAGACAGCGAGTTGTCAATTTGTGAAACAAAATTAATCACCCTTTCTTGCGATTTAACAAACTTTTATTTCCATCATTAATTGATCATACTACCCATGAAGACCCAGCCATCGTTCAAGATTTAATGGGCTTAAATGATAACTAAATAATGTTTTAGCTGTATCCCACAATAGGCTAGAGCCAGTAACTAATAATCATCAAGTGATTAATCCACTATATGACTTAGTAAGACAAAACTATCTGGAGTCATCTGATCCTAATAGTCATACCAATATTTTACATTCTAGGCATGTTGATACTCCACCCCCGTCTTCTTTACACTTGTTTTCTCCCCAAGGTTTTTCACCTTCCTATACCCAGAGACGTCGTGACTCAATCAATGATCGAAGAGGCAATTTTGGAACCAATTTCATCCTCTGCAACTTTCAATCCTACATATGGAATACCAGATTTTTTTACCCATCAGTTTTTAGGACACTAAAATTCTCCACTTATCATCTAACGGATGTGTAAACAATCCGATAGGTAAACAATCACAACATGCTATGCTCAGTATGATCCAAGTTCTTTCCGTCATGGGGTATCTAATGTAAGACGTTATCGAATAGTGTTTATGGATTCGGAATTAGATGCATCGCGACAAGTGCATACTGATGAGTCTCATATCAGGGAGGAAACCTTAAATCACCCTAATTCAATCGTAGACTTTGACAATCGACTTGACAATCTTGGGTTTTCTCTTATGCGACGACAACCAAGTTGATATTATACAGGGTGTCCTGAAAAATGTGAAAAATCTCATGGATTCAGCTAGACAATAAAAAATTATTTTGGAACTTTCCTTAAAAACATTTCCTATAGGCCCTCCTTACAAAGATACGGCACCTTAAAGAAGCCGCTGAACATAGGTTTTCCTTGAATAACTTTTGAAGTACCTGGTACAATTTAATAAAAATGTTACCTTATCAACACTACTAAGGACCTCTTAGGACCAATCCCTTAAAACATATTTATCTTGTTTATTTTACCAGTGGCGGACTAGGTTCTACATTATAATGCTTAAATTTTTAACACCCTGTGCGATAAAGCCTCTGAAATAATAAATATTGATAGCTTGAATCTTAAACTAAAGAAAAGGCACTCTTGTTTGTTATCGATAAAATAAACCATATTGAAACAAAAAAATAATTAATTATTTACTGTTTTATTTTAATTAAAAAGAACCATGATTTAGTGTAAGCCTGGTTTTAAGACGCTCTCACACTAAAGCTTGTAATTTAATAACCAATGTAAGGGTAAATATTTATTTAATGTTATTAAATAAATATTTACTAAATATAATATATAAAATATAAAACTGACAAGTGTGTTTTATTTGAAAACGTTGCCAAAAAAAAGAAAAAGATCAGGAAAGATCCCATAACTAAACCTAGATATCAATCTCGAAGGGCTGCAAGTAAAGAAGCATTAAAGCAAATGCAGATATTACTAGAGGATGAAGATGATGCCGTTCATAAAGGGGATATAAAATAAGAGGTAAGTAAATTAATTTAAGATTCTTATCCTTATATTCAACCAGCCTTCGAGACTAGTTTTATATACTCTTTAAAGTAGTTCCTGATTATGAAAATAATCTTTTTCTTACGTTAGCCAGTCACAGTTCCAGTTGTACCACCACTTACTCGAAAGAAAAATACAAATTAACCAACAGAAAGTCTTCCGACGGAAATGGTAAAGTATAAGCTTTAAAAACTGACAAAACACTAAATGTATCCCTTATTGACAGAGAAGTTTTGACGCTAAAAATTATTAAATGTCCAAACATTACAAACCATTCTGTGGAAAATAATTTGTGTATAATTAATTACACCATAGACACATGTTACATATTATTCGTTCGAGTTAATACAATTTATTGTATTTATTAACACTGCATGTACTGGAGGCCGATACAGAAGGAGAAGTTTTGAATACATAAATCTAGAAAAATTATTAGTGTCCTATATACAGGGTACAGACTTTGGGTAAAACTGGAATATAATATTGGGAAATTGGAATAAATTCGTAGGCTCTTGAAAAAGTATTTCAGATCGACGTAAAAACAACTCTATTAAGATTTCTTCCGCTTTTAAACATCTATTTTTATATCTTATTTTTTTTTTCTACCCCTTTGAAAGGGTCCCCATCCTTTAGGATTGGGCTAACCCTTTACGACCGATCTAACTCTATTTTTCATATTTTTTGGCAAATATTAATTCATATCTTTGGTTGTATGGAAGCCAAAACATTTAAATTTGGCCTATCAACGTTCAAAATATATATATCAAAATGATAAATTCGTAAACAATTTCTTTTTATAGCACCGCCCTAAAGCCAAAAATCCAAGACACTGAGTCAAGTTCCTAGTTCCGATCTGAACTCAAATTTAAGCCTTTAAACGACTTGAAAATTTGAGGACAAAACAGTTAATGGGGGATTAAAAGCTGTATATTTTTGCATTAGATCAGTATACAGTGTGAGTAATTAGCAAATAAATGTGTGGAAAAACAATTAAAACTGCTTTAGAGGCTAAACTATTATTTCTATAAAAAAGTATTTTAGCTAACAGGCTTAGTTTTATGGGAGAACTGGCATATCTAGAGCTTTTTTAATTTTTATTTTTTTATTTTTTGAGTTCTAACAATTTCAGTTTTTTGGAACTTTCCGGTAAGCAGGTACGGAAAAAATGTTTTTATAAAAAAAAAAGGGTTATTATCACGTTAACTGCCATGTGTACCATATATGGACACAGTCAATTTTTATTCAGCGCCATGTGTACCACCAGTGGACACAGAACTTCTTACCTTCCAAGCCATGTGTACATGGGGCGGCCACATTAAGCGTTGATTGAAATGTATGTATGGATTGGTCTGGCATAGGAAATAGTTTGTTTGAGAATGGCTCGGGAATATTTTTGTTTTTCAAAATAATATGACACAAAATATTGACGTTTTTAAATGATACGTTTATTTTTTCAATTTAACATGTAAAATTGTTGTTTATAATTATAAAATAAACAAACTAATTTTAAAAATAAAATACTTCAAAATGAATTACGCCCCTGTTCTCGTGAGTTTTTTCGTAGCAATATCTGCACCTGCCTCTTTTTAGCGTTTTCTCGTTATCTGTCTTTTCGGAAACTTTGTGCTCTTTTGAGGGATTCATTGTAATTGGCGGTACTGCCGTTTCCAAAAGTTGCATGGCAAGATTTTCTTTGAAAGTCTTATTGACATTTTTTCTCGTTAATTTTATTGTACATATTTAAGGCATTTACGACTGAGGTACCTGTGATAAATTCAAAGGCCAATTTTCTGTACCATTTAATTGACTTTCTAAGAGAATTTGAATAAGCTGACATTTGGTCTGATATATCAACAAATGATTTGGCCTTATTATAGTCGATTATTGCAGAAGGTTTGAGCCTAGGACCCTCTCTATGGTGTACTTCCTTTAGTTCATCTGTATGTTTTGTGGATAAGAAGAGCACGTCTCTCTTGTCATGCCACTTCATAACAACAACTTTATTTTTATTTTGTTTTACAACAATTTCCCCTTTTTTTAATTTTGCATCAACTACAGACTTTGGTAGATTTCTTCTGTTTTTACGAATCGTTCCAACTAGATGAGTTGATCTATTTTGCAGGTTTTTCGCAAGAGGAATAAAGGTGTACCAATTGTCTGCAAAAAGGGTCCGGCCACTATCAAGCAATGGTTGCAACATTTCCATAACAATAGATTCCGCAACCGATTGTCCATTTATTTTCTCTTTACCACAATATACTTTCAGGCTGTAAGTAAATCCTCCATCTAGACATACTTTATAAACTTTAATGCCCAACTTACGTCCTTTTCCTTTTATATACTGTCGAAAGGATAATTTACCTCGGAAAGGTATCATGGTTTCATCGATGCAAAGAGACTCTTCTGGAATAATGCAGAAAGAAGCATTCTTGTTCAGCATATCAACAAGGCATTGAATTTTATGAAGCCGGTCATTGGGAGGACAATCTTCATTATTTGCCAAATGAAACATACGTAAAAGCAGCTCAAATCTATTCCGCGGTAAATATTTTGATATTTCGTTTTTATATAATGGATGTTTGCGCCAATAATCTTTTAGTGATGGTTTTTTATCCAATCCCATCCAAATTAAAATAGCAATAAATGTTCGTATTTCGTTATAATTAGTATCCACCCATGCATTTAGGCGAGAATATTGGCCAATATTATCATTCGTTATGGCAAGAATAATTTGCTGTTCCGCGTATCTATTTGTTTCGACAACGATCTTATTAATAACATCGTCGGATACAAGTAATTCAAAAAAATAAAGTTCATCCTTATCGCGCATTTGGGTCTGCAAGGCAAGTGAAATTCCAATATTCATTGGTAGAGTGAATGTCGAAAAATTTCCTGAAGCTGGTCTCCACTCCGGTCTTTCATCATTGCCTGAAGAATCTATGTCTATATCTAACTGAGCAGATGTTGAAGGCTCGGAAGTATCTAAAAAAATAGAGGGTAGTGTATAAGAAGATAATCATTACTAGGAGAAAATATGAATTTTAGACGTTAAATTTGATATACATAAGTATTCCACTTAGTTTCGTACGCGAGTTAGTATATTGAAACTTTTTACAACACTGTTTTTTTCTAATAACTATTTAGAAAATAAACTATGTATAAAAAATGGAATTGAAATCTCCTACGTACCTAACTGACGTACATACTTCATCTTTTTCTTTTTAGGGCGGTCTTCTTCAGAACTGCTTGAAGATATCTCGCCGGCCAAATATGTCGGATCCAAATCATGAGAGATATTTGAAAACTCGTCACTCATGTCGAAGTCTCTATAAATTTCTATTTCTTCTGCTGCAGCCTCCACTGCTTGTTGCATCTCAGTATCAGAAATGATTCTTTTCTTTGCCGCCATTGCTCCTCCAAATTATAGCCCACAAAACAACATGTTTTTACACCGATTTTTATCAAAAGAATCACTGAAGAAGGCAACAAACATAAAATGCACGTGGTATTTGCGCTTCTAGTGAAAACCGTACAACTGCTGCCATCTCTCCCGGCGAATCAACATTGACCTTGTATATGTCCAGATAAGGTACACATGGCACACGACATCAAAAAATAAAACCTGTACAATCAGGTGCCATGTGTACCATATTTGGACACAGCTTTTTTAAACTAAAAAAAGCAAAAATTACATAAATTTTTACACATGCGTTCGTTTTGATGCACACAGACACTGTTTTTAATAAAAAAGTTACGTGACCCGTAGGACCCGGTAATTTTTTTCTAATTGGAACTAGCAGTTAACGTGTTATTTATTTTTGAAATGCCATAAAACCGAAATTTTTCTAAACCATAACGAGCGAGCTATATTGAACCGGCTTTTCCCGTGAAGTGTGTAGTCGTATCTGGACGTTTTATATTTTCAGATATGAAATACTGTAGTAAGGTGATTATTTGTGGGTAATTAGAATTTTACAACTTTATTATTATTTGAGCTATTGAAATTTGTGCGTTTAATTTACGTCATTTTTGTATTTTATCAGAAAATGAAACTTTCAGATGTACTTAAAACGGTTTTAAAACATCAAAAATTCATCAGGAAAAAAAGCCTTTAAATTGAAACCAGTCCAGGAGCTGCTAGAGCCTGATCCTGATCCTAGATTAAAGTTTTATGAAACCACGATGAATGATCATATATTTTTATTCTAAATATTATATTAAGATAGCAACTTTTACTATTAATGGAAAGGTATCTAGGTTTATACTGATGCCGTTTTAAAGCCAAACTTTTATTATGAAGTCTTTACAAATATATATCGCATAGCTTTTCTTTTTAGGTAAGGTGGCAAAACCGTCGTTATTATATCGAAAGCAAAAACTAATGTGCGGGCTGGAATCATTTGAGATCGAATTATTGACTTATTATTTTTTAATGACACTTTAACTGGTGATAGATATCTTGAACTTTTATAAAATACAATGGTATCAGAAATAACACTATTTCCTACTGACAGAAGAAATTTTGATGAAAGAATCTAGTTTCAGCAAGACTCCTCATTATGGTGCTAATCTACGACAATTTCTTAAATATTTTTTTCCGCGATAGATGGATTGGATGGAGGACAATCGAATATCCGGCAAGGTCATCCTTATTTTATTATATTTTTAACTTTGAGATTATCTTAAAGATAAAATTAAATGCTACAAGACTCAGAAATAATGAAAAACTAAAATAGAAACGAAATGCAATTCATTACTTTGAATGTTTTAAGAAGTTTACTAACAAAATTTTATCATTGTTTAGATGGTTTAAATAAAATTTTAGCTTAAATGGTTTTAATTTTGAACAGTTGCTTAAATAATATTTTTTTTTTTTACAAAAAAGTTACATATTATTAGTTTTTATTATCTTTTATAACTTAACGATGGCAGAAATATTTCTTTTTATAAATTTAATTCAATAAATTAATGGCAAACAAAATGTGTCATCCACCTCTATTTTAAGCTAACATTCGTACAAGGTCGAACAAGAGGAACCATTCCACTTACAAAAATGTAAGGTAAGTCCTGGCTTAACCTGACTCCTTGTGGAATAAGTCAGGTCATTTTTTTAGCGAAATATCACGTGTTACTTTCTGAAGTTAACCTTAAAATTCGCATTTATCTTCGGAATATTTTAAATTTCCATACCTCTGAACTGTTTCATTTAATTTCAAGTCAAGGGTTAATTCGTTTTAAAAAGAAAAGTATAACGTCGATTTCCCTTTTAAAAGGGCCTTTATCAAGGTGTAATAAGTGTTATGATCCCACTTAAAAAATAATTAGGGTATTAGGTTAAAAAAAAATTAAATATATTTTTAAAGACCGCAAGAAGTGTTCTGTGATCTGTAGTGACATCTGTATTTATTATAGATTCTTAGCTTTATATAGAATGAATCAATAATTAAAGCTGAAGAACTGTTAATCATTTTTTCAAAGATATCTGCCAAATCGATAACGAGTCTCATAGTCCTGAACATAGAGAGCGCTACTAATTCATGACTAACAGTAAGAGCTGCTAGTCATGAATCTCTTGTAATAATGTATATTTTTTTACCATTGTTTTAATAAAGGAATATTTATTCTATCTAACACTATGTTAGAATTGCTGAGTGTTTCTATTGCAAACAATAGTTAAACAAGTTACAGTGTGATTTATCCACAAAAATAAAGGTGGGTCTTTTTGAATAAGTTGTTGTATAAAACCGTTTCTTTTCAGTTAACGGAGAGCCTTTAAGGTAAAAAAACTTTTTTTTTTAATTTAATGTAAGCAATAAATCTGAATTAAAAATAATATGGTGGTAAGTAGTTTTCTCTTCTAAAGTTGCCGATAATTAAATATATACATATGTTAACATTTATTGAAAAACGAATTAAAAAATAGCTCCCTAAAGCCGATATTTGTTTTATTATTTAGGAGATATTTAGAGTTTCGAATAAACAGTTAATTATGATTCACAAACCTCGACGAGTATTCTTAAGTCATAGTTAGAAATCACAAAACGTTTATAAAAGTATTCCAATAGTAAATTAATTCTCATTTGGAAACTTGGCCATTTAAGTAGCAATATAGTACATTAAATGAGAAGGATTTTATTCCTTTATCCAAACAATTTGTTAATATGTAGGATGCCCTATTAAAAAATGATGCACATTAGTTTAATTTTAGTTAATATGCAAAACATCTTAAAATGGCGTTTAATTACAGTAGGAACTTATTAGTTGACCTGTTACTTATTAGTTGACCTTACTGGAATATAAATCTTAAAAAAAAATAATGAAATGTAATTGTTAATACAAATATTGCCATTGTTTTAAAAAAAAATTTTCTTTCAGGTACTATTTTTTTATTTCAATTCTTTAAACTTAGAATACGAAATCGATATAATGAGAGACTGAAGAAAATGTAGCTGGAAGAAATAACTAGTTGATGTGTGTATGCCAATACTTATTTTGGCGACATTTAGACATGGTTCGCATCGTTGTTGATACCTCAACATTTGTTGGAAAAAATTAACAATGATGGATGTTGATACGTTATGATTATAATTACTATAGACTTAGAACAGCATTCTTTAAGACTGTGTTTATACATAAGTACTTGCTATGCTCTACTCTAGCAAATAAAAATTTCTTATTTCGAGAGTTTCAA
This sequence comes from Anthonomus grandis grandis, assembly GCF_022605725.1. Taxonomy (NCBI): domain Eukaryota; kingdom Metazoa; phylum Arthropoda; class Insecta; order Coleoptera; family Curculionidae; genus Anthonomus; species Anthonomus grandis. Next base: position 13,949,990 of record NC_065552.1, on the reverse strand, counting down.
ATTTCTTTAGTACCTCAATTTTTGAAAGAATTAATAACTTTGAAAAAACACGCCTAAAAAACCAAACCATCAAAATATTTATAAGCAGGAAAAATAATTTTTTTAAAGAAAAAAAAACAAAAGTAGAACCCTTATAAAAGGCTTATTAATACAAAAAAAAAGTTTTTTTTTTTAATAAGGGATCAAATTTTTATCATATCCTTTGGAAAAAAGGTAAAAAAATAACTCTTGAAAAAATCTTAGTTTCCGCAAAATTTAGACAAAGGCTTAACGCTTCTTAATTGACAAAGCAAGTTCAAAGCACATTAGGTTTTTTTAATTCATTAGTTTCAAAATTTCTTTAGCCACATCGATCTTAATAATACAGAGTTGTATTAAGAAATGTATTTTACGCATGCATTTCTTATTGATACCCACATTATAATAATTTAACCGTTTTTGACAGTTTTTGATCATCATAATAAAAAGAATTACTTTTAAACTATATTAAGCATGAAATAATGTTTATATTTTGCTAATAAACAGTTGTTTTATTAATAAAAACATTCCTTTTATGTAAAATTAAATGTATGTAGCTAATACTTCGGATATCAATGTAATAGAAATATGGACAAAATAATATTTTTTTCGCATTTATACATAGAAACGATTGCTATTGAGTAACTTCCAAGCAAAACAATCTTAGAATAATAATCATAAATACTTTTAAATATAACTTCTTATGGATATACTCTTAAAAAATAATTTGCATTATACAAAAAAAATACCAAAAAAAATGTGCAGAAATATTATTCTAGGTATATTTTTAGTTTTATTTTGTAATTAAGGAAATATATTTTAATAAAAATTTCTTTGTTTAAAAAATGTTTGTCTCTAAGGCTGTACTCACACTGTAAATTTCCGTCGATTGAGAAATTTCACATAATTTTTTTTTCTGTTGTGGTCTATATATCACACTACTTAAAATCGCGGTTTAGCTTATATTTACATACTGCCAATATTTAAGTTTATTAACGTCAAATCTTCTCTTCCTTAGACCTTCGTTCTTTTAAATCTGCTACAGCAAGAATTTCAGCAGAAAACCGGCTAGCTAAAAAGTGTACCAGTTGTCTAGAAAATTGTAAGTACTTTTTGCTCTAATATTAATTCAAACATTATCAAAATACGTTAATACCTTTGCATTAAAAAATATGCATTTTCTGGTTTCCCGTATAAAGCATATTTAAGATTTTTTGCTGAATCACATAAGGTATTAATAGATACATAGTAAGTATATTTGCTATACTTACTGACAAATAATATCTGAAACTATAACTATTTTTTGATCTTTGAATTTATGGGATACACATAATATATTTCAATAAAAAAAAAGATTTTTCGAACAACTAAAATATTTCTTCAATGTCTGTTCTTACGTTACATTTATTTATAGGGATATTTAAGTTAATAATTATCCGAAAATATTTTAGTTTCACTAAATCTGACGCCATTATACCTGTGTACAGACTACAAAAATGGAGCGAAAGTATTGAAAGCACTTTTTCTGACTTTGATAATTTTTGAATGATATTTGATTCGTCGTTACATTGTAAAAGAGTGAGAAATATTTTTATAGAATGTTCCAGGAATATGCGCCATACTTTAAATGTATTTAAAATAAAAACAAAATACTTTTCAAAAATTTGGCTAGGGTAATATTTATTTAGAGCGACTTAGTACGAATAGTTTTCAAAATAAATATTATCAAAGATTCCGTAGCAATTAAGCCAGCCCTGTCGAATCATCTTAACCAAATTAAAAAAGCCTAAACGCTTATAATGAAAACATTACTTGGCAATTTTTAAGACCTTTATTCTCCGAAGCACGACAACTTAAACCGTATCAATCTTATATACTAACAGGATATTGGATCTAATTGTCAAAGTCACAATGACCCACTATAAAAACCAAGAAGCACAAACCGATTTTAGTATTTCGAAATATAATTTACAACGTGAAGAACACGATGATTTTTTCACTGCGGTTCAAGTGGTTGTTATTATCGTGTTTAATGCTGAATTACTCGAATTCGACCGGGATTATTATAAAATCCGGAATCGCGAAAAATCAGGGCCAAAATCAGAAGGAGAACGTGCATGATGTGAAATTTCATAAGGGTATTGCAAATTTTGTAGGCGAAGAAGGATTCAATGTTGACGATGAAAGAAATTCTGTGGTAGCACAAGATAATGGAAGGTATACATAGAAATTATTTTGAACTAATTAAGGGTTTTTTATGCTAAAATATATCCAAAGATTTTCCATCTTTAGCAAGCTCATCATAAACCATCATCCTGTTTTATTTCTTTCTTTACATTTAAGTTTGTTGGTTTTTTGTATGCATATTCTGTACGAGCTGAAGCTATATATTTATTAGATGGTATCTTGATGCTGAAGGGGGAAAAGGGAGGAAAGGATTTTATTTTTATAGAAATGGGTTGGAATAGATTAAGGAAATGTAAAAAGTTCGACTCAAGTAGGTCGGAATCAAGCATAAATGGTAAACGTATTTTTTCGTACATCGTTTCGTGGTTGTGGAATTAATTTTTATGCGTAATAATTAAAGAGGTGCTTAAAGGCTAAATATGATGACGGTAAGTACGTAACTTGCAGTACAATTTCGTGAAAGTTCAGGCATTTTTTAAGTATTTTTCTGATGCAGGCTTTACATATATCAGTGTACAACCCACATAAAGGCATACTCTTAAAATGTATTAAAAATATATTATGCTGTGTATTGTAGAGTAAAAATTAAAACATAATATTGATAAGAAATATAAATACTACCTATATAAAAATAAAATTAAAGATCTTAAAAATAAACTTAATTAAAATTATTTTTTTAAATATAACGCTGGAACAGACCTCCTTCTTTAGCTGATAATAATAAGTTAGTCTTTAGTTAAAAAAAAATTCTTTTGCAACTCATCTCAATTTGTTTACAAATGTAGAGATTTAGGTGACTCTTTAATAGCACCAGGCTCACTAATAAGCTCCTTAGCAAAAATTGTCGTTAAAAACTCTTTTACCATAAACGCATTATGAGCAGGACCAACATCTTATTGAAAATCTATTAATCCCAAGTCTAAATCAAGATATTTCTCTAATCAGCAGCTCAAGATATTTCTAAAAGTTTAAAATACCATCAATAAAAAAAAACCTTTATTATGATTACCCAAAACAGCAGCCAAAATATTTAACTTTTGAGGACATAAAGTACTGAATTGAATTTTTTTTTTGTGTGCGCATTTTTCCGGGACCAATACCAAACAATGATGAATTCACAGTCCTTGCACTTTAGTTTTGCATTTATGACAATTTTGCAGACAAAAGGATGTCTCAAGACTGCAAACCATATTTAAAATTCTTTTTTGCATAGGTCGGTCTATTTTCTAATATAATGGACAGCAAATCCCTACACTTTACTGCCGAATTGACTCCATAAAACCATTTAATAATATGAACTCTTTCGGGCGAAGTAAAAATATTTGTAATAAAAAGGCACAAAAATAATGGCGCTTTAACATTCAATAAAGCAGCGTGCAGTCATACAGCAAAATTAGGCATGTTGACATTATTATTGTTAGTATTTTTAGTATTGTCTGTAAAAAACAAAAACAGTAAATACAAATTAGATGACCGGATGCGGCCATTCATCGGCCAGAGAAAGCGGTGTTGCCGTTATTTAGGACAGTGCGTAATATTCAATTCCTTAACCTGTATATATTTTTATTTTGTTTATGTGGTTTCTATAATGTTTGTTTATTGCTATAAAAAATATGTGAAAATAATGTAAGTGTTGTATTAATGAATCTTGCATTTAAATATATCTAATATGACCAACAAATCTTCTTAGATCAAGCAATTTTGTACATCCTTTTTGGATACTATTATTACATATTATATCTTCCAAGACTAATTTTTTTCCATGGGAGAGTTAGTTTAAAAAGCTGAATTCCTTAATATTCCGAGATGCTCGGGGAACTAAAAAAGATTTATTTAATAATATCATTTAAAGAACTATGAGAAGACCATCTTCTTTCTTAATAGTCTATATAAGAATTTTCTAACAATTGCTCTAGGATGCGATTTTTAATTAGAAAATGTTAGTTATGTATGAATTTCGCACCTGGTTATTTGCATAATAATATGATTATTATATATACTGAGTTTCAAAATACATTAAAATGTTAAAAAATTCTTGCTGGTATCCATTAATATTATTTTTTGCCTGGCAAAACAGTATTATTAGTATTTAATTAATTATTATAAAATTAATTTAAAGTGATTTTAGAAAGATATACACTTTTTACAACAATTTGATGGAAAATCTAAGATTAAATAAACTTGAGGTTTCTATTTAAAAGCTATAGATGAAACAACGTCCTCCTAGAAATCATAAGGGACGTGTCCGAAGGTTTTTTTGAAACTGCACTAGGAGAGTCAAACTGTATAGAGCATATTCCTTTATATATGCATAAATAGCTTCCTTTTGCATAGATCTACATAATATGTATATACTGTGACTCTATACAGGTTGGCGAATAGAAGACTACATATAGGCATTACATACGTCAACACTGCTCCTCGCTTACTTTCCGGTTGATAAGCAGCACGGCGTATTCCGATCATCTGATTTGCTATTTTTGGCATGGCATAATTAGCAGAGCTCATTTTGCTGTGTGATTGCATACTGCACTTTTGAGTCTTAAAGCGCTTTAATCATTGTTCAATAATTTTTTTTATTATATATTTTTTAATCAATATTTATCATTATGGCTGTTTGTACTCCTTTCGAAAAAGTTTAATTAATTAAAGGTTATGGAGGCAATTCGGCAGTACAATGCAGGGATTTATTCTAAGTAAATTTTGAAAATAAGCCGATTCCTTGTACTAGAACTATTTTAAATGTCGTGTCAAATTTTAAGACATCTTTTTGCCTCCAAGAATGTAGAAATTGTCACACCAAAGCTCAAGAACCACCTATTGAAAGGGTCCACGAGACAGAACCGCGGGAAGAAATGGTTTTTAATGCTTTAGTTTCGGATTTAACGCCATCGAGCTGAAATGTTGGAGACGCATTGGGTATGCACGTAGCCGATCGAGAGTTCTAGCCGTGACACTGGTTTCGTGGCGTCAAAATTGAAGCCGAGATTTGGTGGCGCACGCCGTACAGTGGAACGACTAAGTGGAGATACCGCGGGACCTAATATTTTACATTTTACAAGATAATATATTTTTTTTATTATTACGTATTTTTAGGTATATGATAAATGTTTTAAATATTTTTTATTATTTATGTTATTGGAAAATATACATAAACGGTGTTTCAAATTCGTCTGCCCTCAAAATACGAAAATGGATAATTTATCCCAAGGTTGCACATTGTTTACTTGTAAAAGAATATGCCATATAAAAATATATATATATATTATATTTTATGTGGTTTTGAAGATTATTGAAAAAAAAAACAAATTTTGAAAAACTTATGCTTGACACTTTTGTGGGTTATCTTGGTTGCTATGGGAAAGTTTTTGCATTGCTGTATTACTTTTTCGTAAAAATGTTAATGCCAAAAAAAAAATTAGGTAGGTACCTACGCCAAATTTTTGCTGCTTATTTAAACAATCAAAAATTTGAATGATTCCGAAGATAATCAAAAAAAAACCAAAAAAAAAATTTAAAATCCATTTTTATTTTTTCTGAGCTTAAACAGGAATGCAGCAAGAGGTAGGCATTATTCTAAATAAAATTAAGATTGTAAAATGTAAGTTAAAAATAAAATTGTTAATTTACCCACCTAATTTAAATACCGAATTTTTATTCTTTTTAAAACTCAAAGCGAGTATCAAAATAGTTTGGTGGTTTAAAATTTTAAATGCGTAATCTTACTATAAACTACAATAATAACTGCAGTAAAATATTATTTCGAATCAACGCAAAATATGTGCCCCAGCGCGGAATTTTTGCCATCGCGATGCGGTCGTCGCCTCGCATGATTTCGGCTTTTGTTGTGAGGTATCGATGGAAGCGGGGATAAGTGTCCAGGCTAGAACTATCGATCGGCTACGGTATGCACCATAAAACTGTGACGAGTATTTGTAAAAAATACTCTTCACTCAGGAGGTGTTTCCTGAAGACCAATGGCAGGCCAGGACTGGCATTTTGTGAAACCATGATAAAAAAGGCATATAAACATAAACATTTCTTAGAAAATATTTTGTTTTCAGATGAGGCCTCTTTTCCATTGCATGGTAAACACAATCTATCCATTATTCATTACTGGTCTCAGGAAAACGAACACAGAATTTTTCAGGTCCGTACTCAGTACCCTCAAAAATTGAATGTTTGGGCTGGTGTTTTGGGCGACTATCTTATTGGGCCATTTTTCTTTGATATTACTACGACAAAAAATACCTTGACTTGCTACACAACCAAGTTTTTCCTGCCGTTCAACTCCTCCCTGATATAGACCTGGGATCAGTCTATTTTTAACAATATGCCGCAAGAGATATGTAGAGTCCCCACTGACGTCAGGCGCTTACTGAAATAAAATTTAAAATAATTGAGCTCGAACCTTGAACACCAGCATATCGTCGCAGCGGCGCGGCGGCGTTTCTCGTCTGTTAAGAACTTCATATGTGTAGTGATCCATTCGCCAATCTGTATAACACTTCTATATAATTTATCGTCGAAATAAAAAATCTCTAAAACTATATGTATTTTAAAAAATTAAAGAAATAGTATAAAAAAAATTCGAATGTAGGAGAACTACAAGACAGTACTTGTTAGAACAATATCGTCAATTGATAGCAGTCATTTTAAAAGCAACAAATCGCGTGCTGAAATGTAAAAGAAAGAGCGTTAAAGAGCCTGAACATTTATTAAGATTAATCAATATTTAAATTGTTCAAATATAATAAAATTTGGATTAAAATAAACAAAAATCGTTGTACTTTAATAACTAGTTTTTTTGAATATTTTTAAAGTTTTTAAAATGAAAGATTCTTGCGATGGAATAACATACGCAGTAAATAATTGAAGTAAAATATTTGTAAAAATCCTTTTTTTGCAGTTTAAAGTTTACTTAATCTCCTGAAAAAATCATTAAAATTTTGTTTTTAAAAAGAGAATTTATATTACGGCTGGCAGATTAAATAGTATGTTCCTACTACGTAGATTCATAGGCGATAACCTAATTATGCATATGGCAAATGACATTCCAGACTAGAAGTAAAAAGGGTTTCTAATTTGCCTATTTTTTAATCTTAGGTTAAAAATTCATAGAATCTTTTTTGTTTAAAAGTAAAATTGCTTTCGATTATTGTTATAATATACAGGATGCCCCATTTAATAAAAAGACGGGTTTTAAATAATTCCTAAAGGCAATGTTCAATTGATTTATGCCTTTAAAAGAAAGAAGTTGGAAATAGTGCCGACTTCATTTTATATATTGTTTTTACATTCTAATATTTTGTTAATATTTTTTCAGATATGGAGAACAAACAGCGAACAAAAAAGCCCATTTAGATGCAAACAACTTCCAAAATGAAAATTTCCACAACAATGGCGGCGATCATAGAGGAAATTTGGATAGCAAAGTAAGCCACCATAAAGGACATCACAAGTCAGGTTTTGAAAACCATTACCACAAAGACGAAAGTGGTAGTAATTCTAGTTATTTTGATGATGGAGATGACCAGGGGGATACTCATGAGCAAAAAAAGTATAAAGGTATATTTTTAGTTTTCAATTAGAGTTTTTAACAATAGGCAAATTTTATTTTCCTACAGAATCCTTTGGTGATGCAGCTCAAAATCAACATGGCGGAGGAAAATATGATAGTGCTGATTATGAGAATGAACAAGCACGAAGAGGCTTATATGATAACTCTGGAAAATATGAAAAAGATTATGGCAATAAAAGAAAATATAATAGAAATGATTATTATGATGGAAAAGAGGATCTAGATAGGCGAAATTTAGGAAACACCTATGAAGGTGGTTCACAATATGCCGAAGAAAGGTATGCGCAAAGGTAGGTCTATTAATATCTCAATAGAAAATAATATCCATAATTTTAAATGAAAATAATTAAAATAATTTTACTAATTTTTTATAATATAGACCACGTCCAATTTATCACTCGCAACCCCTTCCTTACCACCGACGACCAAACCACCACATCACAATTTATGAAGATCCAAGATATGTGCATTCGGATCCACGATTTAGGCGATCAGAAGATTATGTGGACGATTATGTAGAGCTTGAAGTTAGAAGAGATGCGTTTAGACGACCATATAATGAAGATTATTATTTTTAGTTAGAAGAATATTGTCATAATGTACGAGTGATTTGGTTATTGTTTAAGTATTTATTTATTGCACGTAATTTATTATTTGTATGTCATAAAAGTAGCGCCGTATACAAGCACTGAAAAAAAATTTTTTTTGGAATATATTTATCTCAACAACTAAATAATTCTAAATCTATTATAGATAATCTAACAAATTTATTTGTTTAAAGCAATTTTGAATTATGACACCTTAAGACAATATATAAAAAAATAACAATGCGACTAAAACTATATTCAAAACAATATAAAAGTACAAATTAAATGTTTAATAACATTGCAAAACATTTTTTATATAGATATTAAATGGGACTACAGGATATTATTATATTCTACGATCTACATTTTAATATATTTAAAAATATAATCGTAGCAAATTTTTCTCACTTTTACAACAATTTATAGAGTCAATATCTTTTAATATTTGACAAAAATGCGTAGCAGAATTTTAGACTGCTAGTTTACCCACCGTATGTTTAACAAAGTCAATCCCTCACTTTTGCTTGTTCTTGAGAAATGTATTTTGTACACAAAACCGGATTACAAGTTAGAAAATGTGAAAAAAAATCCGAGTCTGTGTTGTAGCTGCGTATTGTTAATAATGTATTAACCCTATATGTGCTAGTTAAGAGAGAGATGCTACAAAATAAAAAAAATTATGACAGTTATATAAGTAAGTATATTTAAATAATTACGTATTAATTTCGCTTTATACTTTTAAGTAACAAATCAAATGGTATTATCCAGTGATGACTGTAACATTGCTTCTGTTGATTTAAATTTCAGAAATACTGTTAACATTATAACATTATATGAAATTTCTATATTATTCATTAATGCATTCTAATAATCATTTTTATGTGAAATTTATTCACATAAAAACTTTCTATTAAAAAGGAGAAATGAAAATATACGTATAAATCAACAATATTCAACTTAAATTTTTTTTGCACAGAACACAAATATATAGAGAAGTGCTTAATTGGACCAATCAAAATGGTAGAAAGACGTGGCCAAATTAAGGCGGGAAATCAAATTTTATTTAATCTGACAATCTTATCATTTAATCGTATATAAAGCAAACGCCTAATCAAAAAGGTTACTCATAGGGAAAACAGCATTTTTGATTAGGTGTTAGCATCAGATATTGATCTGAATAAAAATAAAACTTTTCAGCTTTATTTTACATATCTAAATGAGTTAATTTACTGCATTAAATTAATAATAGTGTACGACATATCACCAATTGGACAAATGAAAATAAAACAATGTTTTTCTTTAATACATTTATTATTTAATTTTCCTGAAAAAAAATTCTTAAAATGATATATATAATATACAATAATTTATTATAACAGACATTATATAACTCGTTCGTTAACACTGAACTACCCTAATTTTAGACAGATTAGGGTTGTCAACATTTTTGTGCTATTTTCTCATCGTACATCTAAAGGCATTCCCATTAGATTAATAATATCCTCATTTTATTTACATATAGATTCAATAGAGGATGAATTATCCTTATTTAATATGTATCAGTTTCCTAAAGAAAAATTAAACAGATTTTCAAAATTAATTAAAAATTCTATAGCAGAGTATTATCTAAAGAAACAATATATCCATCTACACAACAAAATAAACTCTTTGAAAATTAAAACAACTTTTTAGTATAAACATATATCACTTACATAATATTATATATATTTGTTAGTCTCTTATAATACTAACAACATATCTTCGAACTATAATATTAATAAAAACTTAATTCAAGGACAGATGTTTACATAAAATAAAAAGAAACTCTTAAAAAAACACAAGTTGTAAGAAAAACATTAATTCTAATCTATTCCGGATGCTCAGGTCCCTTAGTCTCTATATCTATGTCTCGTCTCAGTGGACACAGGAAGTGGTATGATACGAGCATGAAATAAAATAAAAAAATAGGCAGTGCAAACCTTATAAATCAATTTATTAAATATGATTCATGTGAAAAAAAGAAAAAATAAATGTTTAAATAAAAATGTATTGTACTTCTAGTGGTCGGATACTATCGATAGCACTATCCATATTATCGATATAGTCTTCCTATCGACAACTACCGATAGTTTGACGTAATTATCGATATTGATGGTTTTGCGTGGCTTAGATTTTATTAAAACAATTACTCAAATAAAAATAATAAATTACTGTTACATTTATATTTAGTTAATATTATTTTAAGTATTTATAAAAAAAATCTTAATCTTTCGTTAATAATAATAATGTTGGTGCTGCCATCTATGGAACAATGAACAAGTTAAAAAATATTGATCCAATCCTGCGTCCTGCGGGGATTCCCCAATATTCGGTAATTTCTGTTTTATTTTCGTTGAGGTTATAACACTTATTTTTTTACTGCTACAAGATAAGGTTTTCTTGGAGTGCGACCGACTTAAATTTATTTTAAAATGAGTAAAAGGGGAAAGTCATCATATGTTTGGGAGTATTTTTTGAAAAGTTCCAGTGGAAGTGGCGTTGTTAAATGCAAACTGTGTTTAAAAGAATATAAATCTTCCGGAAATACATCTAATTTAATGGACCACATAAAAAGAAATCATGCGAGTGAAATTTTGAAGCATTCTGATGGTGACGGTGAGCAAGCAAAAAGACAAAAAATTGAACAATATTTTGGTTTTAAAAAAGAAAATTTATGAGTGTGACAGTGCGAAGTGTAAAAAACTGAACGAGAAATTAGCTATGTTTATAGCTATGGATAGCCAACCATTTTCCGTAGTTGAAGATAAAGGATTTGAACAGCTAATAAATGAATTAGATCCTAGATACAAAATTCCAAGTGCCAAATACGTAAGTAAAACCCTCATGCCTAGTTTATATCAACAAGCACAACAAAAACTAAGAAGCATGCTTTCTGATGAAAAAGTAAAATATGTAGCTTTAACTGTTAGACTGTTGGTCTTCTATTAATGTCCAAGGGTTTTTAACTGTTAGGTGCCATTTTGTGTCCGAATTTGTAATGAGCTTAAATATCTGCTGTTTTACAAACCGTTCTTTTAACTGAAAGTCACACAGCTCTTGATCTTAGTGAAAAAATTAAAACAATAATAGATGATTGGTAGCTTATGCTTAATAGAAAAGTGTCTGCGATCCTAACTGATAATGCTAGTACTATGGTTAATGCTTGTGGTCTGCTAAAAATTCGTCATATGCCGTGTATAGCCCACACTATAAATTTATTAGTGCAAGATACTATAAATTCTAACTCTAATGAGGAGTTTAAATTAATTATTAAAAATTGCAAAAGTATTGTAAATTATTTTAAAAACAACCCAAAAGCATATGAAAAATTGCGTTCTATTCAACAGGATCAAAATATACCCATCCTTAAGGTGATTTAAGAAGTAGCCACTAAACATCTTGTCGAACTTGCATTGTCTTATTTATTTAATGTAACACGACGTTTCGGTTGGTAAGTATCTCCAACCGTTATCAAGTGTAAACTGTTAACGTTAACGTTAAACTGTTAAACTGTGATACATATTTTACAATTTCACTAGTAATACCGATAATCCATGGACTTCATAATGAGCTAAAATCAGTTAATTGCAAAACCGAATGTGATAATAAATAGGTCAAAGATTTGCAAACAGGGCTAATAAAAAGGTTACTCGCTTATGAAACTCAACGCTAACAGGATTAGCAACACTTCTCGATCCTAGATTTAAAAGGGCAGCGTTTAGACTCGATGATAATTATTATAAAAATGCTGTTAATATATTAACCAATGAGTTAACCAATGTTTTAGTTCAAATGAAGAATGAAACTAAAATAAAAGAAGAAACTGCAGGTACGTCTCAATCAGTGGACCTTGTCGAAAATGTAGACACGTCAAAGGAATTAAAAAAATCGGGAGTATTGAGTTTCTTGGAATGCAGATTCAATCCAGAAGAAAGCTCTACACCAAGAACTGATGCTATAATAACCGTAAGGCAATATTTGGAACATCCTGATATAACAATGGATAAAGATCCTCTGAGCTATTGGCAAACAAATGAAGGGGCTTATGAAGGGTTGCCAACTGTAGTAAGAAAATATGGATGCGTTTCAGCTACCTCGGTTCCATCGGAACGAGTTTTTTCTACGGCAGGGGAGATTTTATGTGAAAAAAGAAACCGTTTAAAACCTAAAAATTTAGACATGCTTATTTTTTTGCAACAAAATAAAAACCTGTTCTAATTTTAAAAAATAAAATAAGTTATTGTTTGTTTGTTTTTTTAACTAATCTAATGCGACATTTATTTTCTTTTAAGAATTTTTCCTTATTTTATTTTGTGTTTTATTTCATTAGATACACTTAAAATAATAATTTAAGTTTTTTCTGGTTTTTGCATTTATTCTTATTTATTTCAAAAAATATATTATGTGTTTTTGAATATAAGTCTTATTTTTTATTTGTTTTGAACCATTAAGCTTATAAAATTATGATATTATGTATAAAAACATAGAATACCATAAATTTACCGCATTTATCCAGTTTCGATAGTACTATCGATACTATCGATGATAACTGTGCGAATATCGAAAAATATCGATAACACTAAGTATCGATAGTATCCGACCACTAGTGTAAAGCCAGCAGTATCAGCATTATTAAAATTTGTGGAGAGAACTGATCAGAAGAAATTCTATAGCTCAAAGTCTTAATAAAATTTACATTGCATATCGCTCTCCATGTTTTTCTTGCATGTAATGGGAACTGAAGGAACTTAAAAAAATATTTTATTACTATGTTTCTCAGCACCAATTAAAATATAGATACTCTTACATCAAGGAAATTTTCAGGAAAATTGTAATCAATTTAATTGTCGAATAGAAAATGAGAGGCCAAACATTTTGTAATATGTATTTATAATAATCAAGTTAAAAATTAAATACTTTAAAAGTGAAACTTCTTCACTGAAATCAACTGACTTGATTTTTTAAGACAATACAAAAACATAATAGTAATAAATAAAATCAGATTTTCTTACCAGAAACCTGGAATTGGTTGCTGCAAATCAATTAAAATATTACTCTATAAAAAAGAATGAATTTAAATGAATATATTTAATAATATTTTAATGAATTTAAAATAACATCCTTAAAACAAATAGCAAACTCAACCCACGCTTGCATTCATTGAAATGAAAAACAAACTCAAATAGTTTGACAATGTCAGTTCCCTGTCAAGTAGTTCCGTGTCGAGTAAGATACTCGACAGCTCGACGATTTTTTAATAAATAAAAGACTATACAATCCTTATTTGGTATCAAGCCATTTATCTAAAGCTGTGTTTGCATTTACAAAACAATTTCTGTTGATATAATTATTTTTGCCAAATGATGATGCAACCAACTATTGAAAGATTGTTATATTCGATTGCTAAATAAATATTTTCCTAAATAAATATATACCTAATAGAGTTTATTCGTAAAGCAGACATTTTTTGAAATTTTTCCATTTCTATCACCTTTTAACATCTCAAAGGTTAGTCGCGATGGTAAAGATTCAACTTTGCAACAAAAAAGTTATTTTTTATTAAGTGAATCAAAAATACTTCCTGCTACAGTTAGAGAAAATAAAAATAGCTTCATTTTGAAACATCAGCATAAACGGATATTTGGTTTTATTTTCCAATCTAATAAAGAATTAGTATAAAAAATTGCCATAACCTGATACAAATCTTGGCGTTTAAACTTTTTAGTTAAAATTGGTTAAACTTAGCCGTTTTCGAAATATTTAGGGCTTAAGAAGTCATTGCCTTATCAGATAAAAGGTTTAAAAGTATATATTTTTTGCATTATTTCTTAATATTTAATTAATGCATTTTAAAATTTTTCTATGGCTAAAAAATTACGTTAAAGTCTACATACAAAAGCTTTTTTTAAATTTTTTCTCTATAAAGTTTTACAGAATTTAAGACAGGGTATCTGTAATTAGATCTGCATTATTGCTAAGTCATTTTTTCCTAAACTTAGAAATATGCTCAATTTAGCAAGTGGACTCATTTTTTCCACTGTTCAGCCTTTTATTATTAAAAAAGATATCCTGAATAAAACATTATTTTATGCTTCATGCTAAGTTAATTGGATGTGGGATCAAATGAAACTCTGGGTTTTTAATTTTAATATTTTCTATATTAACCCATCCTCAGGGCGATGAAAAGTAAAAACCTTTTATTCAAAAACATTATATGTACAAACACAAAAATGTAGTGAACCACAAAAAAACCTTTTTTATAAAAAATGTTTTTTGCTTCTTAAACAGAAATGGAACCAACTAATAGTTTAAATAAAATGAAATTGATAGAATGTTTATGGACAATAGATTTTAACTTAGTTTGAGTTTTATTTGACCCCACATCACATCCAATGAACTTTAAGCAAGAATCATAAAAGATTTTTCGATCACAAAAAACAACAATTTAGAACACTCTTTATTACACAAAGTCAAATTAATTATTTTCCTAAGCAAAAGAGTTACACATCACTTCTGACCTGCTGAAAATAGCCGTTATACAGGTTTATCAGTAAGAATGTTTATTCTCCAGTGGCGGGAAAGGAGAAGGAGTGTCACCCGCAGGATGAAGAAGCGGGGGATATTGTCTGGGAGTAGGCAGGAGGCGTTAAGATGGGAGGCGCAAGCTCCAAGGCAGTTCCTTAAGATACGGTTTGGTATGGTTCATGGATCATTTTTCTTTCAAAGTATTTGTACCTCGTCATTTAAAGGACCTATTCCAGTGGTGGCTTTAAGCTTTCGTTTCATTAAAGAATCGGATAATTTTAAGACAATTTCAGTTTCAAGAAAATACTTATTTGCGGTTGCTATGTGTAAAGTTTCTTTCTTAAAGACACTTTCTAATATAATATTTTACACTTTTTTTTTCAACTTCTAAGTCTAATAGGAAAAAACCTATGAAAAATATATGTATGTCATTAAAAAAATATTACTTATTTGTTAATAAATAATAATAAATTACCAGAAAAAATATTTATATGTCCGAAAAAATTGAAGAACATAAAGTCTTACTGCACCAAATCCAGCCTGAGAAGAGCAACAACTAAAAATTAAGATATCAACCAGGGAACTGGCTTTTTTAAGACTGGCTTTTTCTCTTGGCTAGATCTTTCAATAATAATCTTGTTAAAATTAAGAAGAAATGTTCTAAGTATCTCAAGTATACTTTTTTAAAAATTTGTCTTGTAAATTTTTTAGATATTTGTTTTAAGCGTTTTCATCATAATGACAAGTATATTTTAACGCCATAGCCTTTTGTGTTCTATTCACTTTTTTTAGTTCATTCTTTTTTGTAAAATAACAATGAAATCAGAATAGATTGCCAAGTCAATTGTTTTGCGTTCTGTATTGGAATATTTATGAACTGTATTTAAAACAGGATTAATTTGAAATGATTGGCGAAGTTCTGGTTTGGTTTCTGAGCTTAGGTTAAATCTACATCTAATTGCTCAAAAGTATTTGCCCACAATGTATTCTTTTTAATATTTTAAATTAGATACAAAAATCTTATCTTTATACCTATATTTAGATTGTATCTCTTTTGTAAATTGCATATATGCTTAAACAGCATACCTATGAACGTACGTTGAAAAACACTGAGTATTTAAAAATAGTCTTGCAAATAACAAACAATGTAGTGAAAATATGCACTTCTTCTAATAAACTAATCTGTTTACAGCTCGTTTCCGATAAAATTTGAAACATTTAAAGGTGTTTAGTCTTCAAGAATTGATTTTGTGTAACATTGGTAAGTAATTTCAAAGAAGACAAAAGAGTTATCGGTAGAAACAAAAGGTATTATCATTGGACCTCATAACGCTGGAAAGACTAACCGTCAATTTTCGACGGATTTGGGAATTCCAAGGCGGACTGTCGATTATAATATTAGGAAATTCACCAGAGAAGGGACTATTAGCAACAAACCTCGATCGGGGAGGTCAAAGGCAACAAATTCAAAGGAGGATTTAAATATTATAATTACAAGCAAACGCAATAGACGCCTTACCGCCCCTAAAATCAGAGCAAAAATCAACAAGGAGCGCAAGAAAGCGGTCAGTGTTTCGACAGTAAAACGGCGACTTTATAATGGTGGTCTTAAAGGACGTTTAGCTGTATCAAAACCGCTACTTAAGGATGTTAATAAGAAGAAAAGACTTGATTGTGCTTAATCACACAAAGAATGGACCATTGATGACTGGAAGAAAGTTCTCGAGAGTGACGAGTCGAAATTCGAGGTTTTTGGAACGAAGAGGCGAATTTTTGTTCACCGTTATGCCAATGAAAGGGTCGCTGAGAACTGTACGGTGACCTCAGTTAAACACGGTGGTGGTTCGGTGATGGTGTAGGGTTATTTCGGAGGATCTGCAGTGGGCGATCTAATTAGAAGAGAGGGAATTCTTCGAAAAGAGGGTTACAAAACAATTTTAAGTGACAATGTACTTTCTTCTGGTACTCGAATAATTGGGGAAAACTTCATCTTGACAATGACCCCAAGCACACGTCAAAATTGTGCAAGCAATATTTAGGTCAATTACAAAGGCAACATCTTCTGAAAGTTATGGTATGACCCCCACAATCACCGGACCTCAATCCTATCGAATTACTGTGGGATGAACTGGATAGACAAGTGCGAAAATCATGCCTTACATCAAAAGAAGACTTGTGGAGGATCATCCAAGAATAGTGGCACAAGATACCTCAGGAAACGTTGGACAAATTAATTAGAAGACTACCGAAGCTCTGTGAAGCTGTTATTAAAAATCGAGGCGGATGAATACACTTAGATGAATCCAAAATTTGATTTTCTTAAATTTAATTAATTGAAAAATGTATTGTTTATATTCATTTTGTTATAAATAAACCGTTTCATAAGAATAACTGGTGGGTTTTATTATTTTTAGTTATAACTTTAAAACAGTCATATGTGGGCAAATACTTTTAAGGGGTAGTGTATTTTAAGTTCAGAGTGTTTATCCTTTTCTTGAGTAACAGCTTAAATGTTGACAAGGATATTGTATTCACTTATTATCTTAGTACACTAGAAACTGATTGTTGAGTATGGCACATTCTGGGCAGTCACTATGTTTAAGAACATTATTTCGATTTGATGTTGCTTCGTGTTTCGCAACAATAAAGTAAGTGTCGGAGAAAACATTTCTGTTAAACGGATAGGTACCAATCATGCAAAATGCGTCTGTGTATGTACTTTTTTGTAAGCTTTTCCAAAAAAATTGATAGTACGGCAACTCGATGGGTGTGCCACTCCTACAGAATCGGGAGCATATTTACATACACATTATACTGCGTAATATAAAATATACCGTGGATGGCAATTGCGGATGCAGTAGCATGCATTCATACACAAATACTCGCCAAACTGTACATACCTAACCACAATAATATAAGTCAAAATAAAGGGACATTTAGTTAATCTAAAATGAGCTTCGAGAACATCAAAGATACCGCCTAAAGGCTCCGAGAACAGCACCTTTTATGATAAAAAAACCGCAGACTATAACCTTTGCACGTCATCATTTGTAAGTTCTACAGCATTTTTTAAAAATATTTGTAAATTAAATATAAAACAATATTTTAATCTCATTGTTGCATGTATCAGTATTTACTCTATTCAATTCCGTTTTTACTTTTCGTTAGTCAACTGATTTATTTACACTCTTACACTATTAAACATGATCAGTTACGACTACTAGAAATATTTATTTATAAGGTATTTGTTTACTACGATTTAAATATGGCGCCAATATTCCAAGCTGAACTGAACTGTCAACTGGCTCATAGCGGCAACGCGGCTACTAATTATGGCTGACCATGATTCTGGAATATTCGTTCAACTTTCACGCGTCTCCCGAGACATCTTGCGTCTTGCGATGTGTCCGCACCTGTGTCATCATGTAATGTCTTAATATATATATTTGCACAATTTGGCAAAAAAATAATACATTATTATTATATTTGTATTAAACAAAAACTTATTTAGGATTTTTATTTTTTTTACTTTTGCTTCATACGTACACAAAAATTTCAATTATGATAAAAATATGTTTGCATTGCGATACCACTAATTTTTTTTAGATCTAATTATCTAATTAGTTTCCACTGATATCAAATAGTAGTATCATTACCTGCATTACCTTTTTTGTAATTGAGATATTGATAAGTAAAAATCCACCTTTTTGTGCGTTCAATACGTTATCAAAATAATGAAAAATATTACAGGCAATAAGTAAATTTTATTGTAATCAATAATATAATCATATTTTTACTTATGCGTTTTTTTAATTACATACTGCCTATGAATAAATTATATTAGTGTAACGTAATATGGAAACACACTCTTTTCTGGATTGCATTTACTCGACACATTTTCATGTTAGGAACACACTCTTTTTATCGACAATGTCAAAACTTTCATCTGACTTGCGTTGACGGTTGTTTAATTGTTTGCAAGGTAAACAACAAAACTGATTAGAATTTAGAAGTGCTTAAAAGTTTCTATATTGCCGTTGCCAATAGAGACCAATAATTTTAAGAGAATACTGACAGTCAAAGCAAGCAAGTATACAAAATCTAGAAAGGCTATCTGCCAAAATTTATAATAAAATAATCCTAATAACCTAAATGGGTCCCTCAAACAAGAGAAGTAACGTATATTATTAAGAAAAAATTACGTATTTACATTTTTATACCATTATTTTATTTTATATCATATCATATATTTCATTTCATATCAATTTCTAAATAGATAGAAGTAAATGTTCTGTATATGCCTTGTATAGGTAATACAATTTAGCAAATATTTTAGTCTTATCTTTGTATGTTGTATGTAACTTTCAAGTCGAAGCTATTGAGAACAACTTCATAATTAGCATACTAAGAGACGGTATGTACAAGATATTTATATTTTTCAACTTTACAATTGTCGAGACGCATTTATTTCTTTAAAAGGAAAAAAAAAAGGTTACCCGCAAAATTTTCTTTTGGGAACAGTTGATAAAATTTAGATCCAATGGAAGCAATGAAGTAGTTTCCTCTGTAAAAATGATTCGGAGGCAGATATGTGTTACCTTGCTTTGTTATATCTTACTTCTAGATATCTGCTCTGCACGTTTTATGTATGGTTAGGCTATTTGGCGCACAAAGTGCACTTCACTATCATATTTAGGTGGAGTTAATTTATTTAGTCAAAGCAATGCAATGCCGCACTAATAATTTAAAATAAAATGATTTCCGCTTGTATTGTATAATAAGCAACAGGTCTAAAAGAACAAAATAAAATACTTATTAGACTAAGATAGACTTAGATAAGATCTTTTTATAATGACGGACATAAAATTAGTTAACTTGGTAATTTAATTGGTAATCTTTGATATTTAATATATTTTTATACAACAATTTTCTTTCACCATTAAGTCATTTTTCTAATTACCTGACATTATTTTAAAACAAAATTATACCAATCATGGCTTGTCAGAGAGGGAAAGGGAAGCTAGTGATGTAGTATACACACTATCGGACAAAAGTAAAGTAACTTTTAAAAAAATAGATTTTATGGTACAATATTTTTAAATATTTTATTTCGGTAAAGAAATACTATATAACGAAAACCAAAGATTTTATTTAAATTAACAAAATACTTTAAGGACAAAAGTAGAGAAATCATTTTTTTTTAATAAGTATTTTAACATAATACTTATTTCTAAACTAATAAAATTAATAGTGGGTAGTACAATGGATAATTATCCTCAGCAAATGGTGGCATTACATTTTTGAGAATATCTAAATACACAAATCGATCCACAATACCTTTAATAACATGTAATGGTTGTATACCGTACCCAAAAAAGCAACCCCATATTATGCAGCATCCACCACCACGCTTTACAGTAGGCTTTGTATACTTTTAAAAAAATCTTTTGCCTTCTAGGCGATGTACCCACGATATTCCATGGGATCCAAATAAATTTACTTTCATCAGTAAAAGAACTTTTTTCCAGTCGTTAGTTGTCCATTGCAAATATTTTTTCGCAAATTTGAGTCGAGCATTCTGGTTCTTTCTGCTGATTAGCGGTTTTTTAGCGGCTTGTCTACTAAATAATCCTGCTTCCCTTTTTTTGTTTATATTTCTGTTTTTTTATTTATTTTTTTATTTTCAATTGACTCATGTTGAAAGTCTTTAATAAAGTGGCACATATGCTAACGGCAGCTTATCAGTCTGGAGAACATTAATTGGTAGTGGGTTGGCATGAATTATTCTAGAGATGCTTACCTTTTAAATTGTGGGCGCCATCCAGTTTAATTCGTCTTACATACACCCTTCGGTTGCCCATTCGACATTCAAAGCAAGTGAGAAGTTGTTTTATTTACATGGATAAAAAAAAATTTAATTACCTTCCTTTTCCTATAAGAAAACTTAACTCTTATATTAGATTTAAAAACCATTTAAAAAGATTGTTAGTTACTAAGGCATATTATACATTAGACGAGTTTTCTAATGATGTTTTGTCCTGATTACCAAATATGTATATGTGATTTGAAAAAAAAATATTGTAACTCTATTTGCGTTCTGATCTCTATTAGTTCTAAGTTTTACTGACTGAGATTTATTTAGGCTTTGTCAATAACTCTGTTTGGGACAATAAAGCTGCTTTTTGAATTTGAATTTTGATGTTCAGGGAGATACATTTAGACCACGGAAGGGACTATAAGTCAAAAGTATTCCAAGTATGCCGGTTGCTGGAAATTAATAAGACCCGCACAATCCTCCTACAACTGCAATCCGATAGAAATGTTAAAAGATTAAATCCTAATTATGAAACTTCAATTTGGAAATTATGACAAACACTAAGCAACCCAACTGGGATACTTGTATACAACCATTTATATTGGCATATCATTTTTGTATATGCAAATTTACTGGAAAAAGCCCGGCAAAAATTGTCTTTGGTGATATTATCTATGGACATTATTACCGGGAGACTCAACAAGGAAAACTTTGAGGAGTACGTCGATAACCTATAAGAGCATTTGTAAATGATCCATGAAGAGGCACGGGATCCATTATCTACCGGCACACACATCCTGTTACTTCCTCTACCTAGAAAGTAACAGAATGGAATCACGTTATGACATAAAGGCGAATTCTACCGATTTTAATTCTGAGGATAGAGTCTGGTTATATAACCTATATTATACATTATATAATGTAATGAGCATGAAAGTCAAGTCAACAAAGCTCCAGAAGAATTGGGAAGGTCTGTTTTATATAGTCACGAGAATCAACGACGTGTTGTACTAGATCCAGTGACGTCCGACGATAAAACGAAAATTGTAAGCATCGTGCGGCTAGCGCTTTATCAGGTTTGTTCTCACAGCAGTAAGAAGCAACTTTTCGACGAATAAACATGCGCAGTAGAGTAAAATGCGTTCGCACAGAATTTTCTGATAGGTTTCAAATTAAAAGTTTGGTGTGCTTACACAAATTTCTGATCGTCATCTGATAGTCAGAGTTGCGTTCGGTTTTATTTCAAGCAAAGTGTCAGAGAATTCGTGTAGCCAATCAACGCCGATCTTCTGAATATTAACATATCCTCTATATAAGTTTTTGTTTTTATTTTTCCGTTTTGATAATAATTGTTTTGAAATTGTATTTTAAATTGTTGGAATAGTCTAAAAATACACATTAAGGAAATGAGTGATTTTGAATCAAAAGTTCAAAAGAACCTAAATTATTAGAATTTTCGAGTCCGGTAAAGTTTAACGAACGTCTAAAGACCGATTTTTTTTTGAAAATCTTTACATAGAATGTTGAGTTTGAACATTTTATTGATAAAAAAGTGAGGATGATGTAAAAAAAATGCAAAATTTTAAAAAATTATAAAAGATTCTAATTACGTATAATTTTCAATTACACCCGGCTTAGCTACACTCTATTTGCGACTAGCCATCACTTTGATCATTATATATGCTATTAATTTAAATTTAAAGCCTTAACTAACTAAATTCTGTAACTTAAAAGGATTTTGACCACACTCAACATTCTATCTAAAAATAAAAAAAAATTGGTTTTTAGACGTCTCTTTAACTTTGCCGGACCCAAATTTTCCGATTCCGACAAAGACTTTTTGAAGATTTACTTGAAGAACGGATAAGGCCCAAAAATCAAAACTATTTAGATGAAACTGTATCCCAAATTAATAGAATAGAATTTCTCGACCATTTTAGAGTAAGCCCTGCGGTAGCAAACAATTACACAATTTTAAACTCTATTAATAATATACCCTATTTTAAGGTCGTATTGTAAATTTGTTTTTGTTTATGTCTTACTTATTTTCCTATTTCCCATTTTGGCATAATAAAGTGAGGTTATTTCTCTTGTTTTTCTTCTTCTAAATTGAACTCTATCCAAGCCGGGTTTGATGTTCGCACATACGGTTTCAAATCGATCAAAAGTTGAAAATTTTACGCATGCTTATCAAGAATGGCTTGGAAATAGTTTGAAACTTGTTAGAAATTTGCAGTGAGAACAAACCCATCGTGACACAGGTAGCCCTGGAGGTTTTGATTGATCGCGCGATGATTAAACTTAAAAGAGGAGCAGTGTTATGAAAATGTAGATATGTTAAATATATTCATAATTTTTGTACTGTTTTGCTCATATTGTAGCTTAAGTTGCTAAGTTAAGTTTATTTAGGGTTCTACTTACGTTTGATTTATTATTTTCAGCTATAGTGTTTAGTTCTTACTAGTACAAAAAACCGCGTTTTATGACATGTTAAACATTTTTTATGGTTTATCTTAGAATTAGTTAAACGACAGTCAATGCAAGTACAAATCAAGAGTGTTCTTGATATAAAAGAGAATTACAAATTTATAACATATATCTTAAAATAAATATAATTTTTTTGAGTTCGTCTATTTGCTGAATAGAACTCGCTTATAAGTGACTTCAATGTGGTACATACAAAAAAGTTAAAAAAAAAGCGAAGTTGAATCATTGCCATATTGAATCATTGCCATATTCTTATATTAAAAGATATTTTGCACTTTTTAAGAATGTTAATCTTAAACATTAACTCCCTTCCCCCACTCAAGCCTTCAAAAAAAATGCCATTCAATTTATGCCTCAGCATGCCGTCCCATCCACTGGCTTTATCAAAACGCTCGTAAATATCGCACAATGAAGACATTCTCCGTAACTTCGGTTGATGGCGTCGATCAGATCGCCTCCTCAAAGAAATAAGAGCAAGAAAAGAGGCAAAGATAGCGCTAATGTGCCGCAGCCGTCATATTCCCATGCACCTTTATAAATAACTATCATTAGCCGCCGTTTCTGCCTGTAATACATGATTCCATGGAGGGCGCTTCTTTTCCGTGCGTTCTCGTTTCCAGTTTATGGATGTTCGTATTTTCATTATAACGGAATGGCTCTATATATTTCTATTATTTCACTGAGTTTATCTTTATGTTTTGTCGAGATTTGTGAGCTGCCGCTTACGATGTTAGCTGTAATTTTTGTGGCGCCGTTTCTTCTTTTCGTATGTTTACTTGAAATTTAATCTAAGTGATTTATTATAAAATATGATATCCTTATATACCGCGTTTACTATAATCAATATAAAACAAACTATTAACAGATCGGTAATCGCAATACTCAAGATTGCGCTAGGACAATATGCACGACTATCACCAGGACTAAAATTTATTTTCTACTGCTTTTTCGAGCATCTGCAGGAATAGATATCTAGTCAATGAGGAAATAACGCAGTATCTTTTCTGTCTAAGGATACTTTTTAGGTGGCAACACAACTTTTGCGGCTGTGGTACCTAGTACTTTTGGAGCCAGTATGTGTCTCCCAAATATTTGTTATCTTTTGCGGCACAAGGACTCACAGTTGCCATTGACATGTCGGACTGTTTCTGGTTCCTTTTCACACAATCGGTAATTAAAGTCTTCATTATACACTCCAATTCTGTTCAGGTGTCCATTAACGGCCCATTAATGTGTCCCTTTCTGATCCTCTTAAAGGGCTCTAGTAATTTTTTTCGTAATTTTAATTAATAATTTTTATAGGTATTTGCTAGCAAACACAGTAGAAATTAAAGGTCTTATTTCACCAGAAATTCCTTTTATTATGACGACCGGTTTCGCGATTACAATATCATCGCATCATCAGGTCGAGGACTAAAAGTAAAAGACACAATTTACATAGATACTATGCTTATCAAAAATTGGTAGAATGCTGAATAAAATCGAATTTTAAAGCGTACTTACATTGTTAAAAACGAGATTTGTCAAAACAAAACAAAAGCACATATAGAACGGTACAGCTAAAATTAAGCAAGTAAATCTTATCGTAAGATAACAAATAATACACTTAGGTTTAAAACAATAACATCTAAAAAGCACCGTTACAACACAATAGACAAAACGATCTAAAAACTATGATAACCGCCATTCAAACTAATCTGACCAACAGAGTCATCTATATCTAGTTTTCATAATTAAGAAAGAACGTTACAAAGAAATCTATATTTTATATCCTATAACCGAATGGGTACTAGATAGCGGTACCCACAGTAACTTTAAAATATTTTAAAACTGTTAAACAGATGTCTCTACCAGTTTATATTAAGAAAACAACGGGGTTTATATTAAAATAAATTAACCGGAAAGGGAGGGAAGAGTTATTCAAATAAAATATTAATTAAATTAGTTTCAGGAATGTTAATCTGAATATTAAGAGATTTATCATATTCTTTTTTGAGAGATCTTTTAATCTCGAGTAATTCAAGATTATTTAGATTTATGTTGTCCTGAACTCTATGTAAGATCTTGTAATTATCTAGTAGATTCGATGGGTGACCGGTCTCCATAATATGCTTAGCAAATAAAGACTCAGGATTGTTTTGTCTAATGCATCGGTCATGTTCGCTAAACCGAGCTTTAAAACTACGCTTCGTTCTACCTACATAAAAATAACCACACTCACAATAAAGCTTATAAATTCCTTTACAAGATAACGGATCCGTTTTGTCTTTATTATTAATCAATAAGTTACCTAATGAATTGCTCGATTTAAAGGCAACCTTAACATTTAAAGAAGTTAGAACTCGTTGGATTTTATAAGAAACTGCTCCATTGTATGTAAGTGAAATGAACTTATTTACTGGCTGATTACTTAATATTGTTTGATGTGGTATGTAGACATTTTGGAACGCATTACGTAATAGAAATTTATTTTTTATTTTGTCTACTAAATTGGGAGAAAAATTATGAGTTTGGGCAATTTGTTTGATAATATTCAACTCTCTATCCCTGCTTTCAGTTGTTTGAGGAATCTGTAGTGCTCTATTTACATAACTATTTAAAGCTGCTGCTTTATGTGAAAAAGGATGGAATGACTCATTGTGTATGATTGTTCCAGTGTGGCTAGGTTTTCTATATATCTCAAAATCATGTTTATTATTTACGTTTTTAATAAGTAAGTCTAAAAAGGTTATGGTTTTATTGATTTCCACTTCTAATGTAAATTTTATTTTTGGATGAATGTTATTAATGAATGATAGAAAATCACTAAGATGTTGTTTATTGCCATTCCATAATAAAATGCAGTCATCTACATATCTATAATAATACAGTATATTAGATAGGTAGGGGTTGTTATTCAAAATATTATTACTTTCGAAGTGATTCATAAATGTATCAGCTAAGAGGGGGGATAATGGAGATCCCATGGCTAGGCCATCCTCTTGTATATAGGTTTCATTATCAAAATTAAAGAAATTTTGTTTTAAGCAAATTTCTAGGATATTTATTATTTCTTGTGTTTCGATATTGGTCAATGTAGAATTAAATAATTTGTTTTTAATAATATCCACTACCTCGAATATAGGAATGTTAGTAAAGAGATTTGTTACATCTAGAGAGATAAAAAAGGCATTTTCAGGGATAATGATATCTTTGATTTTGTCCACAAGTTGAATATTATTTTTTATAGTGTAGGGAAAGTGACAATCTATAGTAGTAATTAAGTGATTATTAAGCCATTTAGCTAATTTATATGTTGGAGAGTTAGTGTATGCTACCACCGGTCTTATGGGCATTGAAGCAGGTATATCTGATTTATGAACTTTAAGAAGGCCATAAAGTTTAGGAACATTTGTGTTGTTAGCTGAAAGAAAATATCTTAATTGAGGATTGATTAAATTAAATTAAATTAAATTAAAAAAGAAGCCTTACAAAATTTAGAAATGTTAACAGTGGAAACTGAAACGGTTCTACAGAATATAGAAGCAGATAATATAAATCAAATTAGAGCCCAGTGTAGTAACATTTTAAGAACTGAGTTAAAGTCAATTAAAAATGCACCTAATAAAACTGAAGGTGATTTCAATTCTACACTAATTAAATCTATAAAAAATAAATTACAAAATTCAAACTTAACCCTGACAAAAGCTGACAAAGGAAACTGTGTTGTTATCTTAAATAAAAATGACTATGACACTAAAGTGACTCAATTTATCCAAGAAAATAATTTTCGAAAACAGAGTGCAAGATTACCATCATTTATCAAAAAAGTGAATGACACCTTAAAATTTTGTACAAATTTAATCAATCCTCAATTAAGATATTTTCTTTCAGCTAACAACACAAATGTTCCTAAACTTTATGGCCTTCTTAAAGTTCATAAATCAGATATACCTGCTTCAATGCCCATAAGACCGGTGGTAGCATACACTAACTCTCCAACATATAAATTAGCTAAATGGCTTAATAATCACTTAATTACTACTATAGATTGTCACTTTCCCTACACTATAAAAAATAATATTCAACTTGTGGACAAAATCAAAGATATCATTATCCCTGAAAATGCCTTTTTTATCTCTCTAGATGTAACAAATCTCTTTACTAACATTCCTATATTCGAGGTAGTGGATATTATTAAAAACAAATTATTTAATTCTACATTGACCAATATCGAAACACAAGAAATAATAAATATCCTAGAAATTTGCTTAAAACAAAATTTCTTTAATTTTGATAATGAAACCTATATACAAGAGGATGGCCTAGCCATGGGATCTCCATTATCCCCCCTCTTAGCTGATACATTTATGAATCACTTCGAAAGTAATAATATTTTGAATAACAACCCCTACCTATCTAATATACTGTATTATTATAGATATGTAGATGACTGCATTTTATTATGGAATGGCAATAAACAACATCTTAGTGATTTTCTATCATTCATTAATAACATTCATCCAAAAATAAAATTTACATTAGAAGTGGAAATCAATAAAACCATAACCTTTTTAGACTTACTTATTAAAAACGTAAATAATAAACATGATTTTGAGATATATAGAAAACCTAGCCACACTGGAACAATCATACACAATGAGTCATTCCATCCTTTTTCACATAAAGCAGCAGCTTTAAATAGTTATGTAAATAGAGCACTACAGATTCCTCAAACAACTGAAAGCAGGGATAGAGAGTTGAATATTATCAAACAAATTGCCCAAACTCATAATTTTTCTCCCAATTTAGTAGACAAAATAAAAAATAAATTTCTATTACGTAATGCGTTCCAAAATGTCTACATACCACATCAAACAATATTAAGTAATCAGCCAGTAAATAAGTTCATTTCACTTACATACAATGGAGCAGTTTCTTATAAAATCCAACGAGTTCTAACTTCTTTAAATGTTAAGGTTGCCTTTAAATCGAGCAATTCATTAGGTAACTTATTGATTAATAATAAAGACAAAACGGATCCGTTATCTTGTAAAGGAATTTATAAGCTTTATTGTGAGTGTGGTTATTTTTATGTAGGTAGAACGAAGCGTAGTTTTAAAGCTCGGTTTAGCGAACATGACCGATGCATTAGACAAAACAATCCTGAGTCTTTATTTGCTAAGCATATTATGGAGACCGGTCACCCATCGAATCTACTAGATAATTACAAGATCTTACATAGAGTTCAGGACAACATAAATCTAAATAATCTTGAATTACTCGAGATTAAAAGATCTCTCAAAAAAGAATATGATAAATCTCTTAATATTCAGATTAACATTCCTGAAACTAATTTAATTAATATTTTATTTGAATAACTCTTCCCTCCCTTTCCGGTTAATTTATTTTAATATAAACCCCGTTGTTTTCTTAATATAAACTGGTAGAGACATCTGTTTAACAGTTTTAAAATATTTTAAAGTTACTGTGGGTACCGCTATCTAGTACCCATTCGGTTATAGGATATAAAATATAGATTTCTTTGTAACGTTCTTTCTTAATTATGAAAACTAGATATAGATGACTCTGTTGGTCAGATTAGTTTGAATGGCGGTTATCATAGTTTTTAGATCGTTTTGTCTATTGTGTTGTAACGGTGCTTTTTAGATGTTATTGTTTTAAACCTAAGTGTATTATTTGTTATCTTACGATAAGATTTACTTGCTTAATTTTAGCTGTACCGTTCTATATGTGCTTTTGTTTTGTTTTGACAAATCTCGTTTTTAACAATGTAAGTACGCTTTAAAATTCGATTTTATTCAGCATTCTACCAATTTTTGATAAGCATAGTATCTATGTAAATTGTGTCTTTTACTTTTAGTCCTCGACCTGATGATGCGATGATATTGTAATCGCGAAACCGGTCGTCATAATAAAAGGAATTTCTGGTGAAATAAGACCTTTAATTTCTACTGTGTTTGCTAGCAAATACCTATAAAAATACATCCCAGAACATGGACACCATTCTCCAAACTATTAATTCTGCGAGTCTGGCAGATTGTGTTCGACGTTACGAGAGGCTAATGGTAAAAAAGACATGTAAGAATACAAGTATATACTTCAACAACCAGTGCCTGAAGTGGAAACTTACCCCCAAGTATATACATATCAAGCTCAACCAACAAAGGTTATCTAACAGGAACAGCCGCTTATTAAATACACTGAGAGGTAATTTTATAAGAGAAGAGATTAGAAAAAGTTATATTATCATTAATAATATAGACATTCAACTTAAATGTATTTATGATAGACTAAGAACAGGGCTATCTTTTCAAGAACTCAATAATATTTTAGGAAATATTTCTTGTAAAATGCAACACTTAAAAAACACAAAAATTGTATCTTTACAAAGAAAACTTAGTAAACTAAAACAAGAAAAACAGATTGCTTTCAACAGACCTTCGATAGAACAATTTGATGTTATACATAAATTTCATAAACCTTGTCTTAACTTTTCTAATACAACTTTTAATAATAAAGAATTAGCACTTTTATCTAGGGGTTTGAAATACAGACCGGTCATCCATAATAAAAAAGAAGCCTTACAAAATTTAGAAATGTTAACAGTGGAAACTGAAACGGTTCTACAGAATATAGAAGCAGATAATATAAATCAAATTAGAGCCCAGTGTAGTAACATTTTAAGAACTGAGTTAAAGTCAATTAAAAATGCACCTAATAAAACTGAAGGTGATTTCAATTCTACACTAATTAAATCTATAAAAAATAAATTACAAAATTCAAACTTAACCCTGACAAAAGCTGACAAAGGAAACTGTGTTGTTATCTTAAATAAAAATGACTATGACACTAAAGTGACTCAATTTATCCAAGAAAATAATTTTCGAAAACAGAGTGCAAGATTACCATCATTTATCAAAAAAGTGAATGACACCTTAAAATTTTGTACAAATTTAATCAATCCTCAATTAAGATATTTTCTTTCAGCTAACAACACAAATGTTCCTAAACTTTATGGCCTTCTTAAAGTTCATAAATCAGATATACCTGCTTCAATGCCCATAAGACCGGTGGTAGCATACACTAACTCTCCAACATATAAATTAGCTAAATGGCTTAATAATCACTTAATTACTACTATAGATTGTCACTTTCCCTACACTATAAAAAATAATATTCAACTTGTGGACAAAATCAAAGATATCATTATCCCTGAAAATGCCTTTTTTATCTCTCTAGATGTAACAAATCTCTTTACTAACATTCCTATATTCGAGGTAGTGGATATTATTAAAAACAAATTATTTAATTCTACATTGACCAATATCGAAACACAAGAAATAATAAATATCCTAGAAATTTGCTTAAAACAAAATTTCTTTAATTTTGATAATGAAACCTATATACAAGAGGATGGCCTAGCCATGGGATCTCCATTATCCCCCCTCTTAGCTGATACATTTATGAATCACTTCGAAAGTAATAATATTTTGAATAACAACCCCTACCTATCTAATATACTGTATTATTATAGATATGTAGATGACTGCATTTTATTATGGAATGGCAATAAACAACATCTTAGTGATTTTCTATCATTCATTAATAACATTCATCCAAAAATAAAATTTACATTAGAAGTGGAAATCAATAAAACCATAACCTTTTTAGACTTACTTATTAAAAACGTAAATAATAAACATGATTTTGAGATATATAGAAAACCTAGCCACACTGGAACAATCATACACAATGAGTCATTCCATCCTTTTTCACATAAAGCAGCAGCTTTAAATAGTTATGTAAATAGAGCACTACAGATTCCTCAAACAACTGAAAGCAGGGATAGAGAGTTGAATATTATCAAACAAATTGCCCAAACTCATAATTTTTCTCCCAATTTAGTAGACAAAATAAAAAATAAATTTCTATTACGTAATGCGTTCCAAAATGTCTACATACCACATCAAACAATATTAAGTAATCAGCCAGTAAATAAGTTCATTTCACTTACATACAATGGAGCAGTTTCTTATAAAATCCAACGAGTTCTAACTTCTTTAAATGTTAAGGTTGCCTTTAAATCGAGCAATTCATTAGGTAACTTATTGATTAATAATAAAGACAAAACGGATCCGTTATCTTGTAAAGGAATTTATAAGCTTTATTGTGAGTGTGGTTATTTTTATGTAGGTAGAACGAAGCGTAGTTTTAAAGCTCGGTTTAGCGAACATGACCGATGCATTAGACAAAACAATCCTGAGTCTTTATTTGCTAAGCATATTATGGAGACCGGTCACCCATCGAATCTACTAGATAATTACAAGATCTTACATAGAGTTCAGGACAACATAAATCTAAATAATCTTGAATTACTCGAGATTAAAAGATCTCTCAAAAAAGAATATGATAAATCTCTTAATATTCAGATTAACATTCCTGAAACTAATTTAATTAATATTTTATTTGAATAACTCTTCCCTCCCTTTCCGGTTAATTTATTTTAATATAAACCCCGTTGTTTTCTTAATATAAACTGGTAGAGACATCTGTTTAACAGTTTTAAAATATTTTAAAGTTACTGTGGGTACCGCTATCTAGTACCCATTCGGTTATAGGATATAAAATATAGATTTCTTTGTAACGTTCTTTCTTAATTATGAAAACTAGATATAGATGACTCTGTTGGTCAGATTAGTTTGAATGGCGGTTATCATAGTTTTTAGATCGTTTTGTCTATTGTGTTGTAACGGTGCTTTTTAGATGTTATTGTTTTAAACCTAAGTGTATTATTTGTTATCTTACGATAAGATTTACTTGCTTAATTTTAGCTGTACCGTTCTATATGTGCTTTTGTTTTGTTTTGACAAATCTCGTTTTTAACAATGTAAGTACGCTTTAAAATTCGATTTTATTCAGCATTCTACCAATTTTTGATAAGCATAGTATCTATGTAAATTGTGTCTTTTACTTTTAGTCCTCGACCTGATGATGCGATGATATTGTAATCGCGAAACCGGTCGTCATAATAAAAGGAATTTCTGGTGAAATAAGACCTTTAATTTCTACTGTGTTTGCTAGCAAATACCTATAAAAATACATCCCAGAACATGGACACCATTCTCCAAACTATTAATAATTTTTAGTTATTTTATAAACATATGTATATTATTTTAGCATTACAGATAACAACTATAATTATCGTCAACTAGCGGTACTTTAATATTATATAGTTAAAAGTTAAGGAGTTTGGGACATAGCTTTATTTGAACTTTTCTTCTTAAAATCAAGGATTAACACCCTTAAGGATCTTATTCTGTAACACCCTGTATACGTGCTTCTACTTAATGTTTGTTGATTCTTTTAACGATCCTAGATTGAGAAGCTTCTTGAGAAAATCTGAGATGCATGGTACAAAATATCGGAATGTTTTTTGCTTTAACCTAATAATAAATTATTAACATTAAGCACAATAGTTTTATGAATTTTAATAACTATTCCAATAAAATTTAACATAGTTTCAC
Source organism: Anthonomus grandis grandis (assembly GCF_022605725.1). Lineage (NCBI taxonomy): Eukaryota > Metazoa > Arthropoda > Insecta > Coleoptera > Curculionidae > Anthonomus > Anthonomus grandis. The sequence goes on along the minus strand of NC_065552.1, from coordinate 13,917,224 downwards.
AAATTTTTTTATTATAGAATAAGAGCAGCTTTTATTTTATGATATTATTAACCTTAGTCATATACATGTGTATATATATTTTTTATTATTATTACCACAAGCAAAATACTATGGATATCCATTAGTTCACTGCGTAGGTTTCAACGAGAAAGTCAACTTAGTAAACTTAATCCATACTATTCTGCATAAAGCAAATTATATTTAAATAAAAATAAAGACAAAACAAGTTCATTTTCTTTGCCAAATTATAAAAGAGGAAGGAACAAGTCAAAATGGATAATTTTGTTTTTTTTTAAGAATTATTTTCATTTATTTTTTCTGACACTAACACTAAAACTACAATATCTCTAGAAATAAATACTAAAACAAAGGCTAATATCAGTAATGTCAAAATCTTCAATCAATCTTCGTCTTATATTTTAATATAAAATGAATGTAAGTAACTTCTATTTTTAAAAATTGTAAAATACCAAGATATTTTTATTAACTAACTCGCATAATTAAAACACCAGTGAGCCTCTTATGAAAATCAAGTTTAGGTTACGCATACCAAATGGCGGTGTCTAAATTTGATATGTCTATGTATTCAGACGTAGGAATGTTTGCTGTTCAGCGACGACGTTTCACCGTTAAACATTTTAAGTGGATTAATTATAACCGTGGATCTTCCGACACCTTTCCGGAGTTTCCGTTGACTCCTAGGCGTAGCAGCGGTCTTATTTTAGGAGAGTGAATGTGTTTGACTAAATGATTAAATCAGGGATGAAACAGGTAGAGGAATGCTAAAGCCGCTAATGTGTCTAGATAGAGAGTGGGACGCGAGCCCGGATGTCAGGGAGTTAACATGTGAGGTTTATCTTTTAATTCGGTTATAGTTAAAGCGAGGTGCATTTATATTAACATTTTTAGAATTATTTAAACTATAATTAAGTATATTAAGTTAAAATTAAATTATCTGATGAAAGAGAGTTTAACTCATTGAAAAAATATTTATATCAAATGAAAAATGAATGATTATCGTCTTCCACTAAATAAGTGTTTTTGTTTTGTTTTAATTTCCCGATAGTCAATTACAATGAAAAAATCTCTAAGGTCTGTCTCGATAGTTTCTAGTTTGGGCCATAATAAAAAAGAAAATGAGTTTCTAAAATCGTTGCCAAAACTTCCGCTATTTCCAACTTTAACATTTTCTGGAAAATCTGGAAATTGGGTGAAGTTAAGAGATACTTTTTGTTCTTTAATACATAAAAATTAGATATTGGATAACATTGGAAAATTTAATTTTCTTAGGGACGCATTGGACGAAGACGCAAAGCAGTTTATTCGCACGCTTAAATTTTCTGATGTTATTTGAAACTTACTATTGAGAACGTATAATAAAACCTCGTTATTGGTTATTATTAAATTAAAATGTTTGTCGAAAATGCAAAAAGAAAATGCCATTGCGTTGAGAAAAATGTTGGATATTTTGGTAAAAATTTTCAGGTCACTTAACTAAGTGGAGGGTAAATACTGATAATTGGGATGTAATGGCTATTTTTTCTAAGCAAGTTCAAAGCTAGATTTGCACACAAAAAGGAAATGAAAATAAAAAAAGTATGGATGCATTACTTACTCTGGTAATTTTTTTTTAAAAGTCAAAACTGACTGGTTGGAGGCTTATTCATATTTACTATATCATTATTTTATGCAAAGTGCCCTTTTCCTTTCAAAGAGGTTAGACAAGTTTTTCGCTGTTTTCCTATAATTTCAGTTTGGCTCTCTTTATAAATAGTCAAATACTACGGAATAGGCTTTCAGAACTCATACAAAACATGAGCCGCTTTTCTGCTGGTGGAGTATTGTCAACACATCATCACATCACACATTGATCAGTCACATGAAATTTTGGGATTAGCGGCAGAAAATTTAAAACCCTCGCCAAAATTCAAAACATTTTGGACAACCGGTCGCGGAACAACTAAGGTCAATGTCGGCGGAGCAAGCAATATTTTGTCAAAAAATGATTTAAAATGCTAAATTAGGATTACAAAGATTTCTTTTTGAATCAAATAAATGGTAATAAAAGTGAAACTTACCTTAAAATATGTTTTTTCGAGTACTTTGTAAAAAGCAGCGAACGTTCCTGGTATTATTGTAGTGATGGAGCCTAGGGTAATGTAAGCATTGAAAATTTTAAATCTTCGTAATTTCTGCCAATGGCCAAAAAACGTAAGGAAGCGCATAATCACTCATGTGCCAAGTAGTTTGAAATAAGTTGCTTTATTCATTAGAAGATAATTATTTTAAGTGTCAGTTTCAAGCTTAGCTCGCGAAATAAATTCATATGTATAAATCTGTTTCTTTTGAGAAGCCATGACTTTGACAATTTGGATTTATTTTAACGATTATTTTTCATTTATATAGATAACTATGGCTATGGCAATTAAGCTATCTCAGTTCATTGTTCACTCTTCAGACTTCGTAATTGACAATGAGGACCGCGCGTCAAATACTGATTTAAAATACGTAAAAAAAGCAACGTGTAAAGGCAATGCAGATATTAAGAGTTACGTAGATGCTTCCAATGTGCACGCAAAAATCAAGGTAAAACTGACCGTAAAGAGACTAAGGCTTTAAACTGTCCTAACCATATCGACTAATCATTTGTTAAGATAGGTGCATGATAGATTTAATACATAGTCTATGTAGTCTTTAAAGCTGATGTAGAACCATGTTCTACAATACACAAATATCAGTGCTTCATTATCATAGAAGATAATATTCTACAGGATTTGGCTTCATTAATATTTCAACCTACCATATTATTCTTAGTTAACTAAAAATAACTATTTAGTACCATGATGGATGCTGACAAAGAGAATCTTAAAGAGATGGAATCCCTCGTGGCAGAGATTTTTGCTTTAAATAACTAATGTCAAGTCCTCAACAATACAAGTAAAAATCTCTATATTATATTTTCTATTAATCTGTTTTGTACTTAAGTGTTGACTCCCACATGGTGCCAGCAGATGTAAGCAGGTGTTTCCGAGGGCTGCATGTTTAGGAATACATTTGATACTTGGTTGTGATCCTTGGCATCCTTAAATTGATATTTTTACTATGCTTTTAAATCAAGTGATTTATATTCTTACAACAGCTTAGATCAAATAACTTTAGATAAATTTTCGTTATTATATATTATATATTTATATATTTTCCTTAGAAGTATAAGAAGTAAATGCAGTTGAGAATACAAAATTCATATTCATAGGAGATGTTAAAATTTAGGGTTAGGTAAAAAAGGGTAATTATTTAATTATACCAGACTCCGAGCTGAATGTAAAAGAATTCTCACTTTTGCTATTTTTTGTATGTGGGACAATTATTATGAACAATATTCCATGTGTAATAATTTTTGTACTAGTATATCATAGCATAATTTTTGTTTTCTAAAAATATAAATTTTACGAGTATTTAAATTTTAGTCTAATATATAGATTTAGAAATATGACTGGTAAGTCTTAATGTATTATCAGAATAAACACCTAACTTACGGACCTTATTTTTAATAAGTAGGCAACTCTTTAATTTTAATTTTTGTCGGCTTTTTTTTCAAACAGAATTACGCAGCATTTGTTCAGATCTATCACAAGAAAATGATCTAACTAGAGTTTACATAAATTGAAAGATATTTTTGTTATAACAATTTTCTGTCTGACTTAGAAATAATTTTTTTCCATCTTTTTGCCAAGGAATAAATATCTATTTTATATTTCTCTATTTACTTTTCTTCATATTTCAAACGACCGTCCACAGGTTTGGACTGAGGCCGTGATACGCGTCTTATCGCCCAGGTCCTCAGCTCTTCGCTCGTCCTCGGACGAAATCGCACCTGACCGAATCCAAAGAATGGTCTGAAATCCTTTCACTTCAGCATCTCCATGGATGTATCGTCGACACCAAAGGTCCAGGTTTGACCCAGTCCCGAACACTCAGCTTCTGCAGCCACTTTAAGCCATTTGGCAGTTTCGTCGTCTGCACAAATGATTTGTAGCTACCCTGGTTCGTACGAGCACCCATGAAACTTCACTTGTGGGCTACCCTTAGGCAGAAAGCAGTCAGCTGAACAGCGAGCAGAATACTCACCGGGAGCTCGAAGTGGATAATTCCAACTTGCGTGCCTCCGGCGACTGCACCGTATGACGGTTTCTGCTGTTCCTAGGACGTTTCGTCTCCTGCCTTGGGGTGCTGGCTTTAGAGCGTAGACGCTTGCCACTGTCGGAGGTTGAGTTAGGCTTATCTCCTTCAACCATCCGCCAGCCACCAGCGCTCGTCCGTTCACCCGGAGGAGGTTGAGTCCCCTTCGCGTCTTCGGACTGCTCCTTGCTCTTTTTAAGAACGATGGTAAGGGCAGTTTCATAGTATTTGCCTCGACCCTAAGCTTACCTAGGCGTTTGTGTTGCGCTGCGTTAAGTTTCTTCCTGAGAGTGGTCGGAGTAATTCTGGGGTTATTACATTCCCCAGAGGCGCCACCTCACCCCCTCAAGACTCCCGGCGTTGTGAACCCCCGGGGAGCATCCCACCACTCCTTGCTGGTCCTCAACCGTGGTGTCTAAGTGAAGGGGTACTCTGCCTCACTCCCTGCCGTTATCACTGGGTCCACCTCCATGCAGAGTTCATAATGCCCTCTGCAGGTGTACCTTCAGTGTAGGTTCAGTGGTGCGGATGGTAATTCATCCGTCACCCGCAAAGATTCCTCCAAAAGGGGATCTTGACTATTTTCTGCCACATTAGGGCCTTTAATTTTTTCGCATCGTTTCTCGATAAAAAGATTCACGAGAAGCTAGGGAAAGTTGGTCGATTGTGACAAAGCCTCGCATGCCACAATAAGGCTTGAAAAGTACGGAATTTCACACAGTTTTTGGTAGGCATCGTTCGAGACATCTGATTTAAGGTCTCAAGGTGGCATGCAGACCTCAGCACGATAGCTTGTCTTTAGCCCAATACCCCAGAAGTCTCATCTCGAGAGATGAAACAAGAAGATAACACAGTGTTAGAGAAGGGAAATCTAGAACTGTGGACAGATTGACCGATAGCGGATAGCAAAAAGGAGAAAAAGTAGAACCACACCCAAGTATAGTAGAAGTAGACTGCGTTCTTAGTCCGACAGTTGCAAGCGCCGCGCTGCGCCGCCACCGGGGAGATTGTCGACATTCAGTTTAGAGCCAGTGCAGTTTCAATAGAGTTACCGCGTGAAGGTTGCTTGCATGGCTCGCCCCGATTTTTGTCACGGAGTACTCCGTAATCTCTTTGTTGATTGATTTTTAGTAAGTCTCTATGACTACTATCACTTTATTACATACACAATAATTTATTTGATTTATTCACAAAAAGTTCAACCCAACTTGCCTAAATTTGGTAAAATTATTAATATCTCTACAACTTTGTAATTTTTTGGTTCAGGCAAATAGTGTTAAAAAACTTTTTTATTTAGAAACTATTATCTTTTGATTTGTGTAAAAAGATACGGATGATTCCTTTTAACAAAAATATATTTTTCACATTTTCTCGAAAACACGATGTTTAATTTTCTTCCTGTTGTCACCATTTTAATAAGCAGAAAAAATCTTACGAGTTTTCCAATTTACCCCACCCTGTATCTTAAATATTAACAAAAATAATAATAGTGCCGACATAAGTGCCGAAGGCACTCTGTATAGTAATAACGATATGAGGGAAGATGATACAGAAATTTTTAAAGTAGATAAGTGAACATTTTTTACAGGGAATACAGAATAATGCTATGCTTTGAACAAAAACTATATCGACATGCCGGAAAAAATCTCTATAGTAATGGCCGTACGAAAAATTAATTCTAATTGTACGTCGACCATATTGCAATATATAAGAAATTTATTAATAATTTTTCCAAAGGGTTGTAAATAATATCGAAGAACGAAAAATAAAATTGAAGTGTGTCCTTTTGAATAAATTTTATACATATATCTCAAACAGTGGATACTTGCTTTATATTACTTTTTTCAAGAACAGTTTCCAATAAAACTTTCTCGAAATATTTAATATTATAAATCATCCATTGCCTAATAGAGTTCTTGCTTTGTATATAAAACTATAAATAATGTGAAACAAGATGGCAAATAAAATACATTTTTCTCTCTTTAATACCGTTTTGAGCATTTATTTGATCTTTTTAGGCTAAAATAAATATGATACTGATATATCACAACCAGATCACTAAATCAAAAAGTTATATAAATTACTAAATTATTAGGTTTCTAATAGCTAAGATCCTAAGGTAGGATCTTCATCATTCACTCTAGCCAGTGTTTCCACACCTGTCTTTTCCTCGAAAGGAAAAACTAGTAGGCTCATATTAATTATGATAATATAGAGCATTTGAAGGCAGGAGTTTTGGGGATACAGCGGTGCTGCTTACCCTAATGTCTAATATTAATGTTATGATCTATTCTAAATGGTAAGTGGGAATAATGAGTCTGCTATACAAATATCTTGAGAATTTATTGCAAATATTTTTTCAATGAAAACCTGTCTAATGTAGTTCTCGCCTCTTCTCCATGTTTAACCAGTTAGTGTACGTTTTGTGAAACATTTAAAGAGCGTATTGTTGGAGTTAAAATAAGACTTTTTGTTCTGTAAATATGTGTCCCAAAATGAGAGCTACAGCCGCAAATTGTTTGCGCAAATTGCTTGAAGAAAATCGATTATTTGGAACACTGACTACAGTCATACGTCAAATCTTTTGTAAATTTGTCCAAAAAAGTCCTAATTGTTTTGGATCCTCTTGATATTCTCTGTCCCAAAAATGGTGTAAACCCAATTTTAGGAAAAGATTCAGGGAGCCTTACCCTTTTGCTGGCCTATATTTTATGTTTACAATAAGAAAAATTTTCCAAAATTTTTTCATGGCCAACTAGATGGTGTTACTAGATTTTTAAATTTCTTATAGGAAACCTAAGATACGGGCCATCGGGGAAGCTTCCTTAAATCCTCCCCTAAAATTGGATTTACACCATGTTTGGGAAGAAAAATAAAAGAAATTCTCAAAAAACGGGGACATTTTCAGAAGAATTGATGCATAATTTTAGTTACGAAAGGTGCATTCTAGGACACGTGTTTATAGGAAAAAAAGTCTTATTTTAACTTCAACAATACGCTCTTAAAACATTTGCACTGAATTTTGTAACACCCTGTATATTAAAACTTCCGTATGCTTAGACAAGATCTGTGTTTTTTGCGTTTCTCTGTTTATGTATTCGTGAAATATTTATTATAAACAACATCCTCAGTAATATTCAAGTTGACATTTATAGTCAGTCTAGCATGAGAAATGAATAAAGTTCCTATTGTTGTATATCAATTTTAGTAACTTTTTTTAGTTGCATACAAAATGCCTTTTGTATTTTATTGCAAAGAAATTATCTGGTAAGAGTTCTTTTGGGTATTAATGTTGATTTTTTTGTCTGATTTATCAGTAAAAATCTATCTGGATGGGCAAAATGCATCGTTAGAAATGATTTTTTTGCATCTTTGTGCCATGGAATCCTTGCTATGAGAAGCGTTTATTTTTGGATTCCACCTATCAATCAACACAAATGTTTACTTCTTCGAAAAATAGCCGTGCTGCATTGATCATTTAGAGAAGCGACGGTATTATTTATGAACACCACCAACTAAAAAAAAAATTATTTCAAAATACTTCTACACAATAGAAAGAGTTTGACTATCGATTAACCCACGATCCTTACTACTCGAAAATTAAAAGATAAGTAAATAAGGGTCGGTATTATAAATATTCTTCAACAGAATAAGAAAAAACCTTTAGTTCGACAACTATTGTTAGCTATCAAGGTATATATTCATTATGTTAGTTTTAACAGTTCAAATTCAAAGTTCAAATTTTGAGCTATATGATCAATTTAACTTTTCATCTTCTAGATTGTTTTTAATTAATATATTGGTCAGGTGGAAGGACAATTTTCAGTGACTGTTATTAACAATTTAATAAACAATTATTTAACCAGTTTCGGTTGTTTTTATTTTACACCTAACGAACGGGAAAACACACTACATTGGTGAAAAATAAATAATAATGGACTAAATTGGTAGAATATCTTACGAAGATGTAAGATAATTATGCTAAACTAGAAGCTGCAAATAAGCAAATAAATTCTGCCTATCTCAATGCTTAATTGCTGGAAAATTTTGCTAGAATTGGAAGGAAACTCTTCAATACTCAACAATCTCAAAAATGAGTTTGAGGAAAAGCTAAGAAAGAATTCTGCCGGGTTTAAAGAAAAAATTGTGGAAAGCAATGCCAATTTAAAAAGGAAGTTAAAAGAAAAAAATCTGTAAGAATCCTCTTTACTGAAAAAGCGGATTGTTTCATAGGTGAAGGACAGAATCTAGGAAGTTCAAAGCAAAATTGCAACACTGGACGTCAACACCATCCCAAGATCTACAAGATGCCTTATAGATCTTGGGATGGTATTGACGTCCAGTGTTGCAATTTTGCTTTGAACTTCCTAGATTCTGTCCTTTAGCAGTGGACAGCAAGAGCGAAACTTATGGTAATACGGAATCTGTTGGGTTGACGAGCCTCAAACTGCCTGAATTTGATAGTATTACATCATGGAAGATTTATCGCTATCAGTTTGAAGCAGTTGCACAAGCAAACGGTTGACGTTTGTCTTGAGAGGAGATGCTGCTACCATGCTAAAACGAATATCCCCAGATGATCAAGAAGTGTACGACCACCTATTGAGGTATTTGGAGATACGTTATGGCTAGCAATACCTAGAATATGTCTACCATATGTAGCTGCAAAATTGGTGCTAGAAATCAGGAGAATCCTTGCAAGAATTTAAAGCCGATATTGTTCGTTTGGTTCGACTGGCATATGCAGATTTGTCAGAAAGAATCATGGAACGTAAAACGAGTCAGTACTTACTACCAGCACACCTCGCCGCTCGCATAGCTCGCCACCTTTACTAGCATCTACCTAGGCTAGTAAATGTACTAATTCGAAGCTGGTAAGAACACGAAGACGGGTTAGGTTCGTGTTCGACAAGTGATTCCAGAACAGGACGATCTTGAGGAATCCGAGAAGCGCAGGGTTAGGGAGGCAATTCGAAGACGTAGTCACCAGGACCAGAAGTTGGAGTTTTGGAAACGTGACAAAACAGGTCACGTAAAAAGACGGTAGTTCCAATCCCTTTAAACTAAGGAAGGTTGATGCAAAGAGGCTATCATCCTGTCTTCAGCAAGAAGATCCTCTCCGGAAGACTTGAAGCATTTTCATCGGACAGAGAAGGAAAATTCTAAATTAAGAACCATTAACGTTGCTGACATTTGGCAAAATCTTTTAAAACACCAAGAGGAGAAAACAAAGGAGAAAGCCAACTTAAAAAAAAATAAATATCTCTAACACGATTACTCACGACTAATAATCGTTTTTTCGGAGTGAAGTGTGTAAACAAATTAGTTAATAATTTAGGATTGTTTTAATAATTATAATTAAAAACCGTTCGTTAGGTATTAATAATTAGTATGCTAACGAACTGCTGAAAATATGCTCCAATATGTTTAATTTGATTTGTGCTGAAAGTTTTTTAAAATATTTTTGTAGATATTAGTCTTTGGAGTTTATTTAATTTTTTTGGATTTTTTTTCAGTTTTGAAGGTTGAATACTGTCTTTATACAATCATGTTCTTTGAGTCTAATTGTACTTTGCAAAGGATCTAGCCTTTCAATGTTCTAAGGGCAACAAACTGTGGATTTATCAATGATAAATCCACAGTTACTAGTATAAATCTTTGTATTTTATCAGAACGAATCTCTCAGGCAATTGAGTTGAAAGAGCAGGTGGATGTCCTATACACTGTTTGCGAGAAGGCATTTGACAAAGTAAATTATTGTATACTGTTCAATAAATTGGTTAGTTGTGGTTTGTCAAAAAAGGCTTTTAATGTAATTAAATCCTATTTAACGGGGAGAATCAACAAGGTTAAGGTTGGGAATTGTTTTTCAAATCAATATATCTCAACCTGAGGGGTCCCTCAGGGTAGCAAGCTTAGTCCCTTGCTGTTTTTATTTTTTATTAATAACTTACTTGATTATATCTCTTCATCTGCAAGTTTATTATAGGCTGATGATTTTAAAGTATATAAAATCATATCTGTCAGAGTAGATGCCATCAAATTGAAAAGTGATTTATTCTCTAATGTTGATTGGTTTAAAAGAAATAAGATGTCACTGAATACAAAAAAATCTGCATTAGTCACATACTCGCAAAGCAAAGTATTTTAGTAAAGATTACTAAATTGATAATTCCAAAATTGAAACAAAAAATGCTATTAAAGATTTGGGAGTAACGTTTCAGAGCAATACAAGATTTAACTGTCACTACACGGAAATAGTTAATAAGCTTACTGTGCTTTGGGTTTCTTAACACGAAACAGTAATACTTCATTTGTGAGACCAAATATCAAGTATGCCTTAAATATCTGATCACCTACAGTAACGTCACAGTCGGGCATAATTCAAAAGGTACAGAAATTACGTTTTTTGAAATTTATGTATGTCAAGAAAAATAGAAAGTCTTCATACATGGTCTCATACAAAGCAATGTTGGAGACTTTTGAAGTCCAAATGCTTTATACTAGAATGATTTTATTGTGAACAGTATTAAATATAAGAATTGTGCATTAATTGAATATCTTCTCTTTAAGGTACCAAAAACTGGATTAAGAATAACTATAGACGTCTATAATACGTCGAACAAATAATATGTTACGGATTTGTAATAATGTCTTATATTAAATATGTCAACATCTTGGAAGATGACAATTTTATAAAAAAAGACAATCTTATTTTATATAGTGAATATTTTAGACTGTACTTAGAGTTAGTTTTGTTTTATATCCTATTTTTATTGTTCTTTGTTTTTTTCTTCTTTCTTTTAATTTTTGTTTACTTTACATGTAATTACTATGACATATTTGTAGTGTTTGTAAAGTTTTTCTATTAAATAAATTATTATACTCGTACGATAAAGACAAACTAATTAAATTGATAGAATAATCCCTTAGAGGGTAAAAACAACATAAACATTAAAGAGTCAAATTTTAAAATTTCTTTAAAAATATACATAAACAATATCTACTCTTATTTACTGTGCAAGTTATATAAGTAAGCCAACGGATTGAAAGGCTAGAATTAAAGGGTTCTAATAAAAGAGCGAACTAAACTCGATATGTTTAACACTTAGAGAGTAAGAATAAGACGTTTTCTGTAAATAAAATTTTATTATTTTTTTAGGTACGAATAACCAATATTTATCTACTCTTGCTGGATTATCGATTAGTTTAGTAGTTTACTAAACCAAATATTAGCTGTTACATTTCTTTCTGTATTAATAGTGGCCTAATGGTTCAGAAAAAGTTAGTATCATAATGAAGGTACTAGCATTTGTTTATGAAACAGTTTAAGGTCTTTATTGTTTTATGGAGTTCCATCTAACTGTACCATGTGTAAAGAACATATCTCAGATGTATTTTAGAAGTATATTTTAAACGAGTGATAACAAATAAGCGAATTAGTAATATTTTAAAACGGCATTTTAAAAATTCAACATCATTCCGTTCAATCAATCTTACAGAAAAGGTAACCGAGCGATAAAACATTCAAAGAATCATTAGAGAAGTTCCATGCCATCTTTTCACCACTCTTTTTGAGCGGTAAGCACTTTAAAACTTTTTCGACATTCGTTCGCGACTGGTGGAACGAGATACGTTTATTTGTAAGCCCTTAATCTCAGAAGGGAAGATACAACGGTGCTATTAGGGGAATAACAAGCTAATAATCGTTAGAAACAGTCGAAAACAAAAGTGTGATTATCCACCCTGAAACTGCTAACTAAGGCTGGCCCGGGATTCGAACCAATCGAGATTTATGCGAATAAGATTTTCTTCCGGATATAAATTCCAGTGTGTTTGGGAGTTTCCCCATTTTCTTGCATCGTCGTCGTCGTCGTCGTCGCCAGGCATGCCGTTGTTGTTTCTCTTAATTTTAATTTAGTTTGCAAGTTACTTGAATAGGAAAATAAAGCCGTCAAATTAAATTGCCTTTGGGGGATGTTAAATTTAAATTCTTACACTTAAAAGGGTTCCAGGGAAAAAAGAGAAGAGTGTAATTGGCGTTAGAATAGTAATTTTAAATGAAATAGATTTGTTATAATTTTATTCGATGGTGCAGCTTAGTATAAACATTTAAATACTAAAATTTTGACATTTAGATAGGAAGCATCACTTTAAAATAATCGCAGTACTGTACCTAAAAAAAAATCCGAATCATTTTAAGACTTTTTAAGAACTAATAATTAGAATAAGCATTTTGCATACCAATCGTCCACGAAAGCCGTAGATATTTCTTACATCTACCTACATTTGGCAGCAAGTTATTAAACCTTAGGACAATAAAATTCAAGTACTTAATTTATTGAAGCGAGACCAAAATTTAACTTGTATCGTAAAAACCTCGTCCAAAGATAGACTAGAAGTCAAACCTCGTCCGAAGTAATTTGATTTGACATAACGTTTTACACATGCTCAAAATCTAGAAATATTATTTTAATTAAATAGTTGTTTTACCTTTATAAATTAAATATGTTTTTGTAACCATTATAAGTGGGATACCTCAATGACAAATTAATTATGACGTCATATTAAAATACTGATTTTCGTAAGAAAAATTGAAATTTATTTACAATATAAGCAAAACAACAAAAAATTTGTAATCAGAATTTTTCAAAAAAATAGAGAAGAACGAAATTAATACAGAATGTGATCTCCTCGTGCATTGTGGCTCTACAACGTTTTTCCACGTTACGGATTACATTATCATCCAGATGTTCTTGTGCTTGCTGTCCAACACTGTTGAAGAGCTCTGAGCTGATCTCGGTTTTGATTCTGACCCCAAAGAATATGCCTCTGAAGCACATCCTAGGTATACTTTATATGATTGAGATTAGGTGATTGAGCTGCCCAGTCTGAAGTACGAATATTGTGCTCTTGTAATTCTAGCTGTGTGTGGAGTGTCATTATCATACAATAAAATAAAATTTGTACGAATATTTTGGGCGTGTGGAACATCAATCGGTTCTAGAACATCTCTAACATAGCGGTCTGCTGATAAGAAACGATCCAGAAGAACCAGCTCAATTTGACATCCAAGAGAAAATCCTGCCCATACCATAATTGTATCTCCTCTATAGCTGTGAACGTCCTGTGGATGATGTATTCGATTTCCGGTGCTAGGTACCCCCCATAGACGTATTCTTCGAGAACCTGGATGCAAACCAAAACCAACTCTTAGTCCAAAAGTCAAACGGATTATTTTATTATGATTTAGTTATAACCTCCTACTCATGAGTCTTCGGCACTGACACCCTCAATTCCTTAAAGTGATCCTGTTTTACTAGCGTATGGACCTATTGCCATCAGCAAACAGCCACAGGTCATATGCAAAAGAATACCTTCGAGAGATCACAAAATGCTGCAGCAGCGTAATGCTCCTTCTCGAAGGCGTCAATTAAGGTTGTTGATCCAATAGTTCGGAAGCCATACTGACAAGTGGCGAAAAGACCATTTTCCTCCAAATACTCGTACCTGTACAGTTGATTTTTCAATATACGCTCATAGGTCACAAGAGTGAGAATTAATGAGATGGGACTGTAATTTCTTTTTAAAATAGGCATGACCTTGGAAACCTTTAGACAAAATAGAAAGTATGTTTAAAAAAATTAAAAATTAAGAAAATTTTGCAGTACTAAACCTTACAAAAAACTAATAATATTATACATTATCGATATTGTGTATTTTAGGCATGTTGAAAAACACAGTTCTTTTGTTTCACAGTTTTCTAATTTGTATATTATATTTTTATTGTTGCTAGAACCGTGTTACACTGCTCAACATATGTAGTTTAATGTAAGAAAGAAATAGTTATCAACAAAACATTAATAATTAAAGTTCTCTAATTATCTCTAGATTTTGAGCATATTGATATAGCTTTATATATTGTATTCCGTATTAAAAAAACTTAATTACTTTAAAAGCCGCCAATCAGTTAGAAACCGAAAACCAAAGACAATTAATTACTCGAAGCTTTCTTAAAAATTCGTAAATCTTCGCGGCGAAACTCTTAATAATCCAGCGAAAAGGAAAATCCCCGAATTAAAGCTATTAGTTAAGGCTGGAAAAAAGTAAGCGTGAGTTGCCCGGGACGTTCATCGGGAAACAGTAAATCCGGAGCCAAATTACCCAGCGTACACCTGCGATTTCCCACCGCTGCTCCTTTTAACAAATGACATGCGATTTGCGAGGTAATCGAGAGGGCCTTGAAGATAAGTCCTTCGCCCGCACAACGCCTACTGCAACTAATGCTTAGTTTTGCATAAAATTGCTGATGCCGCAAAGTAAGATTAATCGTTTTTGATGAGGATGTTGATACAAGTAGATTTTATATACGCTGATTTTAATGACAATTGACGGAGAGAAGATAATTGTATTGGCGTAAAGACCATTGAGATGCGACTTTTTAGGTATTCTATCATTGCCATTTTTTTCTCTTTACTACAAAACAAATAATTTAGCCAATTTCTACATCTGGCAAATAATTTCCGTCAAATACCAAAAACCCCAGTAATTTCATACTTGGACATTTTTGTATCGTGCAAAAAATTCGATTGTAATAAAAATCGTAAGGATTTCAAGAAAAGCTTTTCCCAGGGTTTTCCATATGAAGGTTTATTTATAATTATTTACAGTTACTAATTAAACTAGTTAAATTAATTAAACTAGCAACCATTACTAATCAGAATATTACCAAATACACGCACCAAACTCCAGCCGAGTATTGTACAGGTGAAAATAATTTTATATTCTTTTCATTTTAGAAATAAGAAAAATCTTATGTTCTTATCCGATTATCATTGGTTTTCCAACTATAGCATAATAAGAATGTTTTAAATAGTTTTTCCGCTTCCAAAGATGATGCAATGACTAGCTCAGAAGAATTACTACTCAATTGGTCATTCCCCAGAAAGGGGTAACCAATATACTCGTATGTAGGGAATTTTATTTCTTTATAATAAGTTGTATGGGTTTTTTGAACTTAATTTCACGTATAAAATACTCATCTAGAGTTTGGTGCGTTTTTCCCGATCCTATATATTTAATTTAATAGCATAAATTAAAATTAATACTTTGTTGAAAGTAATGAATTAAAATATGTTAAAAATAATACAACATTAATGTCTGTATGTTGTTACCATTGAAATTCGAAGCTGACTGATCGTCATCATTACTTTACTCGGTCTATAGTGGGAGACCTTAACATCGTTTTGCTGTGGAGTCCGTGGCCTTTCTTTCCAGTGGTTCCAATAGGTTTCTTAAGCTTTTATCTTGAAATTTATACTTTAACCTTAAACTCTTACACTTAATATTATTTAACTTACAAGAAAACTTAGTCCGAAAAAAGAATATTAAAAGCAAAATACACAAAGTACTTAAACTATTTTATTATAATTAAAAAAAGTTTTTTTCTGATATTTCATTTACACGTCTTTTTCCTAATAATAAAGATGTTTGGCTGACTCATGAAATATTCTTTCCAATCAGACCTTGTTTTAATGTAGGTATTGTACATGTGGTTGCTCCGACACCCATTTGAGCGTTACTGTGGCTAGGGGTTGATTAAGGATTAAGTTCACAAATAATAGAGCTTTTATTAGGTTTTGGTAAAATGTGATAATATTTTTTGTTTTTATAGCGGTAATATTTTTGGGTTCTTAATCAGACTTCATCAGTTCCTTCTCAACTGGAAAAACTGACTTAATCAGTCTGATTAAGTCAGTTTTTCCAGTTGAGAAGGAACTAAGTATTTTCGTTTATATTCTTTGCTAAAATCATGGCATCGCTCGTTATTTACAATATAGACTTGTGATGGTGGGGACGCCTCTTTGGTTTTTTTACTTTTACTATATTTTTAATCCCTATTATTATTTTAATCCATATCTGTAATATAAAACCTCCATAAGGGGATTTAAAATTATGCTTTTTACGCTTACCTTATACAAATATTAATATATCTTAGAAGGTAAATGATTAAGACATTATTAACCACATATTTAACAACAAATAAAAGTATTTCATGCATAAATTTATTAACGTACGAAATACCAAGTATTACATCTAAAAATTTTAAGATATTGCGTATAAAAATTAGAACGAATTTTTAAGAAACACTCTGTAATACACAAATTACGAAATATCACTGCAATGTTTAACTTCTTAATTAAAAATGCAAAAAATATTTATAATAAGTATAATTAAAAAATGGAAAACACATAAAATTATTAATAAATTTAAATTAAAATTATTACAAAATTATTAACAATAGCCATTTATTTATTAAGGAAATCTTCAACCAACAAAAATTGAAAAAAAAACAAAGTGACTCTAATATTGTCAAATGTTTTTATAATTCTTATGGATGTGTTAATAGAAACAAAAGCTAGAATAATATAAATAGAAAACACGTAAATATACAGATGCATAAAATGTTTCTAACTTCTTTTGAAAAATATATTTTAAACAGACAAATGCAGGGTGTTACAGAATAATATGCTTATCCTTAAGGGTGTTAATCCTTAAGTAATATTAAGAGAAAAGTACAAAAGTACAAAAAACTTAATTTTTGAGCTACTCTACCTATCAAACATTTATCTCTCTAGTGTCTTTCTGAAAAGTTCTCTTACAGATTTTAAGAAACCTTGTATAATATGTTTTATGTAACATCTAAATGCTATAGTGTAATATTTCAAATTAATAAAACAAATTTAATTAAATACATACAATAAATAAACCCTCACGTTCTTTATTTAAGTTCAGAGGAATGCAATGTATTACTTTGTTGTAATGTGTAAAACAGAATCGAAATATCAATAGTGTTAAATAAGCAACAATTGCCAAGCAGTTATGATTTAATCGGTCGATCATTTACAAAACTATAAAGTTGCACCGCATCAGAAAGTCGTTAGTAAGTCAACCTCAAACCGCCTAAAACATACACTACCGCTTAAAAGTATTTGCCCACCATGTATTCTTTTTAATATTTTAAATTAAATACAATAATCTTATCTTTATACCTATATTTAGATGTATCTCTTTTGTAAATTGCATACATGCTTAAACAGCATACCTATCAACTATGGTTCATTGAAAAACACTAAGTATTTAAAAATAGTCTTGCAAATTAATAACAAACAATGTAGTGAAAATATGCACTACTTCTAAAAAACTTATCTGTTTACAGCTCGTTTCCGATGAAATTTGAAACATTTAAAGGTGTTTAGTCTTCAAGAATTGATTTTGTGTAACATTGGTAAATAATTTCGCTTGCTTATTGACGATTGTCACCGTTTCTTTGCTGGTTTTTCAACATTGTTTAAAAGGGCTAAAACAAAAGAGTTATTGGTAGAAACAAAAGGTATTATCATTGGACTTCATAAGGCTGGAAAGACTAACCGTCAAATTTCGATGGATTTCGGAATTCCAAGGCGGACTGTCGATTATAATGTTAGGAAATTCACCAGAGAAGGGACTATTAGCAACAAACCTCGATCTGGAAGGCCAAAGGCAACAAGTTCAAAGGAGGATTTGAATATTATAATTACAAGCAAACGCAATAGACGCCTTACCGCCCCTGAAATCACAGCAAAAATCAATAAGGATCGTAAAAAAGCGGTCAGTGTTTCGACAGTAAAACGGCGACTTTATAATGCTGGTCTTAAAGGACGTTTAGCCGTATCAAAACCGCTACTGAAGAATATTGATAAGAAGAAAAGACTTGAGTGGAACCAATCACACAAAGAATGGACCATTGATGACTGGAAGAAATTTCTCTGGAGTGACGAGTCGAAATTCGAGGTTTTTGTGGTGCGCAAACCACAAAAACCTCTGTGGTGGGCGATTTAATTAGAATAAAGGGAATTCTTCGAAAAAAGCGTTACAAAACAATTTTAAGTGACAATGTACTTCCTTCTGGTACTCAAATAATTGGGGAAAACTTCATCTTTCAACATGACAATGACCTCAAGCACACGCCGAAATTGTGCAAGCAATATTTGGGTCAATTACAAAGGCAACATCTTCTGAAAGTTATGGTATGGCCCCCACAATCATCGGATCTTAATCTTATCGAATTATTGTGGGACGAACTGGATAGGCAAGTGCGAAAATCATGCCCCACATCAAAAGAAGACTTGTGGAGGATCATTCAAGAAGAGTGGCACAAGATACCTCAGGAAACTTTGGACAAATTAATTAGAAGATTACCGAAACTCTGTGAAGCTGTTATTAAAAATCGAGGCGGATATGTAGATGAATTCAAAATTTGATTTTCTTAAATTTAATTAATTGAAAAATGTATTTTTTATATTCATTTTGTTATAAATAAACCGTTTCATAACAATAACTGATGGATTTATTATTTTTACTCATAACTTTAAAACAGTCACATGTGAGCAAATACTTCAAGAGCGGTAGTGTAATACCTAGAGTTGACCAGAAGATTAAAGCCTTAGCTATTCAAGACAGTAGTGGATATAAAATCCCAAGCTCACGTCTAAAATAATTGAAAAAGAATTCATGGACCAAAAAAATTACTGTTCTCAAGTGGCCAGACCAGAGTCCTAACCTTAATTCCATAGAGAACCGATGGGATTTAGTTGATAAAAAAATTCATAGTAAATATCCCGAAAAATTTAAAAATGAAGCCGAGTTCTTTGAAAAAGTAGAAGCTGCTTGATACTCTATATATAGGCAAGGAGACCTTAAGGAATCCTAATTGGATCTATAAAGAGCAGATACCTCGCTAATATAGTAGACACTTTGTTAAAAAATTTACAGTTTCTTTTTTTTGCCCGATATTGCCTTGCTAACACGCCGAACAATCATCCATGTCTTTAAGGTGTTAAATGGTAACGCAATTTTCTTACTAATTCTCTTATTACTAAGTAAATTTATTGTTGAGTATTATTACTAAAGTAGATAATTATTATTTTCATATGAAAAATAATCTTGATTGCATTATTTTTATTTCTTTACCCTATATAAACAGAAACTTACTTGGAGCCATTGACGTTAGCACTTAAAAAAACCTCATTACCAATTTTTAATACTATGCATTGATTTCGTACAATACCTACATTTATGTTATTTTTTTATTTAACAATATTTAAGTTATCTATGGATGTAGGTTTAAAGATCTTTTTTATAATGCTATATTATATGCTCAGATTTCGTCGATCTTGTTACATAAACATTACAGTAACATTTCCTCATTGCTAAATTGCACCATTTCCGCATAATAATTCTTAGTTTTTTTTTAATCGAACCTAATTGTATATTTCTATGACAAAATGTAATAATATTTTGAAGGCTTATTTTCAAACAACACTAACCACAAAACTGCATTTTTCGACTTAACCTCCTCAGACAAAAAAAAACTTTATTGGTGAAAAAGAGCAAAACAGTTTCGCTCAACGGAGCAGCAAAGATATACGTCACATGAGGCACACTTAGCAAATGTCAATATACCACATTTCGGATATCGACATTTTGATCTGGATTTCTGGTCGTGTTTGGTAATCACTGGTAGATGAGTGTTTCCCTGCTTCCTCTCTCTTCTATCTGGAATAGGCTGAATTTTCCTTTGCTTTTGGGGCGTTAACTGCTCTTCATCAGAATCACTTTGCTCGCAATCTGCTTGAGGAATATCAGTGTAAACGAGAGTTTTGGCAATTGATAATTTGAAGTCAAGGTAATCTAAGATTTCTTTTCTCCGCAAGCCTTCTGCAATAGCATTTTGTCGGTATTCCAGCCAAGACGCAGCTACGGCAAAATCCAAAAAATGATAAATTGTACGTACTGTCCACTTTTTGGTACGTCCACGCATTGCATACTTTCCAATGATCCTATCTAATAAATCGACGCCTCCCTTAAAGTTAAACTGGAATGGTTCAAATTCCCGGACACGGGACTAAGTTTCATAACTTGGTAAATAATGGGCAAGAGGCTCGTCATCCGAAGAATCACTCATATTTTCTGCCATCTCCATATCCTCTATACTTTCTAATCCATCCTAATGATCAAGGTTAATATTAACCAAATCCAAGTCCACATCTACTTCATCCCCACTCTCCAACGATAAATCGCCGATATCTGATTGGTCTAGGTCCAGATTAAGAACTAATTCTTCTAGCTCGAAGCTGGTTAAGGCCCCTAAAAATTATTTCATAGACGAGTGACGAAATAATGATGTTCAACAAGGCAAATAATTAAAAAAACCCAAAATATGATTTTATATTTAACACACAAATTCCTAGCAATTCATTTATTTTTGTAGTCTTAGAGACCCAAGATATCACTAGTGATACCTTTACTAAGTCTACCATTCGCGGCATGATTAGCTTACTAAGAGATAATTTTTTTATTACACATGTTCTATGTGCCACCTGTCGTCAATATATAACAATAAAAAAGCAAGAACAATATTACTTACTCTTATTTTCGTTAAAAGGCATAATGATGCAACGGGCACTTGCAAATCTAAACAATACACTAACCTAACCTCACCACTACAGCGTGCGTCGGCGAAATAAAAATGTGTGCGCATATTTGGCTCTATATCATTTATGATACCATCGGGAACTGGCGGCTAATTGCTTCAGCGCGCCGAAAAAAAAATCAAATTCTCAGGTATCATATATGATACCTCGGGTCTGAGGAGGTTAAAGCTGTTTTGCACAAAAACGTACGCAGTATGTAACGTAATAACAGAGATAAATAATCGTATCTCTAATTGTTAAATTACGTAAAAGTTTACCTTACCGCGTTAACAGAGTGTGATAATAAGTGATAGACCAAAATAAGGTTATGTTTTTTTTCTTGGTTGCTGCGATTTGTATTTATTTAAAAAATTAAAATGAGCAACTGATCAAAATTAAAATTATTGTTCAAAAAGCACTTAAAGAATTTTCTGCCTCGATTCAAGTTAATTATTTGACTGCTTCAGTTTAGGTAAGTATATAAGAATAATTATTATTAAAGGCAGGCTTTTTTGTTAAAACTTGTATTTTTTTACCTATTTTATAACTACTAAGGTTAAAAGATCTAAACCTCACAAAAATGTACGTCGAAAATGGAAAAATGAGAATATTAGTACTGAAAAATAAATAAATAAGCCTAGCCTATGGCTAATCAACTTAACCTCTAATTACATGAAGAAAAATATATACCAAATTATATATATAGCAGTTCATAGAAAAAAGATAATAGAAAACCCGTGAAATCTATCTTGAGTTGGAAAATAAGCAATGACATAAATTTAAAAAAGAAGAAAAAAATATGTACACATTTTCCCTTTAAAATATAAGGAGATCATCTGTAACGTGAGAAAACGCGACCTTGATTTTATTTTAGAACCAGCAATGGACATACACACTTACGTGAATTCGAAAGTTCATTATACACCGAAACAGCATTGAAAAGAAACCATCTGTGAAATAAGGCAGAATGAAAACGAGGAGCCGATAACAGAGATGTAAATAGCTCCGTGTGGAGCTATTTACATCTGTGGCCGATAATTTACTTATACATCTTAGATTGACGTCGTGTACGTCTCTCATTCTCTACACGCAACCATCCAAGAGTACACATTTTTTTTGAAACTCTCTTCAGAAATGAATCTATAGAACTGATTTTGAAGCTTCTGCAAACGATACAGAGTGACTTTATCTAAACATAGAACATAAACAATGTTACAGTAGTTCATAATAGGAACTAAAGACTCGCATAATTTCTTGCGTACTTTGTAGTTTATAATTCTTATATTAGCGTACAATGGTTTGAGCGCAAAATAGGATTAATTACGTCAGAAACGTGCATTTTGAATCTCCTCGAAAATTACACCAAGATTCTTAATGTTATCAACTATTTTTAACTGCGTTCCCCCCACAAATAGTTGTAGATTATTCAAGACAATTTTTTTCTTATTTTTTGAAGAGAAACACATTACAGAACACTTAGGACACGCTAGGATTTAATTTTAAATTATTGCGCGACGAGAAAGTTGAAACACATGACAAATCTTCATTTATTCTACTACAACCCCCCAATACGTCATCAGCTTTAAAAGAATAATAAATTTGCGTATCATCTGCAAAGCCCTGAATACTGCAATATTTAACAACCTTATACATGTCTGGTATGTACATTAGAAATAAGATAGGAACCAAGACGGATCCTTAATCCTGACGGCACAAACTATTGCATGGTGATCGGAAATTAAATCGGCATTCAAAGTATAAGAACGTGCGACACTTGTGGGTTTGTTAAAATAAATCACATCAATTAGAGTTTGTTAGCTGCTATACACGAGTAAGCTGATTTGTTACCTGGGCAAAATCATTTGCAGAAAAGCAATCTAACAAAATATTGTCTGAAAAGTGATTCACATTGGAATTACCGAGAATAATAACACTATCATATTGTGAACATGAAAGGGATGAAATATCGTCAAAACAACAAACACAATGACATAGATCTCTCCTAGGAGGCCTATAGAATGAGCCGACAAGAACAGGTTCCTTTCCTAAACGTAATTTAATGAATAAGCACTCGAGATCAAGGGAGAAATCAAAATCCTCGAAGGTTAAAGAGCTTTTAAGAGACTGCCGAATATATATAGCAACCCCTCCTTTCCTGCCTCCCCCTCCTATTTCTCACAAATAACTTATAAGTTGGAATTGAAAAACTGTAAGATCTATCACTAAGCCAAGTCTCAGAAATGCACATAACGTCAATTCCAGCTGACACAATTAAATTCGATAGGTGATCAAATCCTGCAGACAGTGAAAAGGTTAGGTTCTATTCAAAGATCTTCATTACCAACTTCAATTTGCAATGAATTTCGTTAATAATTCGGCAAATTAATAATGAAATTAATTTTTATAAATTTGATTTCGAAGCTGTGCTTTATTGTCAGATACTTAAAGAGGTCAGAACAGGAATTTGTATTTCTTCATGCTGTCCATATTCTTGATATTCCGAGAGTCGACCATTTATATTTTAATGGTACTCCCAGATGGAAGCTGATTAAGTGCATGAACACATTAAAAAAGCAACCAAAGACCTCGAAATATTTGATCCATCTGGATGGTATACACTATACAGTAATACGAATGGCTTCAAAGCAAGAAAAATACAATGTTGTTGAAATAGGCCAAAGTGATAAACTTAAAAGAATTTGCGGGAAATTTTATGAAAAATTGCAACACTGATTGTAATAGAAATAATGTGAGTATGATTACAAAGAAAGACATGCATGAGTCAGAAATTACTTAATAATTTTGTATAATAGATGAGTTTACCATATATGTTTTTAATAAATATTTTCCTAATCATTTCTCTATTTTTTTAGTTTTAGTAATATTAATTTAGGAAAAAATCGAAGAATTTTCAATCTATGATTTCTTTTTTCCCATTTTAGATATTAGAAATTAATTTTTGTGATCCTGGTTACTAAATTTCTCTATTTTTTATCCAAAGAAAACATTTTTTGACATTAAGTTTTAACAATTTTTAACCCCATTTCTAAAAAATATTATCGTTAATATCAAAAAACACTATCTCGACATTGTTAAGGGTATTACATTTTTAATATGGTAACTCAAATTAACAACTGATCTAAATAATTTAAGCTGTATTTGCGCAAATTAGATTAATATGTTACGAAACCCTTTTTTTAGATTTCTGGAAATACGTTATTTTGTACTGTTGTTTGACACTAAATCCTTAATTTTTGATACAGTAATAACAACTAACATTCGTAGTTGCACTTAAGACAATTGCGGTAACAATGGCTACCATATAGTAACTAATATTTATGAAATACTTGTAAAAATTGCAGTTAATCATATTTTTTATCAAGAAATGCTTACTATCAATCGGTATAACTTAGAAACGAGTAAAGTAAATAAGTCTGAGTAAATAACAAAAAAGTTTTAAAATAACATGTACTTTTATATGTCCAAAACTACGCATATGTTAAAGTCCAAAAACACGCGCATACAAAATTCGAATAACTTTTCGACGCGTAGCTCTTTGCAGGCGTCCAATTTTTAAACTGTAAATTATCTACTTGACCCCCATACATTGACCCTTTTTTATCCAAATTAAATATTTATTTTTTGTTTTGGAGTAATTGTATCATAATCTAACTTTCTTTAAGTAGTCAAAATTAAAAAAAAACTGTGTTTAGTACGAAGTGATATTCGATTCATAGTATGCTTTAAGAAGCTGAACACCACGTGCTCGCTTTTTAGTTGGTTTATTGTACCGCATAATTATATATTACCGCTTTCGTATAATCGTCAGTCCGTATTATTTTAAATAATTTTAAATGATAATATGTAAAAAAAATATGTAATCATATAAGTATGCAATGTTAATGTAATATTATAAGTGTTTTGAATTTAAATTTCAATTTGAATTTAATTTATTGGTGGTGAGCAAAGCTAAAATTATAATTTTGCTACATTTTTTTTTTAATTAAAAAAATATATGTTTGGGTATCTTAGAGATAATAATCGGGAAAACAGTAATTTTGTTTTATAGCATCACGTCGGGGAAACTGTATGTAAATTTTTAAGGAGGTGCTATTTACATTATATTACTCTATCTTTACTTAATCAGATCTATGCAAAAAATATAAGCTGTCTGATTAATTGTTGTTCGTTAAGCCCACTAAAATAATGGTATGTTGCTGATAATTTTAACAAAATTTAAATTAAATGTGAGGTTTAAATTACGCACTAATGCGTAAAATAGCTTCTTTACTCATTGCATTAATACCTGTCACTTATGAAATCAAGATTTATATGTAGAAATCTAATAAACGTTTATTGTTTTCCCAATAAAGCGGAATTATTAGGGAGAATTATTTTTAACTGCTGAGGAAATTATATATACTTGCTGTACTAAGCTACCGTTTCAGTGCATATTAACTCGTAGAACTCTTTTAAGACACGATATATTTTTTTTGTTCCAACAAACTTTTTAGTATTCTGTAAACATCTATGTCATAAGGTTTAAATTCGCAATAAAAGCTGGCAAAATTGAGTGTAAAAATATTATACGAGTGTACGATATTATGGAGAGGAAACATGTGCTCATACAAGCGCTGAGGGAGGGTCGGATCCGTTTCAAAATTTAATCGAAATATAGAGGATTTAAAAGTCAGGCACGTTTCAAATCGGACAAACGCCAGATGTTACCCTGCAATGGGTCCCATATCGATATTATATACAAGGTTTACGTTCGTCCTAATGACTTCAGAAGCTTGTTTCTGATACGTGGAAGGTTACTTACAAAACGCTTAGGAAAATATTTATTTTCTATAAAAAGCCACTTTTTTGAGGGCTGATTAACTATTTTCCTTGATTACAATTACTGAATTAATTAAATTTCGGAAAATATTGTTACGACGACGAGCAATTAACCTTTCTAGAACATCTACAGGCACTGTCAATCGAAACATGAATACCGGATAACCTTTTTCCCCGACTGCCATTATAATTTAATCAAATATTTTCAGAAGGAATTGACCTTTCACCAGTTCTCGTTATAACGTTGGCCTTCCTGTGACATTATCCTTATGAAAATGTCTTTTGACTTGAAATAAGGTACCTATATCTAATATATTGGCGGTTATAAATTCGTAGATTAACTCGTTTTCGATATGTATCGAAAAAAATATATTTCATGCTATTTATTATTATAACGTTCATTAATAGATAAGGTTACATTCAAATTTAGGCCTAGTAATTCAATAAGTATTTCAAATAACTTCAAGCCTTAATTTGGACTTGGAAATTTAGATTTTTATTAATAAGTAATGTTTGCTAATTTTTCGTGGAGGTTTATCTTAAAGGTTAAAGTGTGTCTACATATATTTGAAATGAAATGTTATTGAAATGGGGCGAATTCAGGTTTATTATGAATTAGGGTGATTTTGATCAGAAAGGGGTCGCATTTGTCTGTACTATCTGGTTTATTTACTACCAGCAAGTAACAATAATAGTACGAAGCCACACATCGCTAACAAATAATCCGTAGATTATTTGTTATCCATCAGACGTTAAGTGCCACACTCCACTATTTCTTATAGCTTTAGCATTATCTGGTCCTAATTTAATTAAAATTCAGGTACAATTTTGGGGATATTATTATTTACAGGTAATAGCATTTATTAATTTTCCTTTTTTTACCTAGTACCAAATTTCAGACAGATGTCGCACATATTTCGACTAACGCAACATCAAATAGTGCGACAATATGCGCGTTCCAGTCAGAGTCATCACGAGTGGTTGCCGCGTTTTGCTGGCGTAAAATGTTAAATAGGTAATTTGATAAAATATTTATTATTTAGAATAAGCCGCTTTCTGTCGATAAATTTCTATTGAGGATTACGTTTTCACTTCCTGACTGGTGCTAACAAGTTTCAGTAGAAGCTCTAAGAATGTCATAGAAGATCGGCAACAGTGCATCAGCGGTTGGATTGGTTCAATGATTACTTATTAATTGGCTATCTGGTCATTGCTCTTTTTCAATAAGTTCTTCGGTTGAGGAAAGGAAAGGTTGGCAAAGTAGCCCTCTGGAGTGTGTTATCTTTTTGAAGGATATTGATTTTCTATGTTGGTAAATTAACTTCAAATTAAAATATCTTTTTTATGTACATCTGTTGTTTATATGCTCAGTAAAGCTCAACTCCCGATCTATCACTAGTCTCAAGTTTATAATTTTGTTGAAAAAGGGTATCAGTTCAGAACTTAATAATATTTCGTTTTTGCACGATCGCTCAAGCTCCTCCCTATGATTTTTTATTCCTGATTTTGATGCGTTCAGTTTTAAGCAATCCTCTTTTCAATATTTCGTCGATATTTTCCAGATCATAATTGAAAGCGAGTACAGCTTGTTCCGATTCATCTGGGTCAATGAGGTAATAGAAGAAAAGAACCAGAGTTGAGTCCTGAGCAACGCCTGACGGAATAGGTAAAAAGCCTGTTGTTATTCCACTCTAACATACAGCTTGCATTCTGCCACACAACATATTGGAAATGAAGTTCTTTGCGCTTTCAGAGAACCCCAAAAACTCTAAGACAGACAATAACAACTTATTATTTAAAATACCAAATGCCTTGGAGTAACCTAAAAGCGCCAGTACTGTTAACTTGTTTTGATCGGTGGCAGAAACTATAACCGATTTTAGGCGGATAACAATTTATTGGTAATTACCGCGGTTATCCTTAGTTTTTAAACGCCAAACAACTATATTTACGTCACAACTTATTTTCGTGTCAACGTTTTGGTTCAACCAGTGTTTATTGATTATAAATAGTAAATACTAAACAAAAACAACTTTATTTTGTGTTCTGCAGTCTCATTTCTTACAATCCTTTATAAATAATTGTATTTCCTAATCTCTTGTATTTATTTCTTGCGTTTGTAGTTCTTATAATTTCTAATTTCGTTTATTTGGACATTATTGTTGTTTTGGAAGTATTTTTTGTTACATTAAATTGATTATCCATGATGATCCACTCTTTTTGTAATGCTGATATTGCTAATCCAAGAATAAGACTTATGTGCTCACTGGCTGTCAATTTTTTTTAATGAAAATTTCGTGTTTGTTTTAAAATATTTACGGCAGTCACTTTATTCCGAAATGCAAGGAATAATTCTTGCTTTAAAGGAGAAATATATCCCTTCCAATAAAGTGCCTGTAACAGAACTTCGGCTAATGACTCCATTTTACTCACAACGTATATCAATTCAGACTTTATTTTCATTATTTTTTTAAGAATGTTTTGGAATTTCAAATAACCATTTAACCAAAAATAAAAAACTACTAGGCAGTTGGGTATTTACCGCTAATATTGGTGACAACTTTAACAGTAGATTGATGGAGCCACATTTTAAAAACCAACAGCACCTAAACGTTTTGGTAAATACCAATCGAAAATTGGTAAAAACCAAAACGCTTTGGTTATTCGCCTAAAATCGGTTTATATCATCGAAAATTTCTGTTCATGCGGCAGCACAGCTGGGGTCTGATCTAAAACCGGATTGATGTAGTGGTAATACGGAGTATTTCTTACAGGCATAACATACCAGAAAGATATGAAAAATTACGAATTGTTAGCTTATAGTCGTAACATTGAATGCCTAGAATAAGCCTAGCTGCAAAGGTGAGGTTGTTTGAGTTCACCATCTCTCCGACAATGATGTCAAATCGACTTTCCAATTTTTAGAATACCACAATGCTTACAATGCACCTATCCGATGTTGCCACCTTGTGTTGTTTTTCTAGATATTTTTTTCATATCTGTTAAGCTAATGCCCGATCGATATCCAGCAACCAAAAATTTAGAGCGCAGCATACGTCGTTTGCCAGCGATCTATTTATAGTTCGCGCCCGCTGTTTTAATCGACATAATCCCCGTATATCCTAAAATTCCCAAGGAATTTTAATTTTTTTTTGTCCAAATATGAACAATCATATCGATATATAGTGGTTTTAAACCTCTACAAACAAAAATTTTTTGGTAAAAAATTATTGACTTGTTAGATGTTAAAAAATATAAAGGGCTATCTATGTAACTCCTAACGGTTATAAGGAAAAGTTTTATCCATATCCTTGGGCAGTTATAGCTGTTTATAACATCTAACTCAATAATTTTTAATCAAAAAACTTTCGTTTGTAGAGGTTTGCATCCATCTCAAATCCGGTGAGATATTTATTATATGTGACAGGAAAAAGGTTAATTCAAATCCTTTAGAAGTAACCTTTTAATTAATTTTTACAAAAAAAACTTAGTTTGTCGCGGTTTATACCCACTATAAACCGATTTAGTTCTGCATTGTTAATATTTAGACAAAAAATCATTAAAATACCGTTCGAATTGCAGGAGATACGGGCATTATATTGATTAAATAATAATGGGCGCCGACTAATAATATATCGCTGGCAAACAACATACGCTGCGTTCTCAATTTTGGTTGCTGGATATCGACGACACTACCTTCATTTTTGCAGCATTTTGAGTTCTAATGGGCAATAAATTTGCAAGAATTTAATAATATACCTAATTACACATTTTTATTAATATTTTGGTATGCAATACTTAATAGACACATTACAAATATCTATACCTAGAAGGATGACATTATTGACAGCTAACTCGCCTGTGAAAGGAACGATTTGAATTTCCTTTTTCCAGTATATGTGACCCAGACTTCTTTATCATTTTTCAGTAAAAAGGGAGTTTTTAGTCTTAATATGAATTAAAAATACGCACTGAAACCATCCAAAACATCCTTTTAATACTATTACTATACGAAAAGTGCACCATCCAAAAGGAAACCACGAGCGCAGTTGCCAAATACCTTTATCGCGAGAATATTTCTGAGATTTGGTGATTTAAAGAATCCAAATTAAAAATATTAATGATTATTAGTGTTTAGTTTAGCTATTAAACGGATTTCACTTTTTCTTTTGCTTTATAATAAAGAATGCAATTCAGTTTCTGCTAATTATAATAATTTATTATCTCAATTTATTTTCTTCTGTTAAAATTGAGTAATCACTAGCAACATGGAATTCTAAGCATATTTATCAAAAAGTAAGAAATAGAAACAAGTAGATGTTGTGCTCAATCCCTAGCAGCCAATGTTTAATCAAGTGTATTCAATGTTCTAAAGTCGTAACAAAATGATTTTTTTTTTTAATTTACACTTTTTTTAAAAGTATTCTGCTTAAGTTTATAATTCGCGAGGGTAAAAAAAAGTGATTGTAACTTCAAGATACCGGAAGGCATCCATGGTGATTTTTAACTAATAAATAGAAAAGAGGCACAAAGCTTTGTAGTTAAAGCATGGGTAAAATAGCGGATTTTTTCTGGGGCTGGAAATTGCTCAATTTGGTGTTTTTTTTGAGTTATACTTGGACAAAGGACGAAAGTTTCAATCGAATTTATTCTCAAACATAAGGCATTAGGAATACTAAAACTAGCGAGCTAAAGAGCGTTTTAACAGATATTTAACGAAAGTAGTCTTTTAACTATTAAAAAGATTAGATAGCTCTTTCTTATATTTTTGCTTGCGCATCGTTCAGCTTTTCATGAGAGCTTAGAAGAGGTTGCGGTGAGGATAGTCGAGCAGTGGAGAAACACAAGGTGCCCCAGTCATAACAAACCTAGATATGGTAGTCGACAATGAGAACTCAGAGACCAATGTAGGATATCAAAAATTTGTTGGAATCTAGGTTGACTCGTGGATTGGGCAACGTACACTGAATGTTAGAAGAGACATTTTAGAAACTTTCTTGGAAGGTTCACTGTTATTACATAATTAAATTGCTAAATAATAAATATGGCTATAAAATAATTTATTATAAATCAATATTCTTCTAAAGCTTAAACTTCTTAAATTTTTAGGTTACTTATAACATATTATATTCGATTCTTTTTTTTTAACTTAACATAAAAAAATTTCGTACACTAATTACTTAAAAAATTCCATTAAAAGTTTTAATATCTTACTCCCCTCCTGGTAAAACTCTGGAAGTTGGCAATTACACCGAAGTGACTGCTATTTTATTAGTCTTCTGTACAATATAACTTTTTATTTTAAGTGCCCTGTTTTGCATACTTTTTAGCGACTTTTTAAAGTTGAATAGTCGCTAATTTGTTAGTAGGCTATTAAGTCGATTTCACGCCCCTTTAAAATGTTTATGACAATGCTTATTTTTTAAAATGATTAATATAATTTTTTTATGTCAGCCGCTTGTATGTACCGCCTTCACAGCTTTTGAAACTGTGAAAGCGGTAGTAATATAAAATAAAATCGGGAAAGATTCTTAATTTCTATTTTAAACCTTAAAACTAATTATCTATTAGATTTATATTTTAATTTGAAGTGTTTGTAGAATTGTGAACTGATTTAAATATCAAAGTGAGGTTAGATAAAGGTAAGGAGGTGGTTGACAGAACTTGGTCAAATATAAAATCAAACTTCCTGTATATCTTGATTGCCGTGTTTTTTTTAAGAAGTTTTAAGGGTGGTTCGTTTTGAAATGAAAGCACTGTATGTGGAAACCACAAGGGTACTATGGTGCTACGAATGCACCAGAATCGGACTTCATATTCGATGAATTAATAGCTCATCATTCCAGTAAACTCGGTACGGTGTGACCTGTAAAGGGCAACAAGACCTATTTACTGCTCTACGTGATTATGGTCTGGCACATTATGTGGCTAATAATTTGCAAATGTCTGGGGAGGTAGGTGCGGTTTTTTGTGGAAAGTTCAGAAAAATTTAAGAGCTATGTCCATCTAACCCCGCGTCGAATCGGAGGATTTTTATCAGTTCCACTTAAGCAGAGTAGAGAACTAAGAAGTTTATAGACAACTAAGAGGTCACAATTAAATTTTAATTTTTTTGATTTTTATCAGTTTCACTTCAGTCGAATAGACGCGTACAAGATTGGTTTTACAGCAACAATTCCTCGATACCTTGAAATCCGCAAACAAATCGGCTTTCAAGCTACATTTTCATAGTACTCTATGAAATATATTTCACATAATAATTTTTGTAGTAGGTTTAAAGATTTAAAGTGATAAAGAGGATCTACTTTTGTTAACTTACCTTCGTTGCCGCAAAAAGAAAAAGTAATCTAGGAAATTTTTGGTACATCGCTATATCTACAATAACATTAATAGAAGGTTATTTATTTTCGCCAAAGAATTATCAGAAGATGACACTAAATTTCAGACATTTTACAGAATGTATGGATACGGATGAATTAGTTATTATCAAGATCATACCTACTATATATACCTACTATTTTATAACTACTATCATTTTGTACAAGACCATGTCGCTCTAAATTGATAGCAGAGGAGTCATTACTTGCGCTGTAATAAGTATCGGTTGAAAATGGAGACGATGCTTCATCGTTGGGCGAAGGAGCGGCTGTGCTGACTGTTCTGCTGGTATAAAATCCACTTTACCACGATGACGCGACCTTTTTTAATTTAAATTGTTGTAAATTTCTATCCGACAGACTCTTTACATCAAGTAGTAAAGGTAAAAGAAACATCTTTCGATCATCACTTGATGCTTCTGAGGTCCTGTTTTTCATTTCATGGATATATGTAAAACAGCCACGTCAACTTCATCTTTTTGTGGTGGAACTTTCTTCTTTTTTCTGATTTAGCTGAGAGTATCTTAAGTGTAATATTAAGAAGATTCTACTATTGATTTATTGCTAGAATTCTCAGTATTGTTTTCAAATTCGTTTTCATTTTGAGGCTCCTCAGATGGTTCGGCTCGTCTGGCTTTCCATCTGGTTGCGTTATTCACTCAGTGTCTGGTAAAGAAATATTTCCAGTTTGCCTTAAATATTGGATTGGTCTTACATATGGAAATTGCATAACGTTGTGAAAGTAGTAGGGTTTTTTGCTTTTGACGAAGATCCACTTGTCGCTGGTTTTAGGCTTCGGATAAACCCATTGCGAATGTTCTTCCATTTTTCTTTACAATCAGTTACTACAAAGAATACATATTGTCTGAATTTGAATACAGACTGGCTTCTAAGTAATGTGCCAAAATTTTGCAAAAATCACGAGTGTAATTTTAAGTTCAAAATATTATCACTTTAAGTACTAAGATAAGTTTCTATATGGAAATATTTGGCAAAGTGAACTTTAGCACATTACTTTGAGGCAACTCTATACAATTATAATTCCATAAATATTTTTGTTTGTTTTAGGTATTTAGCTACTGGATGTACATTTGCTGCCCTAGCTTTATATTATCAAAGAGGTGAACGTACCATTGGTTTAATTATAGAAGAAACTACAAAGACCATATGGAATTCATTAAAAGGACTTTATATGAGTTTACCTCATGCAAATTTCTTTCCATTTTTCTTGCATAGAATGCAAATGAAGAAAGATGAAAAGATATATCAAAAAGATTTTATTAATTATGACAATTACCAAATTGTTTGGAAGCAGTTGACGGGAAATACATTAAAATTAAAAAATATCCAAATTCCGGCTCTTTTAATTTTAATTATAAAACTTATCATTCTGTTATTTGGCTGGGTTGTTGCAATGCTGACGGTATCTTCACTTCAATAGAATGCGGATATGCTGGAAGAAATAGCGATGGAGGCATCTTTCGAGTTTCGACATTTGGTCGTTGGCTGGACAGCAATAATTCTTTACCACCTTCAACTGACTTCCGCATGATCAAAGTGGTATTTAGTTCCCTTATTATTTCGCAGCAGACGGTGCATTTCCTTTAAGGAAAAAAATTATGAGACCCTACCCGGAAAGAAATATCAATAATATAATGCGAATTTTAAATTACAGACTCAGTCGAGTTAGAGAAAAAATATAGAGTGCACATCTGGTATGATGACTCAAAAGTTCCAGATTTTTCTGATATTTATAAGATGTCGAAAATACGAAACTAGGGTCTAAATAATTCAGTGAGGTTGCGTGTTATCAACTTTATTAGAAAAAAGGAAGGCTTAAGGAATATAAATACTTCAGCACTTACACCAGAAAATAACCAATAAAATGCTAGAACAATACCAGATATATGTTATTATAATTTGAATAATTGAATTGTTGATATAATGTTGTAATGTGATCTGTGTAGGTCTAGGCCTGATGATGCTCTGATAGGAGCGAAAGACGTGTAGCTTTTAAAAAATTATATGGATTTGATGAGACCGTGACTTTGTGTTTTTATCTTTGTTTTCGTTTGGTCTCTTAGAGAAAAAATGGATGATACGTTTCTATAATACCAGATATAGACAACTTAAATATAGATAAAACTTCTTTACCTCGACATCTGCAAAACTACTTGGCTTATTACTTTTTACACCTAATGTTTCTTTACCGTGGCATCGCTGTACGTCGAGCGATTTACAGGTTGTCTGCTTTAACGAATCCGCGCTGCGGACGGCTCATGTACAAATTTCTATTAAAACACAAGTGATGGTGCAGTAAATCTGTCAAATTTGTGACAAAAAATTACCTACACACTTTTTTTTGCGGAAATCGTTAAAAGAGTGTGCAAAAAGCTTAAGTTGAAATTTGTGATTTAGACGCGTACCGGGTTTTTGAAAAAAACTCAAAAGTTTTAAGGTAAGTTTTTGGAAAAATTTGCAAGGACAAAAAATGCCGGGGACATCATTTTCTACAACTCTTTTCATTGAGCGCACTTGCCGCGATGAAAATTACAAAAAGTAGATAGAGCCAAAATACCCAAAAAAGTGTTTTTTTCGCTTTTTGGGATAAAAAAAAATATTTATTGCAACATTGTCAATGAAAAAGTTGTTCGTCTCAGAAAAACCTACAAAATTCATTTAAAAAAATTTCTTGCCCGATAAACCGGTCTCTAGTTATAGCGTGTACAACGACCATTTTGCTTTGTATAATGAAATCAAGTTTTTTCATATTCAAAATATTTAAAAATGTTCCTCCATATTTACAATAAGAAAACATGTTTTCCATTTTCCATTGCAAAATTATAAATAATAATAAGAAAATTAAAAATATTATATGATTATTTAAGAAAATAGTATATGAATATTAACTTTGTAAAAATAAAATAAACTTAAATATAACATTGGTCAAAAGAGATATAAAAAAATTTTCATGCGCAGTCGTATAACATTTAAATTAAAAAAATATATATACATTATCTTGTTACAATATTCCTTGTTGGTAAACTGTGAAAGAATTCGATGAAAGCTGTTTCTTTCATGATAATCTTCATTTAAAATGTTTTGTAATTCATTTAAAGTGTGTTGTTTGTAATTCTTACTTTTAAATTATTACTTTAGAAATTATTATGCTTGCTCACTTTGATAAGCTTACATAAGATTTTTTCATCTTAAAATAAAGTACGAAAACAATTGTCGTTTATTATTTCACACATTTACAATAGGTGCAATTGTTTATTTACTTATTTATTTATTCAATAAATACATTATCGTGTAAATCATCGTTTTGCGATAATAATACATAGTAGTGCATGAGTGCACAATATAATAATAATGTAAACAAAGTGAAAACTAATAAAAACCTAATAAAATTAAATTAACTTACTCGGTGATGAACAGATGAACTGCGATATTCGTAAAAATAAAAAAAATCACAAAAAAAAGATCGTTATCGTTTATAAAAACCCTTTTGCAATAATAATGCATAAAAGTACATAAGTGCATAATGTATTAAAAATATAAACAAAGTTGGAAAACTTAGTAAAATTAAATAAACTTAATAAAATAAAATAAAAAAAAAATAACAAAAAAAGAAGATAATTATCGTGTATACATAATTCTTCCAATTATTGAGCAGAATCGCAGCGTAATTAAGAAGTAACCAAGAGTACGGGATTTTCCGACAATGTATTAGCGGTTGTGCATAATCTATTTTTTGAAAATTTTTTAGATGATTTTAGTAGGTTTTTTCCAGACGAACAACTTTTTCATTGACAATGCTGCGATAAGTAATATTTTTTTATCCCAAAAAGCAAAAAAAACACTTTTTTGGGTACTTTGGCGCCATCTATTTTTTGTAACTTCTATAGCAGCAAGTGAACTCAATGAGAAGAGTTGTAGAAAATGATGTCCCCGACACATCATTCTCGAGATAAATGAAATCCAAAAAACTAATGAGTTTTTTCAAATACCCGGTACGCATCGAGGTCACAAATTTTAAGTTAAGCTCTTTGAATGCTCTTTTAACGATTTTAACGCAAAAAAAAGTGTGTAGGTACTTTTTGTCAAAACGGCCGTTTTTTTCGATAGATTTACTGTACTATGAGTAGCACAAAAGCGTATACACATGTTGCATTTAATACGAATCTACGACGAGAACCTCCGTGTGCAGAATGCCTTAAGCTGAAATACGGACTCGATAATTTAAACTGGAAGATGACGTGGTCTTTAGATTTACTGAAGCGCAAGTTCTGGTATATTGGTATTTTCCATCAAAGTCTTTATTTGAGAAAAGCAAGGATTTTTACTTCTACAAGAGGGCCTGGTATTAGAGAGGAACCTTCGACCTAAGCTTAGGAAGAGGGTAGTGTAACGATCATACTGCCAGAAATATACCAGCTGTCCGACATTCAAGAATTATCGATAGAGCGAGCGTGACATCTTAAGGCTTGACATCTCAAGTTAGCGAAAGTTTTGGAGCTATGCTTTATCTAATATACAGTGCATCCCAAAAGTTATGTCTAAATTCATTTAAAATTCACGGGTGTGTTCGAAAAAAAAACACTCGGACCCGTCGATTTTTATTTTAAGTTGTGCATTTTTGTACGTGAAGTTTTTATATATAGGGTTGATCAAAAATAAATTACGACCATCAACTTAATTTTTTCAAATGAAAGCACCTTTTTTTATTTTATCTTTGAATTTCGCGTGAATTCTACGCGAAACGCTACTGTTTCATGCATCATGTCCTATACCTAAAGACAAGAGTTAGGTATCGAAAAAAAGATTATTCATGTAACAAACAAAAAAAGATTAAGTTCAGTTATTTAAAACTTTTGTTAAAATCTTTTATTTGAAAATTTTGTCTATTCACACTACTGCCATTCAAACAACGTAGCTTCGTCGGAAAAAATAATATTTGTTACTAAATTATTATTTAGATTGCACGTGTTTTGTAAGCGTTTACAAAACTCATTTCGCCTATCGAAATCGTCATCAAATAACTCTTGCACAGAAATAACTTTGTAGGGGGATATTTGTGCTTTTTAACTATTCGGTGAACTATAGATTTCGCCATGTGTAAATTTGCCCCAATCTGCGACAGAGGAGTGCGTGAATTTTCTTCCAAAGAAAGCAAAACGTCAAGTTGTTCATTTTCATCTCGAGCAAGACGACCAGATTCAGTTAATGTTTGGTCGTCTTTTTTTCGATAACTGTTGACTTTAGGTATAGGACATCATGCATGAAACATACGTAGAATTTCACGCGAAATTCAAAAATGAAATAAAAAAAGGTGCTTTCATTTGAAAAAATTAAGTTGATGGTCGTAATTTATTTTTGAGCAACCCTGAATATACAAACTTCACGTACAAAAATGCGCAACTTGAAATAAAATTCGAAGGTTCCGAGCGTTTTTTTTTTCGAACACCCCTTGAATTTTAAATGAATTTAGACATAACTTTTGGGATGCACTGTATAAAGAGCTCTCGGTTCTAGAAGGCCGGTTGAATACCAAATACTAGCGCGACTTTTAAACTGAAATAAATAGTAAGGACTAAATACAGTGTAAATAAGTTTATCCAGTAAGTCGTAAAAGATCAGTCAACTAAGTATTTTGCTACACCGGGTGCTTTAATATAAACCTATACGTAGAGTGTATGCAAGATGTTCTTATAACTTATCTTGCATAGTCTAGCCAGTTGTTTTCAAAAAATGTTTATAAAAATTACGAAAAACTGAAATTTGCGTTATTAATTAGAAATTGGCAATATTTGTAGAATAACAGTCTTCAAGAATTTCTGATATTTAGAACTAGAAGGTTATTAGAGCATGAATAACAGTGTGGTAGCAGTAAATACCCTTCTACTATAGTTATTGTCGATATATAGAGATGGCGCTGTACAACGAATAGTACGGTAGTTATAAGTTTCCTTAGTTTTTTTCATTTTAAGTTAAATGCTGTTTGTATAAAGTGCTAATTACTAGCTTAATTAATTTTTAACATCAGGTGTTACATCTAAAATTATTATTTTATAACAGTAATAACTCGTAATTACAAAAACTCCTCTTGGACTTTTAGGGGTCTTCTATATATGTAATTCTATTAGTAAATATGAGTCCTAGCCTTAATGATCACTTAAAATGTATTGCCCAATAGGTGAATAGAGTTTTCGAACCACTTATTTCTCAAAGTTAATGCTAATGATATTTAATTATAGAAAATTGCTTTTTCAGTTGCTTTCATGTTTTTACTTTTCTTTATTTTTTTAAATTAATTTTGGTTAGCTTTAGAAATTATTTAAAACATTATTAGAACATTATTTTAAAAAACTTTACTGTAACAGGTTTTTTATATCTTTCATTTTTATAAAGTTCTGCATCACTCTAAAATTTAACTTATTTTATTTAATGTATAATTTATTCTTTAATGGTCTATAAGGCGCTTATTGTATGGTTATTTCTATTTTTCTAAGAACTTTCATACGGCTGTAATCTCGTGTGATTTGTTTGCAAAAAATACAGACAAAATAAAGTTTTACAACATATCCTCTAAATAAATCCATATCCGGAATATTTATTTTTAAATGTAAAAATTTTGTTACTAATGTAATCCCCGATACCTTATTATTCAATATCTTCCCAAAAGTTTTCTTTAATGACGTTGTTATGAATGTCCTGAATATAAATTGTTTTATTATAAATGATCTTTTACGTAAGGATTTTAAAGTATACTCTCTAACCGTTTAATACTAATAATTACTATTATTCAATCAACGCTCTAACTGAAACCTTAGACGAACCCACAAGAATGACTAAACATAGGGGCATCCTTACTAATTCTGTTTTTTTTATATATATATATATTGTAACGAAATTCGGGAACACACCTTTATTGTCAACGTCAAAAACACTAACCTAACTCGCCTTGACTGTCGTTTAATTGTTTCCAAGGTAAAAACTGACTAAACAATTAAAACTGAATGATTTGTCACGAAGCGCGTCCTTTTTAAAACCCGATGGAACAGTTTCGAAATATTTAGAATTATCTTCATTGTTTTTGCCCAAAGAGACCAATAATTTTAGGAGAATACTGACAGTCAAAGCAAGCAAGTATACAAATTCTAGAAAATTAGAACTACAGGGATTTACAATAATATAACCTAAATAACCTAAATTGGGGCCAAAATGGGGCTCTCAAACAAGATGAACTACTTAAAAACTAAACACTATAGATGAAAATAATAAACCAAACGTAAGTAGAACCCTAAAGAAACCCTACGAATCAACTTTAACTACAGAATACTAATAAAATTGTACAAAAACTAGCAGAATAATTAACGTATTTACATTTTCATAATACTGCTCCCCTCTCAAGTTTGATCGTCCCGATCAAACATGGGACCACCTGAGTCATGATAGGGCGCTAGCCGGACGATGTTTACAATTTTCATCTTCGCTGTCGGATGTCGTTGGATACGGTACACCACGTCGTTGATTCTGGTGACCACATTGAATGGACCTTCCCAATCCTTCTGGAGCTTTGGTGACTTGCCCTTCGTCCTCCGTGGATTGTATAACCAGACTTTATCCCCAGGATTAAAACCGGTAGAATTTGCCTTTATGTCATAACGTGATTTCATTCTGTTACTTTCTAGATGAAGTTTATCCCGTGCTTGTTCGTGAACAATTTGTAAACGCTCTTGTAAATGGTCGACGTACTCCTCAAGGGTTTCAGACTTATGGGGTCTTCCAGTAATAATGTCCAAAGGTAAACGAAGTTCATCACCGTAGACAACTTTTGCCGGGCTTTTTCCAGTTGACTTGTGGATAGAAGAACGATATGCCAATAGGAATGGTTGTATACAGGTATCCCAGTCGGTTTGCTTAGAGTTTACTACCATCTTTAAATAGGTTTCAAATGTGCGGTTAAATCTTTCAACCATTCCATCAGACTGAGGGTGTAGTGGGGTTGTACGGGTCTTATTGATTCCCAGCAACTGGCATACTTGTTGGAATATTTGTGACTCAAAGTTCCTTCCTTGGTCTGAATGTATTTCTCTGGGTACACCAAATCGACAAATCCAGTTCTGGAACAGCACTTCAGCTACTGTCGTTGCTTCTTGGTTTGGAATCGGATACACCTCGGGCCACTTACTAAAGTAATCCATAGCAACAAGAGCATATCGGTTTCCGGAGCTACTAGTAGGAAAGGGTCCTGCTACGTCTATGGCAATTCGTTCAAAGGGTGCACCAACAAGATACTGCATCATCTTTCCTCTTGTCCGGGTTTTTGGGCCCTTGCTTGACGAACACTGCTCACACTCTCGGCACCAGCGTTCAACATCTTGATGACTGTTCAGCCAGTAAAACCGTTCTCTCACTTTTGCCAAGGTCTTACTAACTCCAAAATGTCCTCCGCCGACACCGCCATGAACAGCTTCAAGGACTTCCGGAATACGTTTTCGAGGAAGGACTGTCAGATATGTCTTTTCTTTTCCATCTACGCTCTCCCAGACTCTTTTTAATAATCCATCTTTTATAACCAATGAATTCCATTGAGACCAATAAGCTTTAAGTTCTGGAGATTTGTCAGAAATGTCTTTCCATTCTGGTTTTGAAATTTCTCGAGATTTCAGTTCGTAAATAAGACCAAATACTGGGTCATCACACTGATCTTGGATTAAACTAGCTACATCCCACTCTTTAGAACTGTGAAGGCCAAGACGATTACAAGTAAATATCTCTGGATGCTGTTTTGATTCCTTTTTAAAACAATGTTGACATGTTTCAATACAGGGTCTTCTCGATAAAGCATCGGCATTTTGGTGATATGCGCCTTTCCTATGTTCTATTGTAAAGTCATACTCTTGTAATCGTTGAAGCCACCTTGCTATTTGTCCTTCGGGATTTTTAAACTGAAACAGCCATTTCAACGAAGCATGGTCGGTTCTAAGGATAAATCGTTGACCATACAAATATTTATGGAAATGTTCAATAGCTTTTACTGCTGACAATAGCTCTCGTCTGGTGACACAATAGTTTCTTTCTGGTTTTGATAACGTTTTACTGAAATAAGCTATCACGTGCTCGCCATCTTCATATTTTTGTGATAGAACGGCCCCAATTCCAACATTACTCGCATCGGTATCCAAAATAAAAGGTTGTCCAGGAATCGGATATGTTAAAATTGGAGATGTGCATAGTGCTCTTTTTAACCATTGAAATGCTTCTTCACAGTCTGTTGACCAACTAAATACCATTTTGTCCTCCGTGAGCTTATGTAGAGGCTTTGCAAGATTAGCGAAATTTCTTACAAATCTTCTGTAATAGGTACAAAGGCCCAGAAAGCTTCTTAACTGGTGTTTATCAGTGGGTCGTGGCCAATTTTCGATTGCCTCTACTTTATCTGGATCAGTCTTGACACCTTTTTCTGATATTACATGGCCAAGGTATCGAACTTCTTTTTGAAATAAGCAACATTTTTTAGGACTTAGCTTCAGGTTGGCCTCTCGCAGTTTAACAAATACCTCTTGAATATTCTTTAAATGATCTTCAAATGTTTTTCCCAGTATGATGACGTCATCCAGATAAACCAAACATGATTCCCAAGTCATTCCACGTAAAACTGTTTCCATAAGTCTCTCAAACGTAGCTGGAGCATTGCAGAGTCCAAAGGGCATTACTGTAAACTGCCAAAGTCCCGTTCCAGTCGAGAATGCGGTCTTTTCTTTATCTTCTGGATGCATCTTTACCTGCCAGTATCCACTCTTTAGATCGAGTGTTGAGAACCATTGTGAACCTGATAACGTGTCCAGGGTGTCGTCAATTCTTGGTAGGGGATAACTGTCTTTCTTGGTAATGTCATTCAGTCGCCGATAGTCTACACAAAATCTAGTGGATCCATCCTTTTTCTTTACTAGCACAACTGGAGATGTCCAAGGACTCTGAGAAGGTTCTATCACTCCTTGTGTCCTCATTTCTTGAAGCATTGAGGAAACTTCTCCTTGTTTAGCTATCGGAATTCTTCGAGGTGCTTGTTTAATCGGAGCATTGTCTCCAGTGTTAATTCGATGCTGCACCAAATCAGTTCTTCCCAGGTCATTATCGTGCAAGGAAAACACATCTTGATTTTCTTCAAGAAGACGTCGCAATTTACTACACTGGTCCATGGTTAAATTGGCAGATGATTCTTCAAATAGGTTTTGTAAACATACAGGAAAAGGTCTGTTTGAATAACGACTTCTATCAGCATTTTTCATGACTGCCACTACTTCAGAGCATACGCCAATGTTCTCTCCTTGTTTCAGGTGTTGATCATATCCTTTTAAATTTACCATTCGAACCAAAACAGTAGATTTCTTCTGCGTAGATAAAGTCTTGGCTGGAAAAATTCCTTTACCATATAGTTTGCAGTTTTCCATGGGCTCAATCAAAACAGTTTCTCCCTCTTTTCCTCCAGTTGTAGCATTAATCACCACCTCTGAATTTGCTGGTATGGTAATATCCTTGAATAACTTAACGACTCTGGTATTTACTTTATCTTCATATAGGTGGTGCATAAAAATCTCTTCATTTCTCGTCGTCAATATCCGGTTATATACATCCATTTTAAACTGCTGAGCATTCATAACATCTAATCCTAATATGACATCATCCATGATTTCTGCCACTAATACTGGCTGTTGAAATGTTGTTAAGCCAATGGTGACTGTAGCTTCATGCAATCCAAGAATCGGGA
Organism: Anthonomus grandis grandis; assembly: GCF_022605725.1. NCBI lineage: Eukaryota > Metazoa > Arthropoda > Insecta > Coleoptera > Curculionidae > Anthonomus > Anthonomus grandis. The sequence continues at coordinate 13,874,538 of NC_065552.1, read as the reverse complement.
TCCTTTTTCCATTTGCAGACTCCAGAATTAAATTGGGTGGTGCTGAAAGCCTACAGTGTGCTACGATGTTCGGCTTCACGATAGTATGACTTGATCCTGTATCCACTACCATCTCACATTCACGGCCGCATATTTTTCCCGGTACTACCAAGCTCTCTCCAGGATGTGGCAGCCGGTTTAGTCTTATACGTGGGGCTTGGTAGCACCCATCTCTTAAAGGCTTGGGGCATTGACGTTTAAGGTGCCCCTCCTCATTACAATTCCAGCATTGCAATGGTCTTTTAGGTTTCCTCGCTAATAATGATTCAATCTTCTTTAGGCGATCTTCGAGATCACTTTCCGGAGTTCTGATTTGTCTTATTCGTGTCTGCCTTCTAGTTGCTTGAAAAGCTGCCTCATACTCTAGTCCATGGGCCAAAGCTTCTGAAATACTTTTATGATGAGCCATCCTTAGGGCGTGGTTAGTATCTGGATCTCGAACTCCGTCAATAAAATAATTTATAGAAATTTGTTCTCGGAACTCTGTTGGGGCTGAAGGGTAAGCCAGATTTACTAATCGAGCAACATCGGCCTCAAACTGTTGAAGTCCTTCCTCGGGTTGTTGTCTTCTAGATTTCAATTGAGCCTGGTACACTTGTTGTAGATGGGCTTCACCGTATCTCATCTCTAAGGTACGCACCAGTACGTCGAAATTGAGCTGATCCTCAGATGGCACCATTCTTAATATTTCTGTAGCTTCTCCTCTAAGGCTTAGCTTAAGATTGATTGCCTTTTCTTCGTTATCCCAGCGATTTCCCCTAGCAGCGGCCTCAAATTGATTTAAATAGGTACTCCATGCTTCTTTGCCGTCGAATTTTGGTGGCTTTACTTTCATCATTGTTTGCATTCTAGGATCGGGATAAAGAGGGGTCTGTTTTACTTTCATCTCTAGTTCTTGGATCTTTTTTTGTACTTGTCCCAATTCTTCTTCTACTATTGCTTCAAAGTTAGTCATTAATTGTTTCTGATTCTTCTCCAGATCTTCTTTAAGTTGTAAAACTCGTTCCTCTTGTTTTCTGTCTCGTTCTTCCTGCTCCTTTTTAAGATTATCTTTTAAATTCAGTAAGTCATCTTTCATGGTTCGAATCAGGTCTTCATTTTCTTTCTTCAGGTCAGATTTAATTGTCTTAAGTAAATCTTCCTGTTTCTTATCTCGCTCTTCCTGTTCTTCCCTCTGTTTACGGTCTCGTTCTTCTTGTTTACGGTCTCGTTCTTCTTGTTCTTCCTTTTGTTTACGGTCTCTTTCTTCTTGTTTGCGGTCTCGTTCTTCTTGTTCTTCCTTCTGTTTACGGTCTCGTTCTTCTTGCTTGCGGTCTCGTTCTTCTTGTTCTTCTTTCTGTTTACGATCTCTTTCTTCTTGTTTGCGGTCTCGTTCTTCTTGTTCTTTCCTCTGCTTACGCTCTCGTTCTTCTTGTTCTACTTTTTGCTCGTCAAACTTCCTCAATAGCAGCTCCATCAATTTCTCGGTCTCCATCTTGGCCTGAGTTCTTGTTAAAGGCATCCACTAAAATGAGCTTCCAAATATCCTTTACTTCTGACACCAATTGTAACGAAATTCGGGAACACACCTTTATTGTCAACGTCAAAAACACTAACCTAACTCGCCTTGACTGTCGTTTAATTGTTTCCAAGGTAAAAACTGACTAAACAATTAAAACTGAATGATTTGTCACGAAGCGCGTCCTTTTTAAAACCCGATGGAACAGTTTCGAAATATTTAGAATTATCTTCATTGTTTTTGCCCAAAGAGACCAATAATTTTAGGAGAATACTGACAGTCAAAGCAAGCAAGTATACAAATTCTAGAAAATTAGAACTACAGGGATTTACAATAATATAACCTAAATAACCTAAATTGGGGCCAAAATGGGGCTCTCAAACAAGATGAACTACTTAAAAACTAAACACTATAGATGAAAATAATAAACCAAACGTAAGTAGAACCCTAAAGAAACCCTACGAATCAACTTTAACTACAGAATACTAATAAAATTGTACAAAAACTAGCAGAATAATTAACGTATTTACATTTTCATAATAATATTATATATATATATATATATATATATATTTATTATACTATTTTATATATATATATATATATATATATATATGCGAACGTAAAGGTTGGAATAAATTCATTTAAAATTCAGGGGTATGTTCAAAAAAAAAAACGCTCGGACATGTCGATTTTTATTTTTAACTGCGGGTTTTCTTACTATAATTTTATGTATACAGAGTGGCCCAAAAATAAGTTACGGTCATCAACGTAATTTTTTTAAATGTAAACACCTATTTTTTATTTTAGATTTAGGTTCTACATCAAATTCTAAGTACATTTCATGTACCATGTCCTATACCTAAACTCGACCGTTGACGATTGAACACAATAAAAGGCTATTTTTGGAAGAGTTATTTATATCAAGCAAGAATACATACAAATATTTTAATTAATTTATTAAGTGTTGAAAATGGCTGCCACGAACCTCTTGGCAATATCCCAGTCGATGCTGAAATTCTTGTAAAACGTTATCGATAACAGAAGGTTCTATCAATCTTATTTCTTCCGTTATTCTTATTTTTAAGTCTTCAATGTTGTTTGGCCGATTAACATAAACTTTGGACTTAAGATACCCCCACAAAAAAAAATCTAAAGGAGTCAGATCCGACGATCTGGCCGGCCATTCAATTGCACCCCTCCGACCAATCCAACGTCCAGGGAAAACGGTATCCAGGTACTGGCGCACGGGACGAGTGTAATGGGCTGGAGCTCCATCTTGCTGATACCATAAGGAATTATCTAATATATCCGGGTCTTCTGGATCGGGGAATAAAGTGGCAAGGCATGGAACCAAGTCATTTTCTAAAAACTCTAAATACCTCTCACCATTCAAGTATCCTTCAAAGAAAAAGGGCCCTATAACCCTGTTTTCAATCACCCCCGCCCAAACATTTACTTTTTGAGGGACTTGGCTGTGGCACTCCATCATCCAGTGTGGATTTTCAGTAGCCCAATATCGGCAGTTTTGCCGGTTTACACTACCATGAAGACAAAACGTTGCCTCATCAGAAAATACAATTTTTTTTTGAAAATTGTGGATTAGCATGGCACAAGTCCATAAGTCTCTCACAAAATTCTAAACGCCTATCTGGGTCATCTTCATTTAGTTCATGAACCAATTGAACTTTGTAAGGGTGCCATTTATTTATACCTAAATACTTAACGACGGATGTCTGGGATATCTGATTTTCTAACGCAATATATATATACATTTCAACAGGTGGTTCTTGACGTTTTGTGTGGCATTTTTTACAATCTTCAAGACAAAAAGATGTCTCAAAATTTGTAACCACATTTAAAACCATTTTTGCATAAGGAATCGGTCTATTCTCAAATGTCACTGAAAACAAATCTCTACATTGTACTGCCGAATTGCCTCTATAAAACCATTTAATTAGTTGAACTCTTTTGGAAGGGGTATAAACAGCCATAGTGAAAAAAACACGAAAATAACGCTCAAAAATTATTAATGCAATGTGCAGTAACACAGCAAAGTGAGGTCTGCTGACTCCCGGTTAAAAAATAAAAACGAAAAATTCCGCCGCCTGCAAGCCGCAACCAAGCGGTGTTGCCATTATTTTGGGTAATACGTAGCTCACGATAACACGATCTGTATAACTTAGCTTATCATGAATTAGTTTTTCTAGAATGTAAACTAATATTTATTAAGTTGCCACCGAAATTCATAAAATACAGACAACATACAAGCAAAAATTTATGTGTGGGCGGGAATCATCGGAATTCGAATGATTGGCCAACTTTTTGTTATACTTGGTGTTAGATATTTTCAGTTTTTACGTTGTTTGCTTCATCCTTTGATTTAATAATTAAGAGAAGCATTTCCAACTCTATATAGAAACCTCGACGAAAGATTTTAATCTACTTTTAGCAAGATGGTGGACCTCTCCATAATGCAGCCAATATTTAAAACATATCAAAATAAATGGATTGTATGGAGGAGAACAATTGAGCAGCCAGTACAGTTGTTTGATCTAACCCATTAGATTTTTATCTGAAGGATTCTCTCAAAATCAAAGTGTATTACACAAAGCCAAGAAATATTTATGATTTAAAATATTGGATAAGGCTCAAAATTCGAAAAAAAATTTTATATGTTCATATATTTTTTTGGGTATAAAGTGGCTGCCATCAATAAACCATTTTTTACTGATTTACGACAAAATTTAATTATCAAAAAAAATGTTGCTATAATATTATGCATTTTAATCAGCCGATCAATTTCAGGTAGCCTTAGTTTTATCACCGATGGGCTAAATAGTAGTTATTTCGTTGTAATAGTAATAGTATTTGCAAATTAAGCCTAAACGTGGATTATCAAAAATAAAAAACTTTTGTTTTTCAATAAATGAGTCTTTAAGTTAAAAATTAAATGTTACAAAGGTTTTAGCATGAAAATCCAGACGGCGTAAAATTACAGCTGTTAGACTTCTTTCCATTAGTTATAGATACTCCAGACCAGGTCCAGCTGGAGCAACCTTTGCTTCCACATAAAATATATACTGGCATACTTTTGGAAGTACCACTCATGCTTCCAGTAATACTTTGCAAATTTAAATGAGTGATTGGAATATTATTAGATGGACTATTTGTTGACTTTCCATCTTTGTAGTCTTGTTGAATATTAATTCCATAGTTTGTTATACCTACCAAATTTTTTAGATAAAACCGCAAGTTAAACATTTTTTTTTCATACTTACCAGATAATTTAATGTTTTTATAGGTAACAAGATTAATAGTACCAGTGCCAGCATCCGTATGGGTTTTAACATGAATGCCATTTCTAGAGTTTACGACGTTACAGTCGGTAAAAGTTACATTCTTTACGGTATTGGCACTACCACTACTAGAGCTTTGTCCTACTGACAAACTTAATCCATGACCACCACTGCATGTTAAGTTTTTGAAAATCAGGTTTGATCCTTGGTTTACAGCTACGCAGTCATCTTGATTCTTTACTTCGCTGTTTTGCACTGTAATGCCTGAGGAGCTTGAAATATCAAACCCATCGGTGTTCTTTCCACCAGCCTTAATAAATATAAAATTATTAGAAAAATAAATTCAATGTTTATTTGCATGTTAAAAATACTTACAGAATCTCCAGCAGAAACATCGATTGTCCACTTATTTAGAACAGTATTGCTTGCGCTGTTTATCGACACGCACTGGTGTGGACAGTTCAATAATTTAATATTTTGTAGTAGTGATCCTCCAGTAGTTTTAATTTTAAAGAATTTTGGTTTTTTCACTCCTTTATCTCCCTTTCCATCCCAATATTTTGCACCTAGAAGTGAGTTATAGAAAATAAGAGAAAATGCAAGATCTTCCTTTAAGGAGAGAGAATTTACTGTTAAAAAGTTTAAAAAATTGATAAAATTTAACTGGCATTGTTATATCACAGTCGCTAATTTGTATGTGATATAAAAAATGTAGTTACCTAAGCCATCAAGTTTTGATCCAGATGCCCCCTTAACAGTAACCTTACTTCCTGACACTTGGACTAAAGGACCGGCCCAGTTTGAGTGTGCAAAAGTGATGGTTCCTTCAAAAGTCAATGTGGCTCCAGTTTTTAAATTTAACGTTAAGGTCTGACCAGCGGGTACAGTAATACCTTTAATCACTATGTTGGAGCAACTGGATATGGCTTTACTGACTGCGTCATACGAGGTTACAGTACAACTGTCTTGTAACGGGGAAGACAAAGCTACCCAAATTAGTGCAGAAGTAAGTATTAGAACCCGATACATTTTTGACAATTATAAATCGTTTTGTATGGTTTCTAGCTTTATATATAAATTTACGGTAAAATATTGCATTTTAGAAGTATGACTTTATTTATTTTGTAGATTTATATCTCTTAAGTACAATAAATAGAATAACAGTTTAAGTATTTTTTGTACAAGTGTTTCTAAGTAGTTTTATATGTAGATTTAATCAAATATTAAGAAATTCTCAAGTTAATCATTAATTTTTACAGATAATGTAGTTGAATTAATTATCTTAATATTTGAAACACTGAATTATCTTTAAAACATTGAATAATTAAAATATTAATTATATTACCTCTAGATAATGTAGTATTAAAGATAAATAACTTCCTAATAATTTTAATTGTTTTTTTTCCAAAATATAAACTCGTATTATGACTGAAATAAAAAACTTCTACTAACTGCAATATAATATATAGATACTATAATTTTATATCAGAATTAGTATCGTAAATTAATAAACGCTCATGACTAAACAACAAGCGTTTCAGCAAAAAAATTTCTCGTTTATTTTACTAATTGCAACACTTTTCGATGACGAAAATTTTGATGAAATTTAGACTTACGATTTTGGCACTAAAATTAGACTTTTTCAACTAAATATCAAATTATTATATTACATATTTATCAATTTACTTTGCAGATTAAGACTAACAGTAGCTAAAGACTGTAAAAGAAAAAAAGCTGAGTTACAAGTTGTCAGCATAATCTGCAATTGTGTAAATATTCTACAAAATAATTTTACATTTTTCTTGTGTTGATGCTTATCCCTTCTTCTCCTCTTTAATCCTTCAGGTTAATAGAATGATTAAAGGATTTAATTACAGTTTCAATTCAATAATGAAAGAACTAGAAGTACATCGTTTATTTTCGTATTTTTAAAGGACAAATTTAATAGTAGGGCTTAATTATGCAGATTGGGAAAAGTGCTGGATTGTCAGAGAAAAAAACTAATAAAACTGGTTTAAAAAATGGAATGGAGTAGTAAATTTGTCACGAAATATTTTGATTACATTAATGTTGCACTAGAAACTTCTATCTATAAAAAAATAACTATAACTACTAAAAAAATATTTAAATTTTTTGATTTATATATTGCTAAGTGGTAGAAAGACAGGAAAAATATAAAAACAATTTTTATACGAACATTTTTATTTATAAATGTCAATGAAACTCAGCTCCAGCTAATTTCGACTAAAAATTATTAGAAAATAAAATGTTAAAAAAAAATTGCAAATTAAGTGTTTCATTCCAATATGGAACATAGGAGTATTTAACGTGGAGTGTGAAATGTTTAGTGGAGGAATCTTTTGTAAGGTGGTAAATAAGTTTAGATGGGGAGAAAAAGAAAGCACAATGAACTGACAACTGACAATACACAAGATTATTTATTTGTATGTTTCATGAAAATGTATTGTCTTCAGGAATATACGTACTAACAATAATTTATATCCCAAAATTGGTTGCGGTAGCTAAAGTAGTTCCGAAGCTATAAAACCAAAAGTAGTTTTTAAAAGTTATCTTCAAAGAGCTCTAGCTCCCCGAGGCAGTATTTCCGGAACCATGTTCATATGAACTATTTTTTTTGACGTTTTCTATCTACCCTAGAAATTTGTAACATAATCAACGGAACACCCTATATATTTTTTAGGGAGTTTCTAGATAAAGCAGTAAATAAAAAAATGAATTCTAAATAATCTTAAACAAATATGTGTTAATGTTTTGCTTTTACATTCCTTGATTTAGTATACGGTATATGTTTTATAATATGCTTATACAGGGTGTCCCAGTTCATGTAGGAAATCTCTCGGATTCAGGTAGAACATCGAAAAATAATACCGAACATTCCTATAAAAAAATTCCTACAGGCCTTCTTTACGAAGATACAGCCTCCTAAGGGACGCTGCTGGAAATTGGTTTTTCATATATTACTTTTAAACTACCCAGTAGAATTTAATAAAAATTTTAGGTGATGAACACTATTAGGGATCTCTTAAAATGACATCCTTAGAAATACATTTACCTTGTTTAACGGTTCATTAATTCCTGCCCAGATATTTATTGATTGGAATTGATGTGATTATGAGAAATAATAGTATCACGGGGATTTTCATCAGCCCATACATGCGAGTTATGTAAGTTTTCAATTCCATTTTTGGTAAACCCTGCTTCATCCGTAAAAAGAATCGTGTTGATAAAGTTAGGGTTATTTCGCTGCTGATCTAACAGCCAGTTTGCGAAGTGTATTCTAGGAGCAAAATCTCTGGGCAGTAGTTCATGCACTTTTTGTAAGTTATATGGGTACAACAGTTGTTCTTGAAGTACCATATGTACAATTGTTTTGGACGAATGAAGCTGAGCGGCTAATTTTCGAGTACTCGTTGTAGGAGCGTCAGGTACGTGCTGTTCTCCTCCGACCACTATTATTCTTTTTTTTCAAAACATCCTAAAATTGCATTAAGGAAATTTAATAGTATTACCTCATTAAGCGGAAAACAGAAACCTACCAGTTTCCCTTAGACGTTGATCAACACGTTGAAATATTTTCTGATCAGGGCGGTTATTCTGTAATTTTGGAGGAAGTGACACTTTCTCCTGAGAGAAGGGATCTCACATCACGTTCCTATCTCTAGATATAAAAATTAGTATTCTGTAATAGCAGTGACCGTGTGGTGAACGATCATCACAATCATGTAATTCTTACAGCGTTGCCAGATTCTCGACCAATAGAATACGCGCGCTCATACGTTCGACGCGCCGCTGACCTGACAAGGATTTTGACATTTGACGTACCGGATGCCGGGTATTTATTTTTTTGTACAACGGATTAAAAGACATTTTGTCTTTTCAATTTGTAAATTCAATCAATTGTCTTTGTTAGTATTACCACTTTAATAAATTAGAAATTAGATATAAGTAGTCCGTGGTATTAAAATGGCAGAGTGTAATCGATCGACCCCCATGACCAATGGACAAAAAAAAATTGTAACTGAGTTGATGAAAAAACACCCCCAGATACAAAGTGGACTATTTTCAAATAGTTTTACAAAGAAAGACGCCCAAAACTTGTGGGAAAACATCACTGTAACGCTAAATGCATTCCCTGGGGCATCCTGTAAAACTTGTGCTTACAAGTTTGGCGAAAAGTAAGTGAAACATTAGGGTAAAAAGCTTGCATATATGGAGTTACCACTTCAATTATATCACGGGCAAGTTCTTTGTTTACCCTGAATCTTTTTATAAAAGTTTGGTCAGTTAATGATGCAAAGGGATCAATCCTTTGGAAAACTTGCCTTTCTCCTTCCAAATCTTCTTCAGCATCACGGAGGTTTCCCAATACCTTAAATTTAGTTACAGAAAAGTTCCATAAGAATAGTCAGAACAGTGATTTTCTGCAAATTAATAAACAATAATGTTACCTATTATTAATATCTACCTCATTAGCGATTAGCAGCTCAGCAAAATCCATAATATGGTTATTATTATACACAATAATAATAATCAGAGGAATTTTTTTATAATCAGAACCAACAAACCAAACAAAACAACGCTATTTTTTTTGGATTTTCATCGCCCACGCGTCTTTCTGTCACCTGTCTCGGAAGTTAGGTTAGGATACCCTTCTCCCTCACAATTTAGCAGTAGAACTGTGATCACGCATTTTTCGCACGATGTGAGCGCTCCCCTGTTTACAGAATAAACTTTTAGTAATTTTCGAGTGAGCTCCGCCCACTTCTCGTGTGAATGTTGTTTCACGCGTTTACAGAATAGCCGTCCCGGAATAATGCGATTGGGAAATCTTTATTCGTACAATCTTTTTGCTTCCAATGCATTGCAAGACGCCAGACCATACATAAGATGCATATCTGCATACTCAATAAAAGTAAACTCCATATTTTGAGTAAGATTTTGACGTAATTTAAATTAAAAGTTACCAAAAATTAAAAAAATATTATCAAATAAAGGATGAATATGTTGACAAAGATTAGGTTTAAATGATAGGTATTTGCTAAATTTGGAGTATAGCAACGTTTGTAACAATAATGCGTTCAAAAATGCAAAAATTCCGATAAATAAGTCAGGTACAACACAATTGGTTTACATTTTTTTTAGTTTTTTTTATGTTTAGTTTTTATCTTAAGAATAACAAAAAAGAACTAAACGTATAATAAATAAGAAATATTTTGTAAAAGTATTTTTTAGGACACCACTGTATTTTTAGGAACATGTATTTTTTTTTTAAATTAAATGACTTACATCGAAATTTTCTGGTCTTTGATAACTGGCGTACTTATTTAAAAAAAATAAAAAAAAAACATTGGCTCGTTTATTATTTTTTTTCTCCAAAACGGTTCATTTTATCGATAATGAACAAGAGCACCTTTTTTTAGCCTAGGGTTGGGTTGGGTTGGTAGGTTAGGTATCCAAATTTATTTTTTTTAGACTTTAACATACAGGGTATTAAAAATATACGCATTAAAGTGTACAACCTAGTCCGTCCCTGGTAAAGTAAATAAGGTAAATGTATTTTAAGGATGTCATTTTAAGAGGTCCCTAATAGTGTTCATCACCTAAAATTTTTATTAAATTCTACCAGGTAGTTTAAAAGTAATTTATGATAAACCAATTTCTAGCAGTGTCCTTTAGGAGGCTGTATCTTCGTAAAGAAGGCCTGTAGGATTTTTTTTTATTATAACGTTCGGTATTATTTTTCGATGTTCTACATGAATCCGAGAGATTTCCCACATGAACCGGGACACCCTGTATAGATATAGTGCACTAAATATATAAACCAAATATAGTTTTTTACGATAAAAAATAGTCTTAGAGAAAAGAAAACACCATCTTGTGAAGATAGTATTTGATTTTTAATAAAAAAAAAATTTCTTGTCATTCAATCGTTTAAAAGAATTCAATCGTTCACCCCTTGGAATATTCCAAGAATAGCTTCTATATGAGTATAACTTGCTAATTTCCTTCTTATTAGATTTTTTTCAATACAAACAGGTGTCTTGGAGATCTAACTTTTCCTTTAAAGGTGAAAAATGTAGAGCGATGCTACGGGACTGTATATTATAAGAAATTGCTAAAACCAGCTCTTTTCTAAAGCCAAACATGGAGGTGCCTCCTTATAATAAATTCGCATATTATTTGTAAGAATTAAGGTTTATTTTTCTTTTTTTTAGAAATTTTTATCCTGCAATATTGGGCGTCTATATTTTTTCGAAACTTTACAATCTATAACAGACATACGGAACAAGTAAGTAATTATTCTCTCAAAGAATACAAAAAAAATATGGTTGTTGTCTTCAAATTAGTGGGTATTTTAATCATGCCAAATATAAAACACCACATGCTTAATCGTTTAATTTAGAAAAGACAATATTATCAAATACTGTTAAAAAAAGCTAATCGATGAGGATAATTCTTCTAAAGGTTATGCACGTTATAAATGAAAAGGACAATAACAACTTCTTTCAAAAGATTATTATAAATTCGGTTTCTTTTCCACGGTGTAAAGATTCTTCAAATTAAACCGTACGAATTGCTCTTAGGCGATCAGCTCGACCAGTAGTGTTTGTCTCTCTAAAGCTGTGATAGATAAAAGTAAAAGTTGCATGATAAGATTGCTGCCTTCATGCAAATAAGAAGCAAATGACAAATAAATCTTTACTTTAAATTATTAGACAATTAATTTAACAGGATAATTTTAACTAATTATAAATATTAAGGTTTGCGACAATTTTAAAATCATTTATTTGGTATATTGATAATACCTAAATATTTTGGTTATCTTTTAAGGACACTATTAAGTAATTGAAATATAATATTTTATTTGGATATAATTATCAATACTCTCGTCAATTATCACTCAAATAGACATAATCAATATCAAATTGTATTAATTATCAATTTTCGTGGAGCAGTTGTTGCATTTAATTGAACATCAATTAACATGGCTTCTTTTGCAATCATTAATGGAGTTTTTAGCTATTTCACCTAGAATAGTTAGTTAACCCAGGACATTCAAAAACTGTTAAAATAAGAAAAAAATCTCTTATAAGCATCGAAATTCAGGTAGAGGAATGAGCAGATATCTTGGTTAGTACCGAACCGTCAAAATTGTTGCCCTTCTTCTGCCCTATATTCATATTAAATAATTTCCCTAATTTTATATTATATAGAAAATAGTTACCAAATAGATGTAGAATAATAGTGAGATTAACGAGGTAATACAGGCGATACCCAAGGTCATAAGGTAATTGTCAGCAATAAACTCTTACATATCTTAAGAATATTTCATTCAAATACTTGCTGGAATAATTCAGTTTGAAGTAACTATCATAGACGCTGGAAAAACTAAAACCACAATACTTTTATTAAGAACTGCGTTCTGACTTTTATTCAAAAAGCGCCTATTTTATAAGCGTTTATTTGTTTATTATTGTATTAATTCTTAATTCTTCAATATACACTAACGCTTTTTCTACTATCCATTCGGTACTTAGAACATTGAAAGGCTAAAATTAGCATTGCCGTGGAACTATAATAACCGTTAACGGTAAACATTTAACGGTTAACCGTTTGTTTGCTTGCAACATCTCTGACGCAATGATGCCAAATGCTTATATAGAAATGACAAAAAAATACTAATTAATAAAATATGAAGCATTTTCTTTTCATAAAATATGATAAAACACTCTATAAAGAAGTCAACATTCAAAGTTAAATAAATGTAGATAACGTCTCTATATTAGAGGAAAAGGCAACAACATTGCAACGCCGCTAGATCGCATTGTTGATTTCACCAACACAAGTAATCTTTACCAGTGACGTATTCAAATAATATTTACATGATAAATATTTATTATTAATAAATTATGCTTTAAATTATAAACAATATTACCGTTTATGAACTCTTTATGCGTTTTTTTAACGTAGTTCATTAGAGTAAAGGTACGTATCTAATAAAAATCATTTTTATGGCAATTGAATATTTTATAAATATTATAGATTTCTTAATAAGTTTTTATTATTCTACGTTTATGACAAAGGTTGTCCCTTGATATGATGTTATGACAATATCAGTATTTACTTGCGAAAAGATCGCCTAAACCTAAATCGCCTTTTTCCCCTGATGCGGTACAAACGGCACAAGTTTTTACTATCGTAACAGTTCACAAAAACACTCAAATGCGTCCTTTTTCCTTTTTCAACCAAAAACTAAAGAAAAAACACAGAACTTCACATATGCCGAATGTAAACACAAAGCCGTTTGTCAAGATGACATTTCGCAAGATGACATCAGCTTTTGCCTGCGGTATTGCCATTTCAAATTTTTTAGAAGATGTTTTAAGAACAAGAATGTTAATAATTTTTTTTTGCTCTGAAGATGTTATTTTTGCGCATAGAATAACATATATCTATTTCTACTTTTTATTGATTAAAAATCTAACATCCATAAGTTAAATTAACATTATTAAATGTGTTAATATATAAGTGAAAATCTCCTCTTTTGAAAATGCGTGAAAACTTAACAACAGAGAATCATGTTTGTAAACAAAACACCCCCCTTGCCCCTATGCATATGTTGTACTCAAATAAAGTTGTCGTTTACTAAATCTAGCCTTTTAATGTCCTACGATCCGGTATCATCTAATTTGGCTACCGCTGTGAATAGATTGAACTACCACTATCTAGGAGTAGAAAACGGATTTGACGAATAGGACAGAAGAAAAATAAACCATGTATTGACTGGATAAACGGTGACGTGGAAATACAAGAAATACATCATCCCTAAGCATTCTATCCCCCTTCACCATAACATAATTAAGGGCCTTTTATAGTAGCATTTATCTACAGAAGAAACGTATTCCAACTTGCTCCTCAAAGAGATCTTAATTTAAATGTAACTCATTATTAAAAACTCCTACCTCAAAAAATGGTATTTTTATTTCCACCAAACTTTCTAACAGTATTCCAAACAGTATTTTTTTCACTGGAATATTTTCTGCATTATAAGTTTTCTAATTGACACCCTGCAAGTCTTCGCTACTATACCATTAGTAGCAACCAACACTTCCTTTATTGTTTATATGGAAAATTTCAAATTGTAAAAAGTTAGATGTCGTTTATTTTAAATTGAAATCATTTGTATGTAGAGCAATTGCAAAACAAACTGCTGTGCAATAAATAACATGTTTTAGTATTTCTTTTCAAAAGATTTTGGAGTATCACTGGATTGGAGAGAATAACAAAAATAAATATTTTAAATACAACTTTAAATTATTATTTTAAAATTATATTACATTCATAGTTTTCTTACTAAATATTTTCAGGATAAATCATCTTGTTTAGAGCAGGTTGATTACTATAATAATAGTTTATTAAGTAGAGATTTAAACTTGAACTAATTTTTATCATCTTGCAACTGTTGAAGAGATTGGTAATTTTTTAATATTATTAAAATAAATTCGACTGGCATTGTTTAATTATAGCGCATAATAATTAAATATTGTATCCCTTTTATCGACAAATACATATGTTATATTATAAATTATTGCATTAAGGCCGCTTATTTTCACGATTCCCATCATACTGCAATATATGTGGTGCAATGGGTGGAATATTTGATGGTGCCCTCTATATAGACACAGAATTAGAAAAAAAAGTCTGGCAATTTTCCTTCTCCATTTTTATTATCACTAAACTTAAAAATATCTTGTACAATTATTATACATTTTTATTAATTTTAATTTTTTTGAATACCTTAAAAATAAAATTTTATTTTTTTTATATATATTTATCTAACATGAAAACCCAGAGGGCGAAAAATTGCAGCTGTTAGATTTCTTTCCATTGGTGATAGATACTTTACTCCACGTCCAGCTGGAACAACCGTTGCTTCCACACAAAATATATACTGGCATGCTTTTGGAACTTCCACTCATGCTTCCAGCAACATTTTGTAAATTTAAATTAGTAATTGGTATATTATTAGTTGGAGTTCCTGTTGACTTTCCATTTTTGTAGTCTTGCTGAATATTAATTGCATAATTTGTAATACCTGAAAATTAATTTAAATAGAAACACAAGCAAACTAGTTAATATTTTACACATACCGGAGAATTTAATGTTTTTATAGGTAACAAGATTAATCGACCCAGTGCCAGCATCAGTATGGGTTTTAACATGAATACCATTTCTAGAGTTTACGACGCTACAGTCGGTAAAAGTTACATTCTTTACGGTATTGGCACTACCACTGCTGGAGCTTTGACCTACTGATAAACTAAGCCCATGACCACCACTGCATGTCAAGTTTTTGAAAATCATATTTGATCCTTGGTTTACAGCTACACAGTCATCTTGATTTTTAACTTCGCTATTTTGAACTGTAATGCCTGTAGAGCTTGAAACATCAAATCCATCTGTATTTTTACCACCAGCCTGAAAATATAAATGTAATAAACTTAAACATTTATTTATAAAAATGCTTACAGAATCTCCAGCAGAGACATCGATGACCCAGTTACTTAAGACAGTATTGCTTGCACTGTTAATCGACACGCACTGGCGTGGACAGTTCACCAAGTTAATATTTTGGAATAGTGAGTTTCCAGTCGTTTTAATTCTAAAGAATTTTGGTTTTGTTACTCCACTATCTCCCTTACCATCCCAATATTTAGCACCTAAAAATAAGTTCTAATAAATGAACGAGAAAATGCAATGGCATAGGGTTCATGGGACCATTCTTGAGGAGATCAATTACAAATGAGTTGTTTGTTTGTATGTTTTTACTGATTTGCTAAATGTCTTCCGTCAATTGCTTTCGTGACAATGTGTAAATTTGTATGGTAATACAATTTCATTGTGTTGATTTTCGTTATCAGCTTTTTACTTTCTTAGAAGTTAAAGGTGTCATTTAAATTGAAATTTAAATTCAAATCTTTTTATCCAAAATTGAAACAATACGGTGTATGAAATTCGTCCATCTTCAAAAAACCTGAAATTTCAAATATTATATATCCAAATCTACACTATCACTAAACCTAGTTTACATACTCAAAAACATGATTAAGAATATAAATCAGTGACAGAAATAAATATATACGTTACAGCTAACTATTTCTCCGAAACGTAAGTCTTAATATCATAGTAACACTTCAAACCTAAAAAAGCTTTCAATTTCTTTTTAAATGTTGACAAACTGTTGGAATTTTTTATATCATTTGTATATTTTTATATCATACATGACACGCATAGGCCGAAAAACTCCATAACTGGTTCCCATACAGAATCATAGAGTGGATTATTGTGAATGTAGCACTACTTTTTTGCGTTAAAAGTAATCCCCGATGATGTGGTTCGCAGATTCCTCTTCTTCCCAGCCCCAACGGCACTCGGAGGTATTCGCAATACTTTTAGTACGCAGGTTTTAAGTACAAGTATCTAGTTAAGAAAACCCTTTAGTCTTCGAATTTTAGATTCCCCTTGTTGAGCAATTGTTTGGTGAGATAGGCGGGCGAGCCTATTTATATAAGTGTACCCCAGCCTGTCTTATGCTAGGTCCATCTTCAGAGGGTATCTCTATGAAGCACACTTTTTAATAACGTGGCAGCTACATACTTTGCTAGGCCGAGTATAGCTTTACGGCCATCAGGCAAATTTGCGAATCACTCCACTCTAGAGAGCTTGCTTCGTTATCAGTTCGCTAGGACTTTGTATATAGACACTAGACACTTCGTCCAGGAATAGTCATGCCGTTCGTTGCCGTTCTCCGGCACCTAACCCGCCCTCGTGTTTGGTTACTTTTCGCATCTATATTAGAAACATTTCTAATAGAAGAAAAAAAACATCAAATCGCAATGAGATAAAAATTGGTCTAGTATTTTAAAAAATATGCCTTATTCGATTCTGCTAACAGCTCCTATTTTGTTGGATGATCCATTACAATTTATATTTTGTGGTGTACTATTACTACCTTCCCTTGTCAGCTGTACAGGCTTCCGTAGGACAGACTTTCGTAGGACAGAGTCGGAAATTTATAGCTGTCGTAGATTCTTATCTTTAGTTTTATGGGTACCCTTTAATCTTTCAAAAAAACAAGGATTAGGTTTCCGAATGCCATCCATACTAAATAGATCCTTCGTTTGATTTGTGCAGTTTATTTTGCTTTTTCCAGCTTGATTTTCTGTTTTAACTATATGCAAAGGTCTATATTCTCTATAGTAACGTTGTCTATGGGGATGTTGCATTTATTTTTGCTAATTATTTTGGTTTCATTTAAGTTCATTTTTAGGACTAGATTGCTTGTTTAGCTCTTTTAGTATGTTGTTTACTTCTTAAATGTCGGTATTCATCAAGACTATAATATCTACAATTTTAACATTCTCCAATGCCTGGATGAATAGCTTGAAAGAGATGATATGTCCTTATCGTACTCCTTTGCCTAGTAATATTTTCTCTGTTTTAAGATCGTCGTCTATTTTTATGTAAAAAATTGTCTTATCATAGATATACTCAATGACGGTAGGTATCTAGAATCGATTTTAGCATCTTTGATTGCTAATAAAAAATATCAGGTTTTCTGGTAGTCCACAAATTCCAGATATAGGAGTTATATTCTAGTTATATTCTGTTATTTTTTCGGACTTCTTTTTTCGACTACCTTAAATTTTGGTGCTTTACGCTTTTGAAAGCCTGCTTGTTGAAAGCCACCGGTTGGTAGAAGTTTAGTTTCATAATCAGTTGATTGTTGATAATAGGTGTGATAGCATACTTATTTGTCTATAGTTTCCTATATGCTACATCTACATTTTCCAATTTTTACACGATTTTTCTCTCAATATTTCGGAAACAGTTGAATTTTAAGATAAGGTGTGTTATATGAAACTTGTTTGGAATTTCGCCTATATTTCATAAATGCAATAAAAAATATAGCATTATATTTAAAAAAATGACTGATGACGTCATATCTTTTTTTTTGTTCCACCCTGTATACAAAAATGTATGTAAAATAATGCGCAGCTTAAAATAAAAATCGACGGGTCCGAGCGTTTTCTCAAAAAAACATGTCTCTAATTTTTATAGAATTTATGCGGAACTTTAGGCGGTCACTGTATACCGTGACTACACTTATGCTTGAAATCTGAATCTATGCAATCCTGAAAATTCTTCGTTTTTTTGGTGCTCTTTTCATTTTCCGTTCCAAAAATAATGTTTGAGGAGCATTATTAAGTCCGATTAAACTATCAAATTAGAAAAGACGAAGTGGACCGTGACTGCTTTAATTTTAATCAAATCAAATTAATGATATCAAAAGAATACAAAGAACAATAATCTTAGATTTTTTCATGCCTAACGATATGGTGTTTTACATTTTCAAAGTTCTTGTAGGAATTGTAAAATATAGGACATCACAAGGGCAAGTTTCCTTGAATCTGACCTAACACTATTTTTGGGACGAAAAATATCAAGAGAATCTAAAAAACAGGGATTTGCAAATTCTAAAAAACATTTTCTTAGTGTTCCAAATAAGCAATTGACGGAGACTGTAGCTCTGAGAGGTTGCATTTTAAGACACATGCTTATGGAAAACAAATCTTATGTTGACTCTAACAATATGATTTTAAAATATTTGCATCGAATTTTGTAACACCCTGTATATTTTAATTATATAAATTTTTAGACCTACATATTAACTATTTTGTATTATTTAAGAAATGAACTTACCCAAACCATCAAGTTTTGAGTTTGAAGTTCCCTTAACAGTCACCTTGCTACCTTTAACTTGGACTAAAGGACCCGCCCAGTTTGAGTGTGCAAAAGTAATAGTTCCATCAAAGGTCAATGTAGTACCAGTTTTTAGGTCCAGAGTCAAAGTCTTGCCAGCTGGTACAGTAATACCTTTAATTACTATGTTGGTACAACTAGATACAGCTGTACTAACTGCATCGTAACTGGTCACGGTACAACTGTCTTTTAAAGGGGAAGCCAAAGCTACCCAAATTAGAGCGGCAATAGATACAAAAAGCTTAAACATTTTTAATTATTATTATATATTCCGTCTACTTTTAAGGCTATATATATATAGAAAAAATCTGTTTAAAAAGTTTTATCTTTCTAGATTTTTATCTTTTCAGAAGAACAATGAATAGTACAATAGTTCAAGTAATATTTGCTGCTTATTTAAGGCTGATAAAATAGATTAAAAAAATATGTTTTTGTGCCAGATATTCAAGAGTTTTTCTATCTTAAGAAAACTTATTTTGCTGAAACCTTTCCGTTGGTCTCATTTTGGCTTAATAAAACAAAACACTTTAAATATCTATTTCGATTGAATACGAAGAAATATGTTTTTAAGCATATGATTTCCCAATATAAAATAATTAATTATTTCTTTTATTAAGTTATCATATTTTTAGTTAAAATAAAATATATGATTCAAAGAGAGCTTTACCTACATGTCTGTGGAAATACTAAAAATAATCTTTTACTAATTTAATCATAAACTAGTCATTAGTCAATATAATTATTATATTTTCTCATGTAACATTATAATTTAGGAAATGCATGCGATAAAAATTTATTTCAAAATATTTAAAAAACGAGGACATTTATTCAATATTTGTTTAATTCTAACTGCAGAAATAAAACACCTAACCACTACTAGAATATTCTGACTATATTCTTAAAAGGACAACAAGGTTCAGAACTTTACAGAATGGTAATTTATCTAAAATTGTCAGAAAATGCTGTAATTTTGATATTATAATTTTAGAAGAAATATATAAAGAATATTTAATAAGCCTTAATAGGTATTTAACTGTCAACTGTCTAAAAATAATTCTAATAAAAAAGAAAAAATCTATAAAAAATAATGGGACGGCTGATTTAAATCATGTGATGATTTAATGAAATATCAATATAAATCATACATGATTTAAATGAAATAGCAATTGAGAAATGTTAAGCAATGATAGTGCTGGTCAAATAAGAAATTTTCAAGGATACGGCTACTATTGATAGAAGATAAAAAGTTGCTAAAATTGTAAAATGTTGCTAAAGAATCGCTATGAAAATTTAAAGTATGAAAAAATTTCTTATATATAAAAATCTATTAGCAACAACTATATTCTCATAGTCATAAATCACTTTAGTGAGTACTGGTTAAATAAGTGGTTAAGTGATTTAAAATTTGTCCAATTTCTGACGAAGAATCAATAACTCAATATATAATTTGATGTTTTACATTAGATAAAAGAAGCTTATAAGGTAAGCTTAAATAGACTTTTGTAACACCCCAAACTATTTTTAAATCCTTTTGTTAATATAAATTTAACATTTATATTAACAAAAAAGGAGAAACATCAATCTTTTTCATATTGTTTTGTAAATAATATAAAAAAGATTGTGTTAGTCGGGATATTGAATTCTATTATTTTGGGTTCCTTAAAGTTTTATTACATAGGTTGTCATACGATGCTTCCTTGATGTAAAAGTAGTAATTTTTCTCTAAGGTTTTAAAGCTGATTACACAAAGAGATTTTTTTCCCTATCTGTGATCCCATATGTATTTTTTCCATTTCCTTGATTTTCTGGTTACCTGAAGAAGCCAATATACAATACCAATCATGAAAACCACTAGTTTATACAGCATTCTAATTTCAAAACTTTCAAAGACCTGTACGACAGACTTGGAGAAACCGGTTCCTTTCATCCTGAGCATTCATTTTACTCCTGTTCAAAATTTGCTACCCCAGCATTTGTTGCAAGATAAAAACTAATTTTTTTGCTGTTATAATATATAATATTATTTATTTTGAAATAAGTTATTGTAATAAGTTTCACGGTCGCAATGGAATGTTAACAGTTATTATGTTTCAATATTTTTTTTTACATATCTTTATAATGGATTGATCTACATCTTTCTCTAAGGCTTTAATTCCAGTGAATAAAAAACCCAAGTTCAAAAATTGCTCAGAGATAGTCTAATTGTTTCTTTTCTACATATGGGTAAGTTTTAACGAATAATTAAATAGTAATGACTATTGTAATATGAACTCTTTATATAATACCATTAATGCTATCATTTTTGGAGTAACTTCATTAATGCTAGCTTTCCTTTGACTTGCTTAATAAATTATAAAATTGAATATGAGTACGTAATATAACAAAAACATATTTAAAGCAATGCTTTCAAATAAATAAAAAGTATAGATATTTAAACTAATTACAAAGAATGTAAAGTATTTTTTTTTTTTTAATTAATGAAAAGAATTGGTAACATCTAACTACAACTTTTAAGCCTAATTTAATGCTCAGAAGTATATGAAAACTACAAGGAGCAAATTAATAAGGTGTCATTGTCACGGTCTTAATATAAAGCATAATTTTAAATATATTTTATTTTTATGTCTATCTTTCTAATAATTTTGTACGTTACTATTCGTTTAAAATGTTAATATAAAAAAAATAATATAAGAAAGTTACTGTTAAACATGTAAAGCCATAGTAACGGAGGTTTTCATCTAGAAGTTGATGATCCAAGTATCACAATGACGTGGTTCCAAGACAAGGAATGGAAATATTTAACTTTAGTATATAAAGTGCACTAAGGGTAAATATTAAAAAATATAAGAAATAAATATCTTATACTTATTTTAAATAGAAACTTAGTATATAGTTTGCCTTTGATTCAATCAAACTTTGTTGCTAAAATATATTTTAACGCTCTATACATAAAGTAACTATGGTATATTCAACGCCAGAAAGGAGTAAAATTATCGAAAATAATCAGTGCGCTAATGGAATAGCACAAATATTTAACGAAGGACATGAGAACAGTAGCGTGCATGAAAAATATGTTCTAGAACTTATAGCTAAATTTCGGGAAACTGGATCAGTCGCCAATAAAAAAACCAACATTAAAAATCGAAGGTCGATGTAGTGTATCCAACGGATTCTAAAGGCCCACAATTTTCATGCGTATAAAATTCATCTTGTACAACAACTTAAATAAGACAACTTTGATCAGCGATTACAATTTTGTGAAGATATGAGTGAACAATTTATTACCGATGGACATTTTTTATTTAACACTTGATTTTCTGATGAATATTTCTTTTTCTTAAATGGCGTAGTAAATCGTCATTACTACAGATACTGGTCCGATTTTAATCCCAAAATTTATCATTAGGTACAGACACAGCAGCCACAAAAATTTTGAGCTGGTATTTTTGGCGATCATTTAGTTCGTCTCTTTTTCTTACCTGCATATTTGACCGGTAAAATATATTTGGAATTACTGGAAGGCGTCATAGATCCTGCATTATCTGCCATAATTAAAAATGAGAATGATCCACGGCATATTGCGAATAGTTTGATGTTCAACAATATTTAGCTCAGACGATTCCAGATCGATGGATTGGCAGAAGAGGTGCTAATGAATGGCGCATAATAATAATAATAATAATAATAATAATAATAATAATAATAATAATAATAATAATAATAATAATAATAATAATAATAATAATAACTGATATTTCTTTTCTCTTCAAAAAACAAGTAGCAGATCTTCAAAAATACTTCCTCACTATGAGGAAAACCTCTTATCTTCATAGAGCAGTAGTGCTAGCTAACGGATACACACCCTTGAATCTCCGTGAAGGTATAGCAGAACACATTACTGTAACACGATCAGAGCACACAGTTATTAAACTTAACACATGGAAGCAGAAGGCAACACACGGGAAGCATCCTCACGAACTTAATGCTGAACGTGTCGCTTATGAAACGTCGAACTACTGGTTAACTTGTGGAGATCTATTCCCTGAAACTGAAGGCTTTATGATGGCTATACAAGACCAAGTGATTGCTGCAAGAAATTACCTTAAGAACAGAAATAACATTACTAAAGATGAGAAAGTAATGGAAGATCGATAAAGAAAATGCCAGCGCGTACCGGAGACAATTCAATATATAACATCAGGATGCATATCTCTATCAGCTGCCGAATATCTGCACCGACATAACTGTATGGCAAAGATTATTCATCAAGAACTGGTAAAACTTTATCATCTAATTGGCGAAACTTGCCCCTATTACCAGTACAAACCAGAAACTGTTCTTGAAAATGACGACTTTCGCCTTGACTGGGACAGAACTGTTTTGACCGATAGGATGCTGACTTCAAACAGACCAGATATAATCTTAATAAACAAAGCCCAAAAGAAAACCTTTCTAATTGACATAGCAGTGCCAAATACCAATAATGTCCTAGAAACGACACACACTAAACTTGGTAAATACGCAGATCTAGCTCACGAGATAAAACAACAATGGAGGCAAGTTAATGTATATATACTCCCTCTAGTTATTTCATCCACTGGAATTGTCCCTATAACACTGTCCAAAAACCTTAACGCATTGGGTCTTTCCTCCTGGACGATTATCACTATACAGAAATCTGTTATACTGAATACATGCAACATTGTTCGAAAGTTCCTAAATCTACCATAGCAAAGTTCATCCGGCCGATGAAATTGACAACATTGCTATCAGCGAGCTAAAACAGAATAATAATAATAATAATAATAATAATAATAATAATAGAAAAAGAGTTCATTTAAGCTTCATCCTTCTAATATCTGATAGATATCTAGATATCTAGGATAAGCGATTGCCGATTGGTTTGAAAAAATTTATAATATTAATAATAAATGTCTCTTTATTTAAAAGATAATTAAACATAAATGAAAAACTAAATCTAAATAAGAAGTATAGGGTTCTTAATAGCGCAGTCTGTCTTGAATAGCTAGCTACTCCATTTCAGTACTAAAAAATAATTTATGAACGAAAAAGTTTTTACCTTTGGATTTCTTTTTGTGGAATCATTTAAACAGCAAAATCTACGCTTCTCAGCCAACATCGCTAAAAGATCTGCGGCAAAGAATTGTAAATGAGTGCCTTTAAATTACTCTTCAAATATTGCAAAATATGCGGCAACGTTTTGAAAAAAATCTTTTTTACTGTATGGAGAGTCATGGTGGTCATTTCCAACATTTATTTGCCTGATAGGTAAGTTCATTCTTCATCTTTAAACCATTTCCATTAATGATAATCTATTAGTTTTATTTAAGCTTTAAATCAATAAATCTCCAAAAATACATAATTGAAGTATATGAATTTTACATCATTATAACGGGAGTTGAAAGACCTTTAAAAGGAGGTATTACTCGATCTCTCTTTCCGTTTAAGATTTTAGGGTCGGTATCACTCCCGTTTAGGGAGCTGTACGTGGTAATGTGATTTTAAACCAAACTTGTGTCCCGGTCTGAGCATTTTTCCAAAATAAAAACTGAACTACCAGTAAACAAGTTCAGGTAATTTTTTTCTTTTATTTCTTGGACACATCGATCAGTATAGCGCGCTTTTTGAAATAAAAAAAAATATACAGCGTGCCTTAAGTAGAAACTATAGCGTCAACATTCATTTTTTATAATAGAACTTCCTATACATCAAGACTTTTTACAATTCTATGATATATTCTGAATACTTTTTATATAGCAAATCATATGTCTAAAGTCAATGGCTGCTCAAATATGACGTAACGAAGCATATGACATTTAAACATAAAAGTTTCTTCTAGATTTAGCATCTAATATTTAATTTGTTGTCCATTTGAATTAATGCGTCCTTTGCAATTAAAACTTTGGTTACAGGGTTTCTGAGGGAAGAAACTATGATGCCAACATTAATTTTTATATGATTTCTTAAAAAGGAAGTAGAACTTATTATATACTTTCCAATTTTAGAACCTACTTGATAACGGTTTATCATGCATTTGTGATTATAATTGTCACATTAGTTGTTCTTTCACTCATAATTTTTTAATGCATTTATCTGAGTAAAAGCAAATTAAAATACTCATGATGACTGGTTTTGGAGACCGGGTGCGTCCACAACAAGAACTCTGTAATCTCTTTAATGCAACTCATGTTGATCATCCTGCAATTACTAGATCCACCGTTAGCAAAATTGAATTAAAATTTAGAGAGCACGGACATATAAGAAATGTATCTAAAGAAAAACATTCAAAAGTATCTGAAGATGTTGTGCTGAATGTTCTTTTAGAAACGAAGAATAATCCCCA
Organism: Anthonomus grandis grandis; assembly: GCF_022605725.1. NCBI lineage: Eukaryota > Metazoa > Arthropoda > Insecta > Coleoptera > Curculionidae > Anthonomus > Anthonomus grandis. Next base: position 13,849,493 of record NC_065552.1, on the reverse strand, counting down.
TGTTGCGAATAATACAATTTCCAGGAATTGGAATTTATCAGTAGGGTCAGTGCAGAAATACTTCGGGTAAATACATATCATTCTTATAAAGTACAACTGATACATGAATTATTAGAAGACGATTGTGACCACCGGAGTGCAGTTTTGTAAGCAGATTCTTGAAGCTAATATTGACAATGGAAATTTCATTCCAATTTTGTTTTTGATAAAACCATCTTTCAAAATTGAGAATATTGGGCAAGCGAAAATTTGCATTGGACCCAAGAATACTACATACAGCGCCCTCATAAAATTAATGTGTGGATCGGTATTGTGAAAAATCGAATCCTTGGACCCTTTTTTCGAAGAAACAATAAACGAAGAACGCTCCTTGGACTTTCTACAGTTTGAACTTATCCTTGCCTTAGTTATTTTATTTCCTGATCCACATGCAGCTGACACCTAGTAACGAGATAAGGTTTCAACAAGACGGAGCACCTGCTTAATTTGCATTCGCTGTTCGACAATTTCTTTATGCAATTTTTCCTAACAGATGGATTGGACGAAAAGGACCGATTAAGTGGCCACCAAGGTCACCAGATATAACCCCATTAGATTTTTTCTTGTGGCTATTTGAAGTGAAGCAAATAATATTGATGATTTAAAGCAAAGAATTTGATAAGAAATTACTTAGAAATTACTACCAGACTTAATCAATTAAACAACAAATAAAACAAATTAAACTTTGTTGCAATAAATATTGTATAAACTTCTATATTTTAATGTCGTATATTTCATTAGTATATTACGTCAAATTCGACAAACCGCTGACTTTAGGCAAATGTTATGCTATACAAAAAATATCCAGAATATATCGTAGCATTGTAAAATGTCATGACAAACAGGGTGTTCCATTTAAAAAACTTAATGTTGACACCATAGTTTCTACTTGAAGTACATTGTATAAACATTTTCTATTGCAAATAACAAGCTAGTGTTAATGCTAATCGACGTGTTCGAAAAATAAAAAAAGTAAAAAATATCTGAATTTTCAATGAGTTTGTTCCTTTCGTGAATGCACTGTATAATGTAATTCAAATTTGACTACTCTCCCTCTACATGAAATAATATGCACACCCTGTACATTACGTCAGTGGAGATAAATAAAAAGTTATAAATAGAATGATAAATTATCAGGTCATAAAAGAAATAAGAAAAACACATGGCATTTATTTTATTTATTTATAGGAATAAAATAATACAAAACATAACTAAAATTAATTAAAAACTTATTAAAAAAAAATATTCATAACGTAAAAATTTATGTTTAAATAAAATGAAAAACATACAGTCTCTCTCTTCTATATATGTATATACTTTGAGACTAATCAACAAACTTTTCAGAATAAAAAAATATTCTTAACCAAAAAGTTAATGAGAAAAAAAAAACTGGGCGACGTAAAATACTTTCATATTAGTAATGTAAGTATCTAATGTTGCCACTTTGTATTTCTTTTCTAGATATTTCTGCATGTGTTTGAAGCTTGCCTCCGATCGATATGCAGCAATCGACAACGCAGCATAGGTCGCTTGTCAGCAAAGCTATTATAGTCCGCGCCCGCTGTTATTTTATAGATATAATACCCGTCTTCTAAAATTCCCAAGAAATTTTAATAATTTTTTATGCAGATGTTAACATTTATAACTAAATCGATTTATGGTGGTTACAAACCTCTACAAAACTAAGTTTTTTTTTGTGAAACTTGAAGTCAAACGTTGATGAAGTGAAAAAGGCTCTAACTCCCTAAGAATTTGAGTAACTTTTTTCTATAATATAAAGTAAATATTTAAACAGATTTGAGATTGTTGCATACCTCTACAAACGAAAGTTTTTTGGTAAAAAATTATTGAATTCCCAAAGGAAAAGTTTTATCCCTATCCTTTGAGTGTTCAAGATGCGATCGTGTGCTGTTATTTTCGAATCCTGGCATGGGCATGATTGTTTGTGTTTGTCTTCATAAAAATTCGAAAAAATTCAACCATTTTTCTCAGAGACACCTTAATATAATTTTAAATAGTCAAAAAACACTTCGGTCTCGAAAGTCATATAATAAAATTAATTTTTAGAATGTTTAAATGTTTCGCTCAGAAATGATAACACTTAGTGTTATCATAAAAAATTAATTTTATTATATGACTTTCGAGACCCAGACTTTGTATTTTTTTGCCTATTTAAAATGTATAAAAATTCGTTTGGGGTTCGGAACTCACGTTAACTTGTAGGTTGATAAGATTGAATCTGGATAGTCGTCTAAAATTATACGAGCTCAAGATAAAAAGGAAAAAGAAAAATCTTTCGGGAGTAGTAAGAGTTATCGCCGTTCATATTTCTTAACATTTAACAACTTCATATTTTTTGCCAGATTATAACAATATATTTATATTAATAACAATATACAGGGTGTTCATTTGAAAACTTCCCACCACGGATTTATCGAAAACCACTGTTTAAAAAAAAAACGACGAAATACGTCAAAAGGTTTGTCAAGGCGCACAACTTTCTAACCTAAAATTACTTCACCCCCTTTCACCCATTGCCCCCCAGGGTCATCCTCTTAAAAATTTTAAATGGCAAGGGGTATCGAGTAATAGCTTGTTTAAAAGGTCTTTCGAAGTCTCTTATTTTGACGTTTGATTTTTTTAAATCGGTCGATTCGTTTTCGAGAAAATTAGAAAAATCTTTGTTTATCTTAATTTGTTCAGATAGAAAACAAAAACATGAAAATATCAGTTTTTATTTCAATAAGTGTTGCCCGTTTTTGGCCAAACAATGATATAGGCGATGATCAAATTCCTGACGAAAATTTTAAAAAACCTGTTGTGAGATATCATGGCAGCTGTCGATGATGCGTTGACGAAGTTCAACCAAACTTTCAGGTTGGGGAGTAAACACAATAGATTTCAAATGACCCCATAGAAAAAAAGTCTAACGGCGTTATATCAGGAGATCTAGCAGGCCATTTTATTCATCCCCTTCGCCCTTTCCATTTATCTGGAAACTCGTCGTCTAGCCATTGCCGAACGGGAAGAACATAGTGAGGAGGAGCGCCGTCTTGCTGGAAATATATTGCAGCCTCATCAAGTATAGGGTTTCCATCCTCATCGATTTTGTTTTCAATGGATTCAGTGATAAGCGGATTGATGGTATTTTCCAACATATCCAAATAAATGTCTCCGTTTAAATTTCCGTTATGCCGGCCCCGGCAGCGCGGTGGGTATATACCTGCCTAGCAGTCGTGTGGCCCTGGGTTCGAGTCCCAGACTTGGCATGGTCGTTTGTTATGTCCGATTTAGTTTAAGTACTTAAAAATTCTATATAGAGGTTTTTCCTGACTAAATGTGCTCAGCACGAGGTCAATAAATATGTTAAAAAAAATAAATAATTAAGATAAACAAAGATTTTTCTAATTTTCTCGAAAAGAATCGACCGATTTAACAAAATCAAACGTCAAAATAAAAGACTTCGAAATACCTTTTAAACAAGCTATTACTTGATACGCCTTGCCATTTAAAATTTTTAAGGTGATGACCCTGGGGGGCAATGAGAAATATGAACGGCGATAACTCTTACTACTCCCGAAAGATTTTTCTTTTTCCTTTTTATCTTGAGCTCGTATAATTTTAGACGACTATCCAGATTCAATCTTATCAACCTACAATTTAACGTGAGTTCCGAACCCCAAACGAATTTTTATTTTAGCTTGGAAGCACGTGTGGTGTATGTCTGAAAATAATATAATTTTAGCTAATTAGTTACTATTAAACCGATTTAGGGCCTTTTTTAGGCCATACCTATCCCTTTTTCTAACAGCCCTAGCGTAGTTTTCCGGTTGTCGCTCTTTCTTGCGTGCTTTTCCTCTTGGAGAAGGTAAAATCTTATAATCATTATTTAACTCATCCATAGCAGCAAATCGCACCAAAAATCAATTGATATTACACGTCAATACACAACGAAATTGCTATTTGAACTAAAAATATATTCGATTCACTCTATGTAAACAAAGCATGGCGTTAGTCACGTAGGCACAAGAATAGCGTGCTTGTTGGTTGACGAGCAAATAAGCAGTTTTGCAAATGAACTGTGAAAGCAAAGAAAGAGTTTTGCAAATAACCTGCAAATTTGTACTAACCTTTATATGAGAAAGAGGCAGTTATGAAAGATTTTAACAATAGTAATACGTTCCTTATTTAAAACCTGTTAAACTTGGCGAAAGAAGTGAATTTTGATTATTTTGTCGATTAGAGACTTTTGCAAATAACGGCCTCATATAATTTATTAATATTAATAATACATTTTTATTAATATTTTCTTAAAAAAAAGAAGGGAGCAAGCCTAATTTTGGTATCAAATACTCAATAGATACTTCACTAGTATGTCGTTTTATATCATTATGACCTTATTAACTTATCCAAAAATCCTTATAAGGTACTAAAGACAACAACAATCGATATATTGTTGTTGAGTTTACGGATAGATGAAATAAAAAGCCTAGGCTTAAGTCAATATTGAAATAAGATAAATACAGAAAGACATTATGTAAGCCGGATAATACATTACAATTCTCAACACTGCATTAGCTAAAGTAAGGTGACATCTAGCACATAATATTTCACATGGTACATTTTGAAATATTATGTAATGTACCTATAATGTTATAGGTATAAAATAACCTATAAGGTACATTACCATTATAGGTTCAATGACTGGTAAATACATAATTGATCCTACTTTTCTTATAAAATTCTGGATTATTTATTTCATATTTCCATTAAAAAAGAGCAAAAAAACGAAGAGAACAGCGGCCTTTTGGTGGCCGGAGTTTTGGTTAGTGGTAAACCTGTCTCGTGTTCTGCTTTTTCTTAGTAATAATATGAATAATAAATATATGATTTTATTAAAATTCACATAATATGTTCTTATAAAGTTTAATTTTAGTATAAAATATTATTTTAATAATGGTGTTACACGTGTCCACTTAAAATATTGTTACAAAAGATTTATTAATAAACACCCTCGTGTGTTAATGAAAAATATAAAAATAACGACACTTAATAGCTTAAATAAATAGTGATGATACTAATATTTACGTGATGTACTTATCAAACAACTTCACCTTTATCAGGTTAACTCTTAAATTTTGATATATACATATCAATGTATTAATATATAATATTAATTTTTGATGTTAAAATAATAAGAGGTCCTTCTCACTACCTTAATCTGATGTGTCAGTATAAAAAAAGTTATTCTTTTGTAATTAGGAATATTACCTTATCTTTTGTGTTCAAGCAATACCAAAGTGGATGGTATTGTGTTAACAGGAAAAATATCTATGTAAACAACTATACATAACTTGGTTGTACCACTTAGGTCTTTTTGTTAGCGTCTTTCATTTTTTATTATAGTTTATTTGTCGGTGAAACACTATTACACTTAGGCCAGCAACAGCTTCTGGTAAACCTGAGTCTGTTCTGTAAAAAAACCTCGTCTGATATACATATAAAGCTATCGGTAGGTGACTCTGCACAGAAAAAAAAATTAAGTGCTACTGGACAAAAACCAATATTTTGTCTATTAGTACAGTCAACCTGTAACTTTTTTTTGACAAAATTAAGCAAAATCTTGACATTTTGGCAAAAGTTAGTGTTCCTTCTGAAAAGTCCAATAACAAAAAGTTGCGATTCCTTCCCCCGTACTTTTTTAAAAACCTCAAAATTTTTTTGTAATTGATTTTTTACAAAAACCGTGGGTTTTAGAAAAAATTGTCCAAAACAAAGTCAAATATTTTCAACGTGTAGAACTCAAAAAAGCCTACAAAATGATGTATGCAATGAACTTTTAGTGTCTTTGGCGCCCTCTATCTTGTGCAATTATTGATTGCACAAGTAGTAATTGTAAACAATTATATTCTAAACTTTTTTTGGCTTATGAGCTTTTCTTAAATTGAGTAGTTTTCGTAAGAAATACCATATTTATATCATGCAATTTTTGGAAAATAAACGTGCAGTGTCTTTTTAACGAGATATTGAAAAAAAATTCATACATTATATTTATAGGCTTTTTTGAGTTCTACACGTTTAAGATGTTTAAAACAAGGAAAAAATATCTTAGGACGAAATTTTGAAAAAAGTAATTTTACACAAAAAATTTCAGTTATCCAAAAAAGTTTACGGGGAGAAAGATTGCAACTTTTTGTTTTTGCTTTTTTATAAGGACCTTTAACTTTTGGCAAAGTATCAATATCGGTTATTTTTGCCGAAATTGACACTTTATAGATGACAGATTGACTGTAGTATATTTAAATATTGCAGCATCTCTGTAAATGACTCCAACTATGGCCTTCGAGACTCTGATGGATTAGATTTCTGATCTGATGAAGTACAATCATAGAAAATAAGGAATGCATACTGTTATTCTATGTAAGTGGCTATGTAAAAATAAAGTCGCGGACCCCACAAAAATATCCTTTCAGAATATCTTTTTCTGATAAGATGTTCCTATGACATGGTGCCTGCGATCTTATAATCGACATTTAAAAAAAAAGCTCCGAGATATAAAGGGACGATGAACTGGTGAATAAGGGTACATTTTGTAAAGACACCTAGCACCTAGCTACTTAAGTAACTGTCCAGACTTTTCATTTAAAATAATGTGTTTATCAAATTTGCAGCTTATAAAAATTGCACTGGGGTTAAAAGCAAAAAGGTGGAAAATGTATATAGCGATACCCTATTAACTTATCAAAAAAACCTTATAAACTAAAAACTAAAGACAACAGCAATCGGTATATTATTGTTGAGTTCACGGATCGATATAATAAAAAGCCTAGGCTGAGGTATATTAAAATAAAAATAATACAGAACGACGTTATATAAGCTGAACAATACATTACAACTCCTAATATCAGCGAATTTTGAATAGATAATATGTTATCGAAAATCGAAAGTGCTAAAAATAACTAAAAGTTAAATTACATCTTGTACATTATATTTCGTATGGTACATTTTGAATCATATGACATTAGTGTACTAATTATAGGGCCAACGGCTTGTAAAATAGTTAATACATCCTATTTTTCTTATAACATTATGGATATTTCATATTTCCGTCAAAAAAACAGCAAAAAAAAACAAGAAAACAGCGACTTATTAAAGTAAAAAAGTTGCTTTTTTTTATAAATTAACTTTAATAATTTAGTTTTATAACATGATAAATAAAAAGTCAAATATTCTGTGCCTAGTTTGCTGTAAAAATATTTTATTAATTCATTACTCTGTTTGAAATCATTAAAAACCTGCTTTACCTTACTGGTAATATTAATAATAAATATACAATCATGAGGATTTCATCAAAATTCACATAATATATTTTTATTAACTTAATTCTAATATAAAATATTATTGTAATAATGGTATTGCACGTGTCTACTTAAAATATTGTTACATAAGATTAATTAACAAACCTACTCGTGGGTTACTCAAAAATATAAAAATAACGACACGTAATAGGTAAAATAAATGTGAGGATACTAATATCTATATAATATAAGTATCAAACAACTTCACCTTTGTCAAGTTTGTGTGTACTTTTAAATTTTGAGTTAGAATCGTTACCGAACCTTAATAGAAATAAATAATAATCTAAATTTAACCTGATAAGTAGAATACAAAATGTATTTGTCACTACATTGATCTGATTTATTAGTATCAAAAAGCTATTCTGTCTTAATCAGAAATGTTACCTTATCTTTTATCTTCAAGCAATACCAAGTTGGAGGGTATTATGTTAAGATTGACTTTAACTACTTCTTTCAACTTATCGCTACATTATTGCTAGTGACAACTTGAGGAGCAACATGGCTTAATATAAATCTATGTAGACAACTATACTAACTATGTTCTATCACTTAAGGCTTTTTGTCACCGTTTTTTATTTTTTACGCTCTGCGTTTAGTTAATAGGTCGGTTAGACATTCGTACGCTCTGGGCCTGCTTTCGATTAAACCTAGAAGTAGTAAGGATGGGGAAGCTAGAGCTCGACAAGAAGGCCTTAGCAGTCCCTTTTGACCAATCCCAGAATCACCCACTCCGACTCCTCCACTCCCAATGCGCGGTTTCACCGGTCGGATCCGTGCTTTTAATAAAAGCTTGCATGTTGTCCTAGTCCAGATCTTTAGAATCGTCCTGTTGGAATGTCGTTACTCCAAACATTTTTCCTACTCAAGCGACTCCACTTATCATAGACACCTAGTATGAAGTTTCCTTTCTTGTGCCGCAATTCAGACATAGTGGGATTTCTCTTATATCAAGAAGGTGTAGATACTTGTTAAGACATTTATCGTCAGTCAGGATTCCTACTAAGGCTTTGATACCCTGTCGGGGGTCTTTGATAGCAGTCGCCTTTCTTTAGTGCCGTCCTGATCTGGTATCATTTCCTAGGCCTGTCTACATCTTTCTGTCTTTCTCCAGTTCTTCCTTGTTTTTTCCCAGGTCCAATTATTAAGTGCCTGGGAGATTTGTTTTTTGCTGAGACCGAGATATGGTTCGGGGCCTACGAAGGGGCTAATGGAATCTTGTCTTGCCAGTTCTTTGAGCCTCTCTATGCCCTCAACACCCTGGTATCCTGGGACCCACCTCAATCTCACTTCCCTGTACGCTGCAAGTCTTTCCGATGCGTCTCTGCATTCTTGGACTAGCGCTGAGCTGGCACTGGGTTTCTGGATCGCCTTGAGGGTAGCTTGCATCAAAGTAGATGCAAATCCCCCCGTTAAATTCCAATGCTCCTCGTTTGTTTGCTACTGTAAATATATTACAAACATCTCCGCTTGGAAAACGGTGCTGTGTTTCCCTAGCGGAAAGGATTTCCCTGTGTTCGTTTCCATCCTTTACACTTCGGCTTCGCTCGAATTGGTGCTTTTTATCCATGACTCATCTGCGTATCAGGTCTGGAAACCATTTAGCTCTTTAATTTGGTTCGGCCACCATTCTTCTCTTGTCGGGATTTCGACTTAAGAGCCCTTATTTAAACTTTCAGTTTACCACTGTAGTGCATTTGAATGTCAGAATTGGTATGTTCTTACATATTCTGAGAGCACTTGTCATACGGCCTTGTTCTAGGTGAACATTGCGCCACTTTTCGCTATCCTTTATCCTCTTATGTAGCACCATGGCCTCCCTCTCAATCCAGACTGGAAGCTTCGGTAGCTCAAGAAGAATATTTAGAGGTGCTCCAGGTATTGTTCTCATGAGATTAAACGTAGGTTTATACTGTAAAAAAACCTCGTCTGAGTATCAAAGCTGTCGTTTGGGGGCCCTGCATGTACAAAAAAATTTGACTGCTAAATTAATGTCTTGTTTAATAAAATAACTCCAATTAAGGTCTTTCAGACTTTGTTGAAACATGCACAATCATAAAAATTAAGGAATACATATAGCCTATGGATACGTCCGTGGCGGCCTACAGTTTGTTCTACACTGACGATGCAAAAATATAGTTGCATGCCCCACGAGAATATCTTCTCCTGATGAAAAGAAAGATATTCCTATGATATAATGCCTGCGATTTTATGAACAACTTGGCAAAAAGTTAATCTCCGAGTTATAAAGGTACGATGAACTAGTGAAAGAGGGTTTTGGGTACACCTTGTGTGGTTAACCAACTGCTTAATTAACTATCCAGACTTTCTTGCTAGATAGGGCACCACAAAAATTTAAAATTATATATTTATCAAATTTGTAGTTTATGTAAAAAGCGCCGAGGTTAAAGGCAAAAGGTAGGAAATGTATATAGCGCTATCTTATTAACTTGTACAAAAATCCTTATAAGGCACTAAAGACAACAGCAATCGGTATAGTGTTGTTGAGTTTACGGATTAATGAAATTAAAAGTTTAAGGCTTACGTCAATATTGAAATAAGATAAATACAATAAGATATTATGCAAGCTGGACAATACATTACAACTCCTAATAGGTGCGGATTTTGGATAATAGATAATGGATAATATGTTATCGGAAATCGAAAGTGCATTAGCTAAAAGCTAAATTACCTCTAGTACAGTATATTTCGTATGCTCTATTCTGAATCATATAAAATTAGTGTACTAATTATATATGATTCAGTATCAATCATATATGATTATATCATACATATAAGGCCAATGGCTGATAAAATACGTAATAAATCCTATTTTTCTTATAAAATTCTGGATGTTTTATTCAAGCTTTCATAAAAAGAGCTAAAAAAACAAAGAAAACAGCGACTGATTGAAGGATAATGACATGTTTGGTGGTCCTTTTTATAAATTACCTTTAGCGATTTAGTTTTATAACATGAGAAATAAATATTCAAATACTTTGTACTTGATTTGGTGTAAAATATTCTTTTTCAACTTATTACTCTATTTTTAATCACTAAAAACTTGCTTTACCTTAGTGCTAATTTTAATAATAAATTAACGTTTTTAGCAAAATTTACATAAGATTAATAAATAAACATACTCGTGGGTTCCTCAAAAATATAAAAATAACGACACCCATATTAATATTTGTGTACATAAACAACTCCACCTTTATCAGGTTCACTTTTACATTTTGATAAATTAAAATCATTAGATTACCTTAATAGAAATAAATATTGATCTAAATTTTCATATAAGTCAATTAATAAAACGTCTCTCTCATCACTACCTTGATCTGATTTATCCGTATAAAAAAAGCTCTCTGTCTAAGAGCCGGTATTATAAATGTTTTGCAAAAGTTACCTTTAACTTTAACCATCAAGTTACCCTTAACAATAAAATCTTAGTTTTATTATCCTCCCATTTCTTCTTCTTCATCTTTGAGACGTTATTAGAGCCATGTGCTACTGTCAAAAGATTTTTCGTATTTTTATTTTGGCTTGGCTTGATCGTAGATATAATTCTAGAAAGAAAGCCTCTAAAAGCTAAAGAACTATGAAAAATGTCAGCATTTTATATGACATATCAGATGCTTGATAATCCGTTAGTCTTGAGGAGATAATTTCGTTTTTTTACCGCCATTTATATGTCGATAAATAAAAGCTTTTTCAGCGGTAGGTTATATTCAAAATTATTGACAGAATATACAGGGTGATTGATGGTTGATGGTACCTTAGACGTTTACGGATAACGGAAAATAATTTTTTTTTGAAAATTTGGCAACATGGGTCTTAGCTGATGGTCTAACGATTAAAAATATTTTTAGCGATGCAGCCTTGCCGCTTATACCAAAAAGTAGTAGCAACTTTGTTATTTTAAATGGAATACCCCGTATATTTTTTTATTTTCCGATCCGCTATCACCTTATGATTGGTTCTGTAGGGTAAGGGTATTCCTATACCTATCTTTAGTGATTTTCGAGAAATTAATTATTTTCTTTATTTTTTGACGAAAACATATCCAAATAAATTTGTATTACTACGGCACTGGAACGCACAGAACCTTGAAATTATAAACGTAATTTATGGAAGTATTGTACATTATTTTTCACTATGAAAATTTGTTCTACGTTATACAGGGTTGCTCAAAATTAGTGATTTTACCGCTAGATACAAAAATGGAAAATAGTGCATTTTTTTAAATAGAACACCCTGTATATTATAACATATTCTAAAAGAAAATTAAAATCCCTGTCTAAAGAGGTATTATGTTCCTATATCGAAGTAGTTCGGTTTCGGAAAAAAAAGCAATTTCCTGTAAAAATCGGAATATTTTGACATATTTGCTTTAGTTGTCCATGAAAGGTCATGATGAAACAATGCTATGCTCTTGATGTTTGACAGTGACATTTAGTTGATTAATAGTAAATACGCTTGTGTGTTTCTTTAAAATAGTGACCTAAAAATTCATTAAAATGGAAAGAAATAGTTATTCAAATGAAGTTTTGATGAATCTATTTATTAGATTCGACAATGTGACAAAATTGTAGCAAGAACATGCATAAAGTTCAATGAAATGTACCCGAATTTACAAAAAATGGGTAAAAGAAAATTTGTGCGAATACAAAATAACTTCCATAAATTACGTTTATAATTTCAAGGTTCTGCGCGTTCCAGTGCCGTAGTAATACAAATTTATTTGGAGCTATGTTTTGGTCAAAAAATAAAGAAAATAATTAATTTCTCGAAAATCACTAAAGATAGGTATAGGAATACCTTATACAAAACCAATCATAAAGTGATAGCGGATCGGAAAATAAGAAAATATACAGGGTATTCTATTTAAAATAACAAAGTTGCTACTACTTTTTGGTATAAGCGGCAACGCTACATCGCTAAAAATATTTTTAATCGTTAGATCATCAGCTAAAACCCATGTTGCCAAATTTTCAAAAAAAAATTATTTTCCGTTCTCCGTAAACGTCTAAGGTACCATCAACCATCAATCACCCTGTATAATGGGTGGCATATTTGATGGTGCCCCCTATATAGACACAGGATTAAAAAAAAAGTCTGGCACTTTTCCTTCTCCATTTATATTATCACTAAACTTAAAAATAAATTGTACAATTATTATAAACTTTTATTTATTTTTATTTTTTTTTAAAACCTTAAAAATAAAATGTTTATTTTTTTATATACATATATTTATCTAACATGAAAACCCAGAGGGCGAAAAATTGCAGCTGTTAGATTTCTTTCCATTGGTGATAGACACTTTACTCCACGTCCAGCTGGAACAACCGTTGCTTCCACACAAAATATATACTGGCATGCTTTTGGAACTTCCACTCATGCTTCCAGCAACATTTTGTAAATTTAAATTAGTAATTGGTATATTATTAGTTGGAGTTCCTGTTGACTTTCCATTTTTGTAGTCTTGCTGAATATTAATTGCATAATTTGTAATACCTGAAAATTAATTTAAATAGAAACACAAGCAAACTAGTTAATATTTTACACATACCGGAGAATTTAATGTTTTTATAGGTAACAAGATTAATCGACCCAGTGCCAGCATCAGTATGGGTTTTAACATGAATACCATTTCTAGAGTTTACGACGCTACAGTCGGTAAAAGTTACATTCTTTACGGTATTGGCACTACCACTGCTGGAGCTTTGACCTACTGATAAACTAAGCCCATGACCACCACTGCATGTCAAGTTTTTGAAAATCATATTTGATCCTTGGTTTACAGCTACACAGTCATCTTGATTTTTAACTTCGCTATTTTGAACTGTAATGCCTGTAGAGCTTGAAACATCAAATCCATCTGTATTTTTACCACCAGCCTGAAAATATAAATGTAATAAACTTAAACATTTATTTATAAAAATGCTTACAGAATCTCCAGCAGAGACATCGATGACCCAGTTACTTAAGACAGTATTGCTTGCGCTGTTAATCGACACGCACTGGCGTGGACAGTTCACCAAGTTAATATTTTGGAATAGTGAGTTTCCAGTCGTTTTAATTCTAAAGAATTTTGGTTTTGTTACTCCACTATCTCCCTTACCATCCCAATATTTAGCACCTGAAAATAAGTTCTAATAAATGAAAGAGAAAATGCAATGGCATAGGGTCCATGGGACCATTCTTGAGGAGATCAATTACAAATGAGTTGTTTGTTTGTATGTTTTTTCTGATTTGCTAAGTGTCTTCCGTGAATTACTTTCGTGACAATGTGTAAATTTGTATGTTTATACAATTTCATTGTGTTGATTTTCGTTATCAGCTTTTTACTTTCTTAGAAGTGAAAGGTGTCATTTAAATTGAAATTTAAATTCAAATCTTCTTATCCAAAATTGAAACAATACAGTGTATGAATTTCGTCCATCTTCAAAAAACCTGAAATTTCAAATATTATATATCCAAATCTACACTATCACTAAACCTAGTTTACATACTCAAAAACATGATTAAGAATATAAATCAGTGACAGAAATAAATATATACGTTACAGTACAAGTCTTAATATCGTAGTAACACTTCAAACCTAAAAAAGCTTTCAATTTATTTTTAAATGTTGACAAACTGTTGGAATTTTTTATATCATTTGGTAATTTATTAAGTATTTTTGAACATATTTTCAGAATAAAATTTTTTGAAAGAGTTAATCTAGTACGCAACAAAGATAAATAATTTCTTAGTCTAGTTGGATAATTATGAAAAAAACTATTTCTCACAAATAAATTAAGATTTTTAAAAACAAACAATCTCAAAGTAATTAAAAAGCGATCTGCAGGAAGTTTTAGAGGGTACTCCCACCATACAGCCAATAACTTGTTTTTGACTAATAAATACATGACACGCATAGGCCGAAAAACTCCATAACTGGCTCCCATACAGAATCATAGAGTGGATTATTGCGATACATTCGCAAAAATATAGGAGTTAAATTCTAGTTATATTCTGTTATTTTTTCGGACTTCTTTTTTCGACTACCTTAAATTTTGATGCTAAAACCCTTTTGAAAGCCTGCTTGTTAAAAGCCACCGGTTGGTATAAGTTTAGTTTCGTAATCAGTTGATTGTTGATAATAGGTGTGATAGCAGACTTATTTGTCTATAGTTTCCTATATGCTACATCTACATTTTCCAATTTTTACACGATTTTTCTCTCTATCAGCCATTTGTTTAACAGCATTTCTATTGTCTCTATAAATCTTCTTACACCCATCTTTAGCATTTCCGGTATTATCCTATCTTTTTAGAGCTGTTTATAGAATACTTATAATTTCTTTTTTCTCCATGATTGGTATTCTTGAGTGTTTTTCATTTTTATAATTTTTTGTTTTCCCCACTCTTGGTTCGATCTCAGAACTTTCAGATCTTTATCTTTCTCTATAGATTAAAGGATTTTGTTCGTTTCGTCTTCCCTCAGGTCTTTTCTTATATCTTTTTTTTATTGTCTTATTTAGAGTATTATATTTTGGGAAATCTATGTCAGTCTTTCATCTTTTTATTATAAGTTTTATCGTCTCAGATTTTAATTTGATATCTGATCTAATAATAATTTGATGTCTTATCTTACTGCATGTTTTCTTTGTGGATGTAGTTATGCTATTGTATTTGCAAAGGCGTACTACAGACGGTGTTAACATTATCGCAAAATTGCCTCCAGTACTGTCTTTTAGAGTTCCAAAGTACCTTGTAATACTGATTTTGAGCTGCCTAAAACTTGTATCAGTATGTGGGGTACTTGGAGCGTTTGGCTCTGCAAATTGGACCCTGCTCATCGTATCACGCTGTTTCTCTGTGTTGTTGTTTCACCAGTTCATGTTGGTGACAAATGCCGACGATCTCTGGATAAGTAGGCAGATATCCTATAATGCCGCCACTATCGCACCAATTTGTTTATAATTTGATAGGGCTTTAAGTTTGGCTTTATGGGAATGAACTTGCAATCTCTCTTTATTTACGGTAATGTATATATTATTCTCATCACTTAAATTAATGTTGAGTAATTCATAATTTTTAGTCTGCATTACTTAACACAAAACATTTAAAAAAATGGGCCCGGATTTTAAAATCATATATGTAAAATCTGCATGGAAAGTCGATTTAAACATATCTAACGACATTTGAGTAATACTTCATTAAGATTTTGTTCAAACCTATATGCATTTCATCAATACCGAGCCCCTACTAAATAAAATAAAAAAATCAAAACGAATAAATAACAGCTAGAGTTTCCTTTGGAGGCTCACCGTTAGGATTGCGGAGTTGCTACATATTTAAACGTTTCGTTGGTAGTAGTTAATGATCAAATAATCTGTTATTAAGCCCGAATAAACTATCAAATTATAAAAAAAGAAGTGGGTCGTAACTGCTTTAATTTTTATCAAATCAAATTAATGATATCGAAAGAATACAAAGAACGATAATCTTAGATTTTTTTATGGCCAACGAGATGGTGTTTTACATTTTCAAAGTTTTTGTAGGAAATGTCACAGGGGCAAGTCCCCCTGAATCTGAGTTAACGCTATTTTTGGGACGAAAAATATCAAGAGAACCTATAAAACAGGGATTTACAAATTCTAAAAAACATTGACGCATAACTATAGTCAGTGTTCAAGATAATCGATTTTCTCAGTGTTCCAAATAAGCAATTGACGGAGACTGTAGCTCTGAGGGGTTGCATTTTAAGACATATGCTTATGAAAAACAAATCTTATGTTGACTCTAACAATATGATTTTAAAATATTTGCATCGAATTTTGTAACACCCGGTATATTTTAATTATATAAATTTTTAGACCTACATACTAACTATCTTGTATTATTTAAGAAATGAACTTACCCAAACCATCAAGTTTTGAGTTTGAAGTTCCCTTAACAGTCACCTTGCTACCTTTAACTTGGACTAAAGGACCCGCCCAGTTTGAGTGTGCAAAAGTAATAGTTCCATCAAAGGTCAATGTAGTACCAGTTTTTAGGTCCAGAGTCAAAGTCTTACCAGCTGGTACAGTAATACCTTTAATTACTATGTTGGTACAACTAGATACAGCTGTACTAACTGCATCGTAACTGGTCACGGTACAACTGTCTTTTAAAGGGGAAGCCAAAGCTACCCAAATTAGAGCGGCAATAGATACAAAAAGCTTAAACATTTTTAATTATTATTATATATTCCGTCTACTTTTAAGGCTATATATATATAGAAAAAATCTGTTTAAAAAGTTGCCTATTTATCTTTCTAGATTTTTATCTTTTCAGAAGAACAATGAATAGTACAATAGTTCAAGTAATATTTACTGTTTATTTAAGGCTGATAAAATGGATTAAAAAAATATGTTTTTGTGCCAGATATTCAAGAGTTTTTCTATCTTAAGAAAACTTATTTTGGTGAAACCTTTCCGTTGGTCTCATTTTGACTTAATAAAACAAGACACTTTAAATATCTATTTCGATTGAATACAAGGAAATATTTTTAAGCATATGATTTCCCAATATAAAATAATTAATTATTTCTTTTATTAAGTTATCATATTTTTAGTTAAAATAAAATATATGATTCAAAGAAAGCTTTACCTACATTTCTGTGGAACTACTAAAAATAATCTTCTACTAATTTAATCATAAACTAGTCATTAGTCAATATATTATATTTTCTCATGTAACATTATAATTTAGGAAATGCGTGCGATCAAAATTTATTTCGAAATATTCCATTTAAAAAACCAGGACATTTATTTAATATTTGTTTATATCTAACTGCAGAAATAAAACACCTAACTACTACTAGAATATTTTGACTATATTTTTAAAAGGACAACAAGGTTCAGAACTTTAAATAATGGTAATTTATCTAAAGTTGTCAGAAAATGCTGTAATTTTGATATTATAATTTTAGAAGAAATATCTAAAGAATATTTAATAAGCCTTAATAGGTATTTAACTGTCAATTGTCTAAAAATTATTCTAATAAAAAAGAAAAAAACAAAAGGATTTAAACTACTTTTAAATCCTTTTGTTAATATAAGTTTAACATTTATATTAACAAAAAAGGGGAAACATTCAATCAATCAATCAATCAATGCTTTATTATCAAGAAATTGTTACAATTTGTAGACAAAGCTGTAAAACAAAAAAGACACAAAAATGCAAACAAAACACAATTAAAAAAAAGAGAAAAACAAAACAAAATTTAAAAAAAATATTAATAAATAAATAGAATAGATTATCTACAATATATACAGATTAATACAATTTAGAAATTGTAAGTAGTCAAAAATATTATTATAAAATATACAATTTAATGTATACAATGTCAAAAAAAAAGATCATTAAAAAATCTCTCTACGTTAAAAAAAAATGTAAAAAATGTTTAAAAAAGTAAAAAATTATAAAAAATCCTAAAATAGCTACAAAAAGCAGTATACCTAAACATGTACAGATAGTAAAAATACATAATGCGAAATTTCAAATCAATGATTACAAAAAAAAATCGTTAACTGTGTAAAAAGCTCTCTCCAGTAAGAACGCTTTAAATGCTTTACGAAATGCAAAAAAAGATGTGATGGATTTAATTTCCAATGGCAGATGATTGTGCATTTTTTTTGCATTATATAATATGGAACTTTTGACCAACTCTGAATGTGGGGTAGGCAGGTATAGATCATGTTCCGTGTATCTAAGTAGATAACTATGGGAAGGCCTATCAGATGCTGAACCGTGTTTGCGTATTAGACAAAGGGACTCAAATATGAATAAAGATGGAAAAGTTAATATTTGAAATTTTATGAAGAAATGCTGGCAATGACTTCTGTATTTAAGTCTCAGTGTATAACGAAACAATATAAAAAAGATTGTGTTAGTCGGGATATTGAATTCTATTATTTCAGGTTCCTAAGTTTTATTACATAGGTTGTCATACGATGCTTCCTTGATGTAAAAGTAGTAATTTTTCTTTAACATCTGAGGTATTAAAGCTGATTATACAAATAGATTTTTTTCCCTATCTGTGATCCCATATGTATTTTTTCCATTTCCTTGATTTTCTGGTCACCTGAAGAAACCAATATATAAGACCAGTGATGAAAACCACTAGTTTATACAGCATTCTAATTTTAAAACTTTTAAAAACCTGTACGACAGACTTGGAGAAAGTGGTTCTTTTCATCCTCAGCATTTATTTTACTACTGTTTAAAATTTGCTACCACAGTATTTGTTGCAAGAAAAAAAAATCTTTTGCTGTTATAATATAAAATATTGTTTATTTTGTAATAAGTTATTGTAATAAGTTTCACGGTCGCAATGGAATGTTAACAGTTACCATGTTTCGATATTTTTTCTGCATATCTTTATAATGGATTGATCTACATCTTTCTCTCAGGCTTTAATTCCAGTGAATGAAAAACCAAAGTTCAAAAATTACTCAGATATCATCTAATATTGTTTCTTTTCTTCATATGGGTAAGTTTTAATGAATAATTAAATAGTAATGGCTATTGTTTTATGAACTCTTTATACAGGGTGTTCGTTTGAAAATTTCCCACCACGGATTTAACGGAAATCACTGTTTAAAAAAAACGCCGAAATACGTCAAAAGGTTTGTCAAGAGGGACAACTTTCTAACCTAAAATTACTTTACCCCCTTTCACCATCTGCCCCCCAGGGTCATCACCTTAAAAATTTTAAATGGCAAGGGGTATCGAGTAATAGCTTGTTTAAAAGGTCTTTCGAAGTCTTTTATTTTGACGTGTGATTTTTTTAAATCGGTCGATTCGTTTTCGAGAAAATTAGAAAAATCTTTGTTTATCTTGATTTGTTCAGATAGAAAACAAAAACATGAAAATATCAGTTTTTATGAAATAAAAATGTAGATAAGTGTTCAAAATGTTGCCCGTTTTTGGCCAAACAATGATATAAGCGATGTTCAAATTCCTGACGGACATTTTCAAAAACGTGTTGTGGGATATCATGGCAGCTGTCAATGATGCGTTGACAAAGTTTATCCAAACTTTCAGGTTGGGGAGTAAACACAATAGATTTCAAATGACCCGATAGAAAAAAAGTCTAACGACGTTATATCAGGAGATCTAGATTCTATAGGCCCCCTTCGCCTTATCCATTTATCTGGAAACTCGTCGTCTAGCCATTGCCGAACAAGAAGAACACAGTGAGGAGGAGCGCCGTCTTACTGGAAATATATTTTAGCCTCATTAAGTATAGCGTTTCCATCATCATCGATTTGGTTTTCAATGGATTCAGTGATAAGCGGATTGATGGTATTTTCCAACATATCCAAATAAATGTCTCCATTTAAATTTCCGTTAATAAATAATGGCCCAATCACTTTATTTCCTAAAATGCTTATTAACAAATCCATTTAGATAAAATGTGTATTCATCGCTGAAGCAGATATTCTTTACATGAATAGTATTATCATTAATCGCTTCAGTCATTTTTTCACAAAACTCAACTCGCCTATCGAAATCGTCTTCAGTTAACTCTTGCAATATTTTCATTTTGAATGGATGAAATTTATGAAGTTTGGTAACTGTGTGAACAGATCTAATGAAATACCAGTGGCAGCAATAATTTTGCATAATGAAGTATTAGGATTTATTCCAAAATGACCCAAAACTTCGCCGCTTCGCTTCAAAATTCGCCGATGATCACGTTTTTTATTTGCAACAGATCTAGTTTCAGCAGTCAAGTTCCAGTTCTGAAAAGAATACGGAAAAAAAATTCAGGTTGTTATTTAGTTTTTTCCACGTCTAATCTTCGGAATTGCTGTTGATGTTGGTAGTTTCCGATTTAAATTATAAACGAATTGTAGATTTGGCAAACCCTAACGGGCAACATTTTGAACACTTATTGAAATAAAAAACTGATATTTTCATGTTTTTCCCCATTAGATTTTAAGTCTAAAGTTAATGTGAAATTAGTCTTAATCGATCCGCAAGTGATTAAAAATATCCAATTCGAATTGGTTTACCGACTTCAAAAATGTATTGGAGTAAATGGACAACAAATTAAACATTAGTTGCAATAAATATTGTATAAATTTTTATTTTTTAATGTCGTATGTTTCATTAGTATATTACGTCAAATTCGACAAACCGCTGACTTTAGAGGCAAATGTTATGCTATACAAAAAGTATCCAGAATAAATCGTATATTTTAGCATTGTAAAATGTCATGAGAAACAGGGTGTTCTATTTAAAAAACTTAATGTTCACACCATAGTTTCTACTTGAAGTACATTGTATAAACATTTTCTATTGCAAAACACGAGCTAGTGTTAATGCTAATCGACGTGTTCGAAAAATAAGAAAAGTAAAAATCATCTGAATTTTAAATGATTTTGCTCCTTTCATCGTAAATGCACTGTATAATGTATTTCAAATACTACTCTTCCTCTACATGAAATAATATGCACACCCTGTACATTACGTCAGTGGAGATAAATAAAAAGTTAAAAATAGAATGATAAATTATCAGATCATAAAAGAAATTAAAAAAATACATGGCATTTATTTCATTTATTTATAGGTATAAAATACTATAAAACATAATTAAAATAAATTAAAAACTTGATAAAAGAAAAAAAATATTCATAACGTAAAAATGTATGTTAAGATAAAATAAAAAACATACAGTCTCTCTCTTCTATATATATATTTTGAGACTAATCAACAAACTTTTCAGAATAAAAAAATATTCTTAACCAAAAAGTTAATGAAAAAGAAGAGATAAACTGGGCGACGTAAACTACTTTTATATTAATAAGTATCTAATGTTGCCACTTTGTATTTCTTTTCTAGATATTTCTGCATGTGTTTGAAGCTTGCCTCCGATCGATATCCAGCAATCGACAACGCAGCATATGTCGCTTGTCAGCAAAGCTATTATAGTCCGCGCCCGCTGTTATTTAATAGATATAATACCCGTCTTCTAAAATTCCCAAGGAATTTTAATATTCTTTTGTCCTGATATTAACAATGAATAAATAAATCGATTTATGGTGGTTACAAACCTCTACAAATTAAGGTTCTCTTTGTGTAACTTGAAGACAAACGTTGATGAAATGAAAAAGGCTTAACTCCATTAAAAATTAAAAAAAAGGTTAAATGTTTCGCTCAGAAATGATAACACTTAGTGTTATCATAAAAAAATTATTTTATTATATGACTTTCGAGAACCAGACTTTGTATTTTTTTGCCTATTTCAAATTTATAAAAATTCGTTTGGGATTCGGAACTCACGTTATAATTGTAGGTCGATAAGATTGAATCTGGATGGTCCTCTAAAATTATACGAGCTTAAGATAAGAAGGAAAAAGAAGAATCCTTCGGGAGTAGTAAGAGTTATCGCCGTTCATATTTTTTAACATCTAACAACTTCATATTTTTTGCCAGATTATAACAATATATTTATATTAATAACAATATACAGGGTGTTCATTTGAAAAACCCACCACGGATTTATCGAAAACCACTGTTTAAAAAAAAAAATACGTCAAAAGGTTTGTCAAGGCGGACAACTTTCTAACCTAAAATTACTTCACCCCCTTTCACTCATTGCCCCCCAGGGTCATCCTCTTAAAAATTTTAAATGCCCAGGGGTATCGAGTAATAGCTTGTTTAAAAGGTCTTTCGAAGTCTCTTATTTTGACGTTTGATTTTTTTAAATCGGTCGATTCGTTTTCGAGAAAATTAGAAAAATCTTTGTTTTTCTTAATTTGTTCAGATAGAAAACAAAAACATGAAAATATCAGTTTTTATTTCAATAAGTGTTCAAAATGTTGCCCGTTTTTGGCCAAACAATGATATAGGCAATGTTCAAATTCCTGACGGACATTTTCAAAAACATGTTGTGAGATATCATGGCAGCTGTCGATGATGCGTTGACGAAGTTCAACCAAACCGTTTCCGTTAATAAATAATGACCCAATCACTTTATTTCCTAAAATGCCTGCCCATACGTTAATTTTTTGAGGGTACTGGGTATGCCCTTCTACAAATGCATGCAATTTTCATTGCTCCAATATCTACAAATATGCTTATTAACAAATCCATTTAGATAAAATGTGCATTCATCGCTGAAGCAGATATTCTTTACATGAATAGTATTATCATTAATCGCTTCAGTCATTTTTTCACAAAACTCAACTCGTCTATCGAAATCGTCTTCGGTTAACTCTTGCAACATTTTTATGTTGAATGGATAAAATTTATGAAGTTTGGTAACTGTGTGAACAGAGCCTAATGAAATACCAGTGGCAGCAACAATTTTGCGTAATAAAGTATTAGGATTTATTCCAAAATGACCCAAAACGTCAACTGAAGCGGCTTCATCCAAAATTCGCCAATGATCATGTTTTTTATTTGCAACAAATCCAGTTTCAGTAAACTTAGTAACAAGGTCCAAAATCTACCTAGGCGAAGTTATCTTCTCCGGATATCTGGCGTTAAACGTGACGGCAGTTTGCCGAGCACATTGATTTTGGGCAATATAAATTAGAATAACTTTCACTCCTTCGGCTAGTGTGTAAACCATTTTGGAAGTAAAATCTTCAATTCAACAAATAAATTTTCACTATTCCAAGACTGTCACAAATGTAACTGATGGCAAAATAAATTCTTTATTTTCCTTAGCAACTTAATAACTAAGCAGCTATAACAGTAAATACACTTCGCCGAGGATATCTGTGTTGATGAAAAGAATGCGGTAAAAAATTCAGGTAGTTATTTAGTTTTTTCCACGTCTAATCTTCGAAATTGCTGTTTATGTTGGTAGTTTTCGTTTTAAATTATAAACAAATTGTAGGTTTGGCAAACCCTAACGGGCAACATTTTGAACCCATTGAAATAAAAACTGTATTTTTTATGTTTTTGTTTTCTATCTGAACAAATTAAGATAAACAAAGATTTTTCTAATTTTCTCGAAAAGAATCGACCGATTTAACAAAATCAAACGTCAAAATGAAAGACTTCGAAATCCCTTTTAAACAAGCTATTACTTGATGGCAAGGGGTTGTCATTTAAAATTTTTAAGGGGATGACCCTGGGGGGCAATGGGTGAAAGGGGGTGAAGTAATTTTAGGTTAGAAAGTTGTCCCCCTTAACAAACCTTTTGACGTATTTCGGCGTTTTTT
This sequence comes from Anthonomus grandis grandis, assembly GCF_022605725.1. NCBI lineage: Eukaryota > Metazoa > Arthropoda > Insecta > Coleoptera > Curculionidae > Anthonomus > Anthonomus grandis. The sequence goes on along the minus strand of NC_065552.1, from coordinate 13,825,886 downwards.
TTTAAACAGTGGTTTTCGATAAATCCGTTGTGGGAAGTTTTCAAATGAACACCCTGTATATATATGAGGCCGTTATTTGCAAAACTCCCTAATCGACAAAATAATCAAAATTCACTTTTTTCCCCAAGTTCAACAGGTTTTAAATAAGGAACGTATTACTATCGTTAAAGTCTTTCATAACTGCCTCTTTCTCATATAAAAGTTAGTACAAATTTGCAGGTTATTGGCAAAACTCTTTCTTTGCTTTCACAGTTCATTTGCAAAACTGCTTATTTGCTCGTCAACTAATAAGCACGCTATTCTTGTGCCTACGTGACTAACGCCATGCTTTGTTTACATAGAGTGAATCGAATATATTTTTAGTTCAAATAGCAATTTCGTTGTATATTGACGTGTAATATCAATTGATTTTTGGTGCGATTTGCTGCTATCGATGAGTTAAATAATGATTATAAGATTTTACCTTCTCCAAGAGGAAAAGCACGCAAGGAAGAGCGACAACCGGAAAACTACGCTAGGGCTGTTAGAAAAAGGGATAGGTATGGCTTAAAAAAGGCCCTCAGTCGGTTAAATATTAACTAATTAGCTACAATTATATTATTTTCAGACATACACCACACGTGCTTCCAAACTTTCTAACTTGTGGTCACGATGGTAAACCCGGACAACCGTATTATTGCAGAACTTTAACAATGAATGAAATTAAACAATTCCATGGATACATGTATGAATCTAGATCTAAAATAGACCAGGATAATCTCATACTGAACTGTTGCAAAGGACATAAACCGAAGAGAGAAAAATCCAATCACGCTCAAGTCTCGATTTAATACAATGTTCGTTTGAAAGATGGTGAATTGATAAGAGTGTGCAAAAATGCGTTTCTAGGCATTACGAATTTTAGTGGAAACCGAGTGCAAAGAATACTTCGTAATTTTGTCAAAAATGGAGAGCTCCCGAAAGAAAGAAGCGGAGGGGACAGAGTAGGTCGCAAGAACGATGAGAAACGTAAATATATAAAAGACTTTATAGAATCTTTGAAATTTTAAAAAGTTTTATACTTACTATCAACCTGAAGATTTGCACGTTAGAATCAGTTATTTTAGAAAATTCGTAAATGCAAATTACAATATTGCGCTTGAAACTCCATTTACAGATTGCTGTTCAACGTGCCTACGGTTCAAAGAGCAACTAAAATTGACAACGTCAGCTGAAAAAAGATATAAGTTAACAACAGAGAATCGCGTTCATTTATTGAAGGCAAAGGCGTCCTTCCGTCTCTCGAAACATGCAAAACCAAACACAGTGTCTTTTTCCTTTGACTGCCAGAAAAACTTGAATACCAGACCAAGCCGCCTATTTGAGCCAGCAAATAAATTACAACAATTTTACTATAGTGTCTGGAACGTCTAACACCAAGTTAACACCTGCAAACGTGAACGCGTATTTATGGACGGAAATTGATACTCAAAAAAATGCGAACACAATAGCCTCGGCAGTTAGGCATGCATTAAACATTCTTGAGCATTCTGTCACAAAAATTAACTTGTTCGCTGATGGGTGCGGTGGACAAAATAAGAACACAACTATGATGACAATATTAGCCTACTGGCTTCTTAAAGAATCTCCAGAAAATATTAAAAATGTTGAACTCACATTTTCAATTGTAGGGCACTCTTTTATCCCCCCAGATAGAGTTTTCGAATTAATAGAAAAGGAAGTAAAAAAAATGCCCGTTATTGTAGAATCCAGTCATTACGACGCTATAATAAGTAAACATGCTACAGTTAGAAAAATAGGTGTTGACTGGACTGTACAAGACTGGAAAACTGAAGCAAAAAAAATCGTAAAACTTCCTGGAGCCTGGCATTTCAAATTTAGCAACGCAAAACGATTTATTTTTTATAAAAAGGCACACACAGTTTTAATTCAAGGTGAGATTAATTACTTGAATAACACAGGAATGCCTAAAACTGTTTGTAAAAAAAATTGTTCGTTTTCATCCCTAGAGCCAGGTGAACTACCACTAAGCAACAAACTTAAAGGCGATAAAGCTTCTATTATTAGTTCACTGGTTAAGCATTATGGTGAAAACTGGAGAAAACTACCAGAGTTAGGCTTCTACAAAAATATCCTAAAGCAAACTGCTGCAAGTACGATAACAAGTTATGGTGACCAAGATTTGTGTGAAAACGAAACCGACACTAAAATTATTTAATTTTTTTCCTATTATTTCTTGGTTTTTTGAATAAGAAGATACTTGAAACTTAATGTTGTTATTTGAAAAACTTTTTTTAATATTTGTAACAAGTTATTTCTTGTTTAATTAATAAACTTTTCATTTAAAAAAACTTTAATGAGTTTCTGTCATTATTTTATTTGCAAAACTCTCTCTTTGCGAAAAAAAATATTTTTTTCAAAAACTGTAAGAGATTTAAATTTACGATCATTATCACTTATTATTAATGAATATTTTGTATTGGTTAAAAAATATAACAATCCGAAAATAAAATTTACATGAAAGCTGAAATATTTTTGTTGCTCCTGAAAAGTAAATCAAATAGCAAAGAGGGAGTTTTGCAAATAACGGCCTCATATAATACATTAATATTAATAATACATTTTTATTAATATTTTCTTAAAAAAAAGAAGGGAGCAAGCCTAATTTTGATATCAAATACTCAATAGATACTTCACAAGTATGTCGTTTTATATCATTATGACCTTATTAACTTATCCAAAAATCCTTATAAGGTACTAAAGACAACAACAATCGATATATTGTTGTTGAGTTTACGGATAGATGAAATAAAAAGCCTAGGCTTAAGTCAATATTGAAATAAGATAAATACAGAAAGACATTATGTAAGCCCGATAATACATTACAATTCTCAACACTGCATTAGCTAAAGTAAGGTGACATCTAGCACATAATATTTGACATGGTACATATTGAAATATTATGTAATGTACCTATAATGTACATTACCATTATAGGTTCAATCACCGGTAAATACATAATTGATCCTACTTTTCTTATAAAATTCTGGATTATTTAATTCATATTTTCGTTAAAAAAAGAGCAAAAAAACGAAGAGAACAGCGGCGTGTCTCTTGTTCTGCTTTTTCTTAGTAATAATATTATTAATAAATATACGATTTTATTAAAATTCACATAATATATTCTTATAAAGTTTAATTTTAATATAAAATATTATTGTTATAATGGTGTTACACGTATCCACTTAAAATTTTGTTACAAAAGAATAATTAATAAACACCTACGTGTGTTAATGAAAAATATAAAAATAACAACACTTAATAGCTTAAATAAATAGTGATGATACTAATATTTACGTAATGTATTTATCAAACAACTTCACCTTTATCAGGTTAACTCTTAAATTTTGATATATACATATCAATGTATTAATATATAATATTAATTTTTGATGTTAAAATAATAAGAGGTCTTTGTCACTACCTTAATCTGATTTGTCAGTGTAAAAAAAGTTATTCTTTTGTAATTAGGAATGCTACCTTATCTTTTGTGTTAAAGCAATACCAAAGTGGATGTTATGGTGTTAACAGGAAAAAAATCTATGTAAACAACTATACATAACTTGGTTGTACCACTTAGGTCTTTTTGTTAGCGTTTTTCATTTTTTATTATAGTTTATTTGTCGGTGAAACACTGTTGCACTTAGGCCAGCCTTCTGGTAAACCTGAGTCTGTTCTGTAAAAAAACCTCTTCTGATATATAAAGCTATCGGTAGGTGACTCTGCACAGAAAAAAAATTCGAGTGCTACTGGACAAAAACCAATATCTTGTCTATTAGTACAGTCAACCTGTAACTTTTTTTTGAGAAAATTAAGCGAAATCTTGACATTTTGGCAAAAGTTAGTGTTCCTTCTGAAAAGTCCAATAACAAAAAGTTGCGATTCCTTCCCCCGTACTTTTTTAAAAACCTCAAAATTTTTTTGTAATTGATTTTTTACAAAAACCGTGGATTTTAGAAAAAATTGTCCAAAACAAAGTCAAACATTTTCAACGTGTAGAACTCAAAAAAGCCTACAAAATGATGTATGCAATGAACTTTTAGTGTCTTTGGCGCCCTCTATCTTGTCCAATTATTGATTGCACAAGTAGTAAATGTAAACAATTATATTCTAAACTTTTTTTGGCTTATGAGCTTTTCTTTAAATTGAGTAGTTTTCGTAAGAAATACCATAAATATGGTATTTTCATGTATGGTATAATCATGCAATTTTTGGAAAATAAACGTGCAGTGTCTCGATAACGAGATATTGAAAAAAAATTCATACATTATATTTATAGGCTTTTTTGAGTTAGGACGAAATTTTGAAAAAAGTAATTTTACACAAAAAATTTCAGTTATCCAAAAAAGTTTCCGGGGGGAAAGATTGCAACTTTTTGTTTTTGCTTTTTTATAAGGACCTTTAACTTTTGGCAAAGTATCAATATCGGTTATTTTTGCCGAAATTGACACTTTTTAGATGACAGATTGACTGTAGTATATTTAAATATTGCAGCATCTCTGCAAATGACTCCAACTATGGCCTTCGAAACTCTGATGGATTAAGTACAATCATAGGAATGCTTCAATCAAGGAATGCATACTGTTATTCTATGTAAGTGGCTATGTAAAAATAAAGTCGCGGACCCCACAAAAATATCCTTTCAGAATATCTTTTTCTGATAAGATGTTCCTATGACATGGTGCCTGCGATCTTATAATCGACATTTAAAAAAAAAAGCTCCGAGATATAAAGGGACGATGAACTGGTGAATAAGGGTTTTGGGTACATTTTGTAAAGACACCTAGCACCTAGCTACTTAAGTTAATGTCCACACTTTTCATTTAAAATAATATGTTTATCAAATTTGCAGCTTATAAAAATTGCACTAGGGTTAAAAGCAAAAAGGTGGAAAATGTATATAGCGATACCCTATTAACTCATGAAAAAAACCTTATAGGGCACTAAAGACAACAGCCATCGGTAAATATTATTGTTGAGTTCACGGATCGATATAATAAAAAGCCTAGGCTTAGGTATATTAAAATATAATAATACAGAACGACGTTATATAAACTGAACAATACATTACAACTCCTAATAGCAGCGCATTTTGAAAAGATAATATGTTATCGAAAATCGAAAGTGCAATAACTAAAAGTTAAATTACATCTTGTACATTATATTTCGTATGATACATTTTGAATCATATGACATTAGTGTACTAATTATAGGGCCAACGGCTGGTAAAATAGTTAATAGATCCTATTTTTCTTATAACATTATGGATATTTCATATTTCCGTCAAAAAAACAGCAAAAAAAAACAAGAAAACAGCGACTTATTGAAGTTAGAAAGTTTGCTTTTTTTTATAAATTAACTTTAATGATTTAGTTTTTTAACATGATAAATAAAAAGCCAAATATTCTGTGCTTAATTTGCTGTAAAAATATTTTATTAATTCATTACTCTGTTTGGAATCATTAAAAACCTGCTTTACTTTACTGGTAATATTAATAATAAATATACGATCGTGAGGATTTTATCAAAATTCACAAAATATATTTTCACTAACTAAATTCTAATGTAAAATATTATTGTAATAATGGTATTGCACGTGTCTACCTAAAATATTGTTACATAAGTTTAATTAACAAACATATTCGTGGGTTACTCAAAAATATAAAAATAACGACACCTAATAGGTAAAATAAATGTGAGGATAGTAATATCTATATAATATAAGTATCAAACAACTTCACCTTTGTCAAGTTTACTTTTAAATTTTGATAAGTTAAAATCGTTAGCGAACCTTAATAAAAATAAATAATGATCTAAATTTAACCTGATAAGTAGAATACAAAATGTATTTGTCACTACATGGATCTGATCTATTAGTATAAAAAAGCCATTCTGTCTTAATCAGAAATGTTACCTTATCTTTTATCTTCAAGCAATACCAAGCTGGAGGGTATTATGTTAAGATTGACTTTAACTACTTCTTTCAACTTATCGCTACATTATTGCTAGTGACAACTTGAGGAGCAACATGGCTTAATAAAAATCTATGTAGACAACTATACTAACTACGTTCTATCACTTAACGCTTTTGGTCACCGTTTTTTATTTATCACGCTCTGCGTTTAGTTAATTTTGTCGGTTAGACATTCGTACGCTCTAGGCCTGCTTTCGATTAAACCTAGAAGTAGTAAGGATGGGGAAGTTAGAGCTCGACAAGAAGGCCTTAGCAGTTCCTTTTGACCAATCCCAGAATCACCCACTCCGACTCCTCCACTCCCAATGCGCGGTTTCACCGGTCGGGTCCATGCTTTTAATAAAGGCTTGCACATTGTCCCAGTCCAGATCTTTAGAATCGTTCTGTTGGAGTGTCATTACTCCAAAAATTTTTCCTACTCAAGCGAGTCCACTTATCATAGACAACTAGTATGTGGTATGAAAGTCCTTTCTTGTGTCGCAATTCAGACATAGCGGGCTTTCTCTTATATCAAGAAGGTGTATATACCTGGTTAGACATTTATCATCAGTCTTTGATACCCTGTCGAGGGTTTTTGTTAGCAGTCGCCATTCTTTAGTGCCGTCCTGATCTGGTATCATCTCTTTGGCCTGTCTACATCTTTCTAGCTTTTTCCAGTTCTTCCTTGTTTTTTCCCAGGTCCAATTATTAAGTGCCTGGAAGATTTGCTTTTTGCTGAGACCGCGATATGGTTCGGGGCCTACGAAAGGGCTAGTGGAATCTTGTCTTGCCAGTTCGTCGAGCCTCTCTATGTCCTCAAAAACCCTGGTAGCCTGGGACCCACCTCAATCTCACTTCCCTGTACGTTGCAAATCTTTCCAATGCGTCTCTGCATTCCTGGACTAGCGCTGAGCTGGTACTGGGTTTCTGGATCGCCTTGAGTGTAGCTTGAATCAAAGTAGATGCAAATCCCTCCGTTAAATTCCAATGCTCCTCGTTTGTTTGCTACTGTAAATATATATCAAACACCTCCGCTTGGAAAACGGTGGTGTGTTTCCCTAGCGGAAAGGATTCCCCTGTGTTCGCTTCCATCCTTTACACTTTGGCTTCGCTCGAATTGGTGCTTTTTATCCATGACTCATCTGTGTATCAGGTCTGGAAACCATTTAGCTCTTTAATTTGGTTCGGCCACCATTCTTCTCTTGTCGGGATTTCAACTTGAAAGCTTTTATTTAATCTTTCAGTTTACCACTGTAGTGCATCTGGATGTCAGAATTGGTATGTTCTTACATATTCTAGAAGCACTCGTCATACGACCTTGTCCTAGGTGAACATTGCGCCACTTGTCGCTATCCTTTGTCCTTTTATGTAGCGCCATGGCCTCCCTCTCAATCCAGACTGGGAGCTTCGGTAGCTTAAGAAGAATATTTAGAGGCGCTCCAGGTATTGTTCTCATGAGATTAAACGTAGGTCTATACTGTAAAAAAAACCTCGTCTGAGTATCAAAGCTGTCGTTTGGTGGCCCTGCATGTACAAAAAAATTCGACTGCTAAATTAATGTCTTGTTTAATAAAATAACTCCAATTAAGGTCTTTCAGACTTTGTTGAAACATACACAAGCATACAAATCGAGGAATACATATAGCCTATGGATACGTCCGTGGCGGCCTACAGTTTGTTCTAAACTGACGATGCAAAAATATAGTTGCATGCCCCACGAGAATTGTTCTACCAGAATATCTTCTCCTGATGAAAAGGAAGATATTCCTATGATATGATTCCTGGGATTTTATGAACACCTTGGCAAAAAGTTAAGCTCCGAGTTATAAGGGTACGATGAACTAGTGAAAGAGGGTTTTGGGTACACCTTGTGTGGTTAACTATCTGCTTAGTTAACTGTCCAGACTTTCTTGCTAGATAGGGCACCACAAAAATTTAAAATTATATATTTATCAAATTTGTAGTTTATGTAAAAAGCGCCGAGGTTAAAGGCAAAGAGGTAGAAAATGTATATAGCCCTATCTTATTAACTTGTACCAAAATCCTTATAAGGCACTAAAGACAACAGTAATCGGTATAGTGTAGTTGAGTTTACGGATTCATGAAATAAAAAGTTTAGGCTTACGTCAATATTGAAATAAGATAAATACAATAAGATATTATGCAAGCTTGACAATACATTACAACTCCTAATAGGTGTGGAGTTTGGATAATAGATAATGGATAATATGTTATCAGAAATCGAAAGTGCATTAGCTAAAAGCGAAATTACCTCTAGTACATTATATTTCGTATGCTATATTCTGAATCATATGAAATTAGTGCACTAATTATATATGATTCAGTATCAATCATATATGATTTATATAGGGCCAATGGCTGGTAAAATACGTAATAAATCCTATTTTTCTTATAAAATTCTGGATGTTTTATTCAAGCTTCCGTAAAAAGAGTTTAAAAAACGAAGAAAACAGCGACTGATTGAAGGACGATGACATGTTTGGTGGTCCTTTTTATAAATTAACTTTGGCGATTTAGTTTCATAACATGAGAAATAAATATTCAAATATTTTGTGCTTGATTTGGTGTAAAATATTTTTTTTAACTTATTACTCTATTTTAAATCATTAAAAAACTGCTTTACCTTAGTGCTAATTTTAATAATAAATTAACGTTTCTAGCAAAATTTACATACTGTATTTTTATTAACCCTAATTCTAATATAAAATATTATTGTAATAATGTTATAACACGTGTTTACTTAAAATAATGTTACATAAGATTAATAAATATACATACTCGTGGGTTCCTCAAAAATATAAAAATAACGACACCTATATTAATATTTATGTAACATATAAACAACTTCACCTTTATCGGGTTTACTTTTACATTTTGATAAATTAAAATCATTACATTACCTTAATAGAAATAAATATTGATCTAAATTTTCAGATAAGACAATTAATAAAACGTCTCTCTCATCACTACCTTGATCTGATTTATCAGTATAAAAAAAGCTCTCTGTCTAAGAGCCGGTATTATAAATATTTTTCAAAAGTTACCTTTAACTTTAACCATCAAGTTACCCTTAACAATAAAATCTCAGTTTTATAATCGTCCCATTTCTTCTTCTTCGTCTTTGAGACGTTATTAGAGCCATGTGCTACTGTCAAAAGATTTTTCGTGTTTTTATTTTGGCTTGGCTTGATCGTAGATATAATTCTAGAAAGAAAGCCTCTAAAAGCTAAAGAACTATGAAAAATGTCATCATTTTATATGACATATCAGATGCTTGATAATCCGTTAGTCTTGAGGAGATAATTTCGTTTTTTTACCGCCATTTATATGTCGATAAATAGAAGCTTTTTCAGCGGTAGGTTATATTCAAAATTATTGACAGAATATACAGGGTGATTGATGGTTGATGGTACCTTAGACGTTAACGGAGAATGGAAAATAATTTTTTTTTGAAAATTTGGCAACATGGGTTTTAGCTGATGATCTAACGATTAACAATATTTTTAGCGATGCAGCGTTGCCGCTTATACCAAAAAGTAGTAGCAACTTTGTTATTTTAAATGGAATACCCTGTATATTTTTTTATTTTCCGATCCGCTATCACTTTATGATTGGTTCTGTATAAGGTATTCCTATACCTATCTTTAGTGGTTTTCGAGAAATTAATTATTTTCTTTATTTTTTGACAAAAACATAGATCCAAATTAATTTGTATTACTACGGCACTGGAACGCGCAGAACCTTGAAATTATAAACGTAATTTATGGAAGTATTGTACATTATTTTTCACTATGAAAATTTATTCTACGTTATACAGGGTTGCTCAAAATTAGTGATTTTGCTAGATACAAAAATGGTAAAAAGTGCATTTTTTTAAATGGAACACTCTGTATATTATAACATATTCTAAAAGGAAACTAAAATCCCTGTCTAAAGAGGTATTATGTTCCTATATCGAAGGTTCGGTTTCGGAAATAAAAGCAATTTTCTGTAAAAATCGGAATATTTTGACATATTTGCTTTAGTTGGCCATGAAAGGTCATGATGAAACAATGCTATGCTATTGATGTTTGACAGTAGAAAGAAATAGTTATTCAAATGAAGTTTTGATGAATCTAGTAAAATCAAGTGGTGTAAGATCAGGTGATCTCGCAGGCCAGTCCCATGGTCCCAAACGCCTAAACCAGCGGTCATCGAATTTCTCAAATAACTCACGTGTCACCTCCTCAGTGCAATGAGCAGGTGCCCCATTCATTTGGAACCAGCAAGTGCGATAATCTTCAAGCGTTCAATTTTCCAGAAAATCTTCTACTACTGAGCGCAAAATCTGAATGTATTTATCGGAGGTTAATGACCCGTCGTGAATAAAAAAAGCTATTTGATTGTCTTTTAGTAAACAAAAAACAATAAAACTAAATTTTTCTTGAAACCCCATTTCCTTAACCGCGTGTCGATTTTGATTAGCCCAAAAATGTTGATTTCTTCTATTAAAAATACCTTCTCTAGAAAACTTTGCTTCGTCTGTCCATATTATTTTTTTTAGAAAGTTTGGATCCTCTTGAGTGCGTGTCAGAAGTATCTCACAATATTAAATGCGACGTTGGTAATCATCCGGTTTCAGCTGATGAACTTTTGAATATTTAAAGGGATGCATATTATTGTCGTTCAGAATTCTTTGCACAGAATAATAAGTTGGGCCTAAATCATCTGCTGCACTCCGGATGGAAGATTGTGGATATGCGTGAAAGTAGGCTAAAACATTAACGATGTTGTCCTCATCAGACGTTACAGGCTTGGGCAAACTTGTATCATTTTTAAGTTGTGAACCAAATTGTATAAAGTTATTTTGTATTCGCACAAATTTTCTTTCATCCATTTTTTATAAATTCGGGTATATTTCATTGAACTTTCTGCATGTTGTTGCTACAATCTTGTCACATTTTCCATGAATAATAAATAGATTCATCAAAACTTCATTTGAATACCTATTTCTTTCCATTTCAATGAATTTTTAGGTCACTATTTTAAAGAAACACACAAGCGTATTTACTATTAATCAACTAAATGTCACTGTCAAACATCAATAGCATAGCATTGTTTCATCATGACCTTTCATGGCCATCTAAAGCAAATATGTCAAAATATTCCGATTTTTACATAAAATTGCTTTTATTTCCGAAACCGAACTACTTCGATATAGGAACATATTACCTCTTTAGACAGGTATTTTAATTTCCTTTTAGAATATGTTATAATATAGAGGGTATTCCATTTAAAAAATGCACTTTTTACCATTTTTGTATCTAGCGGTAAAATCACTAATTTTGAGCAACCCTGTATAACATAGAACAAATTTTCATAGTGAAAAATAATGTACAATACTTCCATAAATTACGATTATAATTTCAAGGTTCTGCGCGTTTCAGTGCCGTAGTAATACAAATTTATTTGGATCTATGTTTTCGTCAAAAAATAAAGAAAATAATTAATTTCTCGAAAACCACTAAAGATAGGTATAGGAATACCTTATACAGAACCAATCATAAAGTAATAGCAGATCGGAAAATAAAAAAATATACAGGGTATTCCATTTTAAATAACAAAGTTGCTACTACTTTTTAGTATAAGCGGCAACGCTGCATCACTAAAAATATTTTTAATCGTTAGGTCAGCTAAAACCCATGTCGCCAAATTTTCAAAAAAAAATTATTTTCCGTTCTCCGTAAACGTCTAAGGTACCATCAACCATCAATCACCCTGTATGCCAAATACCAGTACTGGGATTCTAAAATTACGATTCGACACGATTACTCGATATGACTAATTCTACATAAAATTTCCAATCGTGTCTTGCAAATTGTCTAGCTTTTAACTATTTGTCGATGACACGCTTGGGTATATTGGTTTTAGTATGTCAAGATTTTATGCCACAGATTGTTAATAACAAACATTGGACAAGATTTTAAATTTAAAATTAGCAAAACTACTGCAAGTCGTTGGATCCATAAAATTGCTAAAATTATTGACAATCACCTTGCTGACCGATTCATTAATTTTCCAAATATAAGAGATGAGAGACAAATTAATAAATTAACATTTATGAAAAGATCCAATTTCCCTGGTGTTATAGGTTCTATTGATTGCACCCATGTTGCCACATTAAAACCAAAAGTGGATGAACATAACAAATTTTTGTGATTTTCTATGAATTCAATTGTTATTTGCCAATGGGTAGTGGTGGTTTCAAACGACGTTCCTTTTTTATTTTAAAGAAATAATATACGCATATATTTAAATAAAAAAACAGGGAGGCGAAAATAAATAACAAAATAAGTGAAAATGCCTAGTCTTTATCAATAGAAAAGACAATTGACATTTTCATCTGTCAAATATTAGTGAAAGTAACAAATATATACCAAGAAACCTAAATCAAATCGAATAAAATGAGTTTAGTCGACGATTAAAACCACCCTTCTCGTCACGACTCAGTCGCGATCAAATTCGAAGTCGTGATCGTATCGAGATCGAGTCGTGATTTTAGAATCCCAGCCCAGAATTTTTTTATAAAGTTACCTTTACCTGATATCCCATCCACCCGATAACGTTAATTTCTACATTTTGAAGTTAACTGTGACTTATGACGTTATTCCACAAGTTAACTTTCAGTTATCTGTCAAAATAGTTTTATGATACCGACCGTTAATCAGGAAAGTTACCTTTCGCCTGCGATTTTGTTATTGGCTTGGCAAAAAGGTAAGCTTTGGTCCTAGATGATAAATGGGGTAAGGAGGATTTTGGGTATACCTTATGTATGCACCTAGTTACTTTTCATGTTCACATATAGTTCACAGCCCAGATTTTCTTTCTAGATTGGGCCACCATGAAACTTTTCAGTTAAAATGCTATGTTTATTGAGTTCGTAGTTTTTAAAAGCGGCTCAAAATTTATAATAATATTATCTAATCCCCTCCTTTCTTTTCAAGCTACCGCTTGAATGGTGGTGGGCTAAAAGTCAACGCAGTGAATTTTAACAGTTTTACTGTGAGGTTGTAGGTTCGAATCCCGACAGTTTCTTTTTACTTTCTTTATTATTTTTTATATTAGAATTCTTTGTTATTATTTTTTTAAATTTATGGTTTGTCATATTTCTAGATTTATATTTTACTGTTTAATGTGTGTATATAATGTGACCCGTTGGTCGTGTTTGACCCTTTTTAAGGTATACTTATTCGTGTAACTTTAGGGTTTTTACTGTAATTAGTTGGTTTTGTTTGCATTATTTTTTAGTTCTGATGATGCTCTCAAGACCGAAATACGTCACGACTTTTAATGTTATTAATTAGTAACATTTTTTGAGTCGGAGACTTTGTGCTGTTCTCTTTTAATATGATTATAATATCAAGTTCTGTTTGAGAATATGGAGACTTCTTACAATTTGAAAATGCCAGTCAGACCAAACCCATCCAGATCTATCGATTAAACTTGATTGCAAGGAAAAACCTCTGTCTAAAATATGGTTCCTACATCGATGCCTCTCCCAACAACTAATAACTAGATTTGTTAATATCAAGCACCACCCAAACCGCAGCTTCCGAAAAACCTCTGAATGGTTTTTTTCCATAAACGCTTTCTTAACGTCATTAATGTGCTTTTTACCAAAGAAGAAAAAAATATCCTTAAATTAAAATTTAAGTTGAGTCAAAATATAAATAAAAACGTCAAAGAAATCCTAGCAATAAAGGCTGAGAATCTAATTCAATCCAGCAGTTTACCTAACAAAAACATAATTAGAGCCAAATTATAAATTTTCTTAATTAAGAAAAGATAAATAGAACACCTTTTAACTTTTATAAAAAAACATTTAAATTCCTTTAAAAATAAAATTTAAATACACAATCTGGTAGTCATCAACAAAGCTGATTATGTAGATAAAGTTTCGGAGTTTCTATGTGGCGATGATTTTATTTTGGTAATTAAATATCCTAACTTTTTTACCAAAGTTAAGAGCTGTCTGGACCACTGTCTTTTAACTTTAGAGTAATTTGAATCCAATAAAGGCTATACTTATCACCCCTAGAACTTTCTCACTGCATGACTTACCAAAAATACATAAAGAAGGTATTCTCATAAGGCCAGTGGTTTCTTTTATCAACTCGCCCTGCTATAGAATGTAGTCTTAGCTTAACGCTACTCTCAGGACAGCAACAGTTTTTTAAGACCATAATATGATAAAAAATTAAATAGAATTTGCAAACTTTATTAAAAAAATGAATATTCTCCATAATGCTATTTTGATTTCCCTGGACGTAAAAATCTCTTGGCCAGCATATCCGCCTCAGAATGTAAAATGTTAGGTAAAGAATTGCCTAACTCCACCAACCGCCGTAAATTAGTTATAGACAACCTCGTATGTCTCTTATCGCTAGTTTTGGACAAAACTTTGTTAAATTTAACGAAAATCAGCTGGACTTACTATAAGCTCATTCCTTTCACTTTTTTTAAGCAAAGTATTTATGAGCTATTTAGAAAACCAAATAATAGTTATTAAGTTTTTTAAATTTATAATTACATAAAAAAATGTACGTTGATGACGTTTTTCTAGTTTAGGAGGAAACGAGGAGCTATTTTTGGACTTTATAAATCCCCTTTACAGTAATATAATCTTAACTGTAGAAAAAAAAGTTAATAAGACTTTGCGTTTTTGGATTTACTTCTAAATAGGTGCAACAATGGAATTGTGTGACTTTTAAATTGTGCAGAAAACCATGCGCAACGGATAATATTATCAAAGTTAATCAATATCAACCTATTTTGATTCCCTTTCTCCTGGCCAACACAAATTTAAAACTACTTTTAACTCTCTCTTCTATATAGATTATTAGATTTACCTCCCTCCAATGCAGCCTTTAAAAAAGAGTTTGATATATTCAAACTCATAGCAATCAATAACAACTTCCCTCTTATAAGTTTAAATAACTATATGGACTTTGGAAATCAATTTTCCAGGTAAAACTTCCAGCAAATCCAGAAATGTTTTTAAACGACTTCTGGTTAAAGGCATTTCAATTGAGCTTCAAGATAGCTTTACTTCTGACATAACTTAGGTCTACACGCCAGGAATACAGTTTTGTGTCAGGAAGACACTCTTTTTATCGACAACGTCAGATTACAGAATTTTCACTAGATTCGCGTTGACTGTCCTTTAATTGTTTTTAAGGTAAAGACTGAAACCGATTGAAATGTCTTGAAACGTAGAAGCTTTTAAAGACCCATGAAATAATTTGGAAATGCTTAGAAGTTTCCAGATTGTTTTTGTCGATGCCCAATAACTGTATAAGAATACTGACTATAGCCAACACAAGCAAGTACAAAGTTAAGAAAATTTAAAGAACCAGAATTTACAATAAAATAACTTTAATGGTGCCCAAATTGTCTTTAAACAAAATGAATTACTAAAAACTAGGCCCTGTAAGTTAAAATAATAAAATAAACGTAAAGTAGAACCCTACATTATTGAATACCACACTTTAATTTATAAAATAAGCAAAACAGTATAAAAACCATGAGAGTAATTAACGTATTTACATTTTCAAAGACACATTAATGGTATATCTTTTATAAGAAGGCATGGTGTTCCACAAATCTGTAATCTTGAACATTTGCTTTTTAATATTGATACTTATAACTTATATTTACCTTTATTTTTAAACTCCTATTGTTGAAAAATCCTATGTCTTGAAAAAAATAAGAAACGCTTAATTATAAAGCTTTTAATCTTAAAAACATGCAAATATTACATCTAATATTATAATCATTTAAGCAACTTCTAGAAAATTTAGGGATATATCTGGATGCGCTAAATTATATTTTAAATCCTTCTGACAAAAATCAACTACCTCACTGTACCTTAAAGCCGTTTACTGACAGGGAATCATTTTAATTTTTGTGATGTGGTTTACTCACTTGTTTACTCGCTTGTATCTTGTTTAAACTTCTTACCGAGAGGTATCGACACCTTATGATAAAAACGTTATTAGAAAACGTCATGGAAGTAACAGGAATCAGAAACGAAAATAAAATTTTTACAGTCGACCAGATAAGTTCTGCACGCAATATATTTTTTTCCATATTTAAGGATTAAATCTGGTTTTAAACTTCTAAATAAAGTTAAGAGAAAAAATATGATTACCTGTAAAGAAAAAAGATGTAGGTTTAATTTTTTTGCAGCATAAAAGATAAATGTAAAATAATAAATAATCTAAAAAATCACAGTAATTGTTAAAAAGTTTTTTACACCTTCAAACTTAGTGTATAAATGAAAGATAATAAAATACACGATATGTCTTAGAGACACACGTGATATATGGTGTATTTTATTATCTTTTTTTATACACCACGTTTAAAAGTGTAACAAAGTTATTACTAATTACATGGATGCATGCGCTTCATCTTTTGCTGGATACATGTAATTTTCCTGATATTGTACTTCTGACTGAGCACTGGTTGAGGCCTAGTGAATGTTTTTTAATATCTGATTATGTTCCTATATCAAATTTTTGTGGTCAACAATCTATACATGGAGGAACCATGATCTTGGCTAGGCAAACAATTGAAACGATTTTTTGTAATATTGATAAGTAATATTGATAATCTTCTGTTAGAGAATGTTTTTGAATCCTATCTTTCTTTTTGTAAGCGTTTTAATTTATATATTCTTTGTGTTTATAGGCCACCTACAGGAGATATTGCTATGTTTTTGGACAAACTTGATTCTCTTTTATTCCAGTTGTCCCTACACTCTAAGGTTATATTGGCTGGTGACTTTAATATCAACTACACTGATGAAACCTTGCCACCTACTTCTCTTTTAAGTATTTTAAATTCTTACGACTTGAAAATGCACGTTCTTTCTCTCACACGAATAAGTTCTTCATCTGCAACTATAATTGACTATTTCTGTACAAATTTTGATGACGTTTTATGCACAGTACTCCCATCTGATATTTCCGACCATGAAGCTATTGGAAATACTTGATTGGAATGCACTTGAAACGGCTTCCGACCCACTTACTTTATTTTTTCAAGTTCTGTGTGATAAGATCAATCTGTGCTTTCCTAAAATGAGGCTTAAAACTAAGAAACGAAAACCATGGGTTACAAGAGGCCTTAGAATTTCAGCTAAAAACCTCCGTTTTTTGACTAAATTGTGCAAAAATACCACAAATAAAAATATCCTTATATATCATCAGAAATACCGTAGTCTGTACAGAAAGACAATTAAAGCAGCAAAATCTAATTATTATAGGGATCGCTTAAATATGTCATCAAATAGGCAAAGAGAGTGTTGGTCGATTATTAATGATTTTAGACATTGCCATAGAAAAGTATCTGAACCGGAGTTAAGACCTGACATTTTAAACGACTATTATTGTGATATACCAAATATCTTGCTCAAGGGCATTCGTAGTAACATTGATCCCTTACATTATCTTCAACAAGTGTCGGTTGAACATTCATTTTTGTTTCATCCTGTCGATCTTACCGAAGTAAAAAATGAAATCAAACGCCTAAAAACCCATAAATCATCTGGAGCTGATGGGATATCTTCGAGGTTGTTACTCTTTCTGCCTGATTCAGCCTTAAATGCTTTAGTTTCTGCCATAAACAATTCTTTACATATTGGCATTTTCCCTTCATGTTTAAAAGAGGCAGTGGTTATCCCTCTTAATAAGGGTGGAGATTTGGATCAGCCTTGTAATTTCCGTCCCATTTCTATTTTGTCCACCCTCTCTAAGATAGTTGAAAAACTTGCAAAAAGCAGAATTTTGTCCTTTTTACATCATAATGGCATTTTGTCTGCAAATCAGTTTAGATTTCAAGCCGGTAAAGGGACTCATGATGCTGTTTTTAGCTTTTTGGAGAGCGTATATGTGTCCTTGAATTCTGGAGAGTCATCGACGGCAGTGTTTTGTGATCTATCCAAAGCATTTGACTGTATGGATCATGGAATACTGTTATCTAACCTCGATAAATATGCTTTTAGGGGCATAGCGTTGCGATGGCTTGAGTCCTATCTATCAAATTGTACTCAGAAGGTTACAGTATCAGGGCGTTTGTCTGCTTCTAGATCCCTAAAATGCGGCGTTCCCCAGGGTTCAGTGTTGGGACCACTGTTATTTTTACTGTATGTGGATGACTTGAGTTCATTGAAACTGCAGGGCAAGGTGGTTTAGTTTGCTGATGATACCACCATACTATGGAGCCATAAAAATTCTGATTATATTAAGACTTGTATTCTTGAAGACCTTCAGATTTTATCAGGGTGGTGTACTTCCAACAGGCTCGTGTTTAATGTAAGAAAGACGTCTATTATGGGGTTTAAGTGCGGTGTTCAGAGTCTGATGTTTGACGAAAATTCCCTCTTGCAGAATAAAGAGTGCTGCAAGTTCCTAGGAATTACCGTTGATGGTCGCCTTCGGTTTGAAGATCATATTTTACAGTTAGCTGGGAAATTATCTTCTGGATGTTTTGCAGTAAGAATGGCAAAACGAGAGTTGGGAGGAGTGGTTGCACGTTCAGTGTACTTTTCACTTATTGAATCTCATATTCGGTAAGGCTTGCCTTTTTGGGGTTTAACCAATAAGGGGCTACTTAACATTGTCTTTGTTATTCAAAAAAAAGCAGTTAGATACCTGTCGCTGAGTTAAGAGATTGTTGCAAACCCCTCTTCATTTCTGAAAAAATCCTAACTCTTTTTTCACTCCTTATCTTAGAAACAGCTGCTCTTATTCACAAAATTCCCAAACTACCCTCTGACACTGGCCATTTGACTCGTCGTGTAAATGATGTTACCCTACCTATTCCTACGTCTTCCCTTACCAAAAACTCATTAATTTACATAAGTAAAAAAATTTACAATCATGTTCCTCTATGTGTTAGACATATATCGGATGTTACGAGATTTAAAAGAGAATTAAAGACGCTTTTATTGGCTAAGGCATATTATAACCTGGATGACTTTTTTAATGATAGGTTTTAACCTTGGACATTGGTTGGAAATTTTTTTTTCTTTTTTCTTCTCTAGTTTTGTCAACAAGTTTACCTTTATTTAGTAATTGATTGTTTTATTTAGTTATCTTTA
Source organism: Anthonomus grandis grandis (assembly GCF_022605725.1). Classification (NCBI taxonomy): domain Eukaryota; kingdom Metazoa; phylum Arthropoda; class Insecta; order Coleoptera; family Curculionidae; genus Anthonomus; species Anthonomus grandis. The sequence goes on along the minus strand of NC_065552.1, from coordinate 13,806,711 downwards.
ATTCAAGTATGATCAAAAAGTTTTGTCTTCTTGTGTTTAATTTTGTTTATTGTTTTGTCAATTTTTGAAATTGTATTTTTGTTTTGTTTTTTTTAGCTTGTAGGATGCTTGTACACAAGATTATTCTTACGTAATATAGCATATTTTCTTTCTTTCTTTCAATGATTTTTTAAAACTATTTGGTGGTGGCGCACATCCCTTCATCCCCTGCAAAAACGTATGTCTTTGAGACATATGGTGTATTTTACTGTCTTTTATTAATACACCAAGTTTGAAGGTGTAACAAAATTTTTAACAATTACTGTGATTTTTTTAAATTATTTATTATTTTACAAACACTTATCTTTTATGCCGAGAAAAAAAACTAAATCTACACCCTTTTTATCTACATGTAATTATAGTTTTTCTCTTTACTTTGTTTTAGATGTTTAAAATCAGATTTAATCCTTAAATATGGAAAAAATATATTGCGGGCAGAACTTATCTGGGCTACTGTAAAAATTTGTTTTCGTTTCTGATTCTGTTACTTCCATGATGTTATTAGAAAAAGAAAGAGATAATTTCCTGATAACAATTACCCTGTATCTTCATTATTTTTAAATATATTATGTTCCATATCTATTTTAAGCCTTAACGAGCATTTGGATACGCTTAAATAACAGAGTAAAACTGAGACAATGCAAGGTAGCGGCTTTGTTCTCATAAGCAAGCCGCTGTCAGACGAATATATACACACATACATGATTCTGGTTTAGAACTGAATGCGGGACGTTATCAGCTCCTGTTTGGATAAAATACTGGGACGCTGTCTGTAGGTACAAATATGCACAACAAGGGTTGTCAGGTCAGATAAGAATCAGTTTGTTGTTGCTATATAGGACTCATGAACGCTATAGGCATCAAGGTGCCTTTTGTTTACCGAAAGTTGAAGCTTCAAGTTTTAATTACTTTAAAAGAAAATTCGATTATTAATGATCATATGCGAGATTATTAATATTTATAGAGAATTTTTGTACACTGTGCCTTGCTGTATATGGATATACAGTGCATTTTCAGATATACATTAACTAAGCTAAATTACTACTGGTCAAATAATAGATCATAATATTAAATTCATTTAATAGCCTAAATTTTGTTATTGAGTTGGTTTATAGAGCAATAAACCGTTGTAGCATTGATAAACAATTAACTTTTATTAACACTATGTCCATTGTCCACTGATTTTCAAGAATTTTATGCAGGAAATTTGCGGATTCGCCCGAATTTTAAGTAAATTTCATAATTTACTTAAAATTTCATAATTAAGTAGTTTTCATTCTGTATCCTGGACCACTTCAACAGGTGGCTCTTGACGTTTTGTGTGGCATTTTTTACAATCTTGAAGACAAAAAAATGTCTTAAAATTTGTAACCACATTTAAAACAGTTTTTGCACAAGGAATCGGTCTATTCTCAAATGTCACTGAAAACAAATCTCTACATTGTACTGCCGAATTGCCTCCATAAAACCATTTAATTAGTTGAACTTTTTCGGAAGGGGTATAAACAGCCATAGTGAAAAAAACAGGAAAATAACGCTCAAAAATTATTAATGCAACGTGCAGTAACACAGCAAAGTGAGGTCTGCTGACTCCCGGTTCAAAAAAGCAACCAAGCGGTGTTGCCATTATTTTGGGTAATACGTAGATCACGATAACACGATCTGTATAACTTATATACTCAAAGAAATCATAACTATAGAAAAAAACCAATGACAAATACCGGCGCTCAGTTGTTTTTCATTTGAGTTCCCTAAAAATTTGAAAGATACCTTAACCCTTGACAACTTTTATTACACAACTACGGACACGGAGTCTGCCTGACTATTATCAGAATCTGCCTGACTCCGTGTGTAATAACGTGCTTCAATTTTAAAAATTTTATTTTTTTTGGCAAATAATAAATTCCCAATGTACTTTTTATTTATTTATTATAAAAAAGTATTAATGTTTCATATAAAACTAAAGAAAAATGAGGATTTATGATTAGAGAAAACACTGAACCACGCCCCAAATAAAATACTATTATACTAACACCAAATATTAAAAAAAAAGTTTTTTTTGTCAAATTGTTTTTATAATACTTATACAAAAATACCAAACTAAAATAAATATTCTTAAAGAGCAAAATAAAAAAACCTGCAAGTCAATTGATGACCCGACTTTTTATGTTCAATCTCGCTTATCCATACAGTGTATACAACATTTCTTTGAACATTGCAGACAAATAGGCCGCTTACATAATATACATGTAAACGCAGTCTTTCTTCTTAATTTACAAGGACATATTATATAGTAATACCGTTGATTGAATATTTGGGAAGATACGCAACCTTATGGGCTAAAGCCTGACCGCAAATATGCGTGAAAAATAGATGGCGATTCTCTCCAGTATGCGCGAAAATAATTTCGTCCGTCGCTTCTCATTAGTAATCGGCCGATCATCCGAGTCGTGTGGGAGAGTTTTTGCACAGGTTCGTGTTTGTCGTATTGCAATTTGGTAGTTGTTAAAAATTTTTCTTGGATATCATAATCACAAATAGATAGATATATGTAAATGTGTTTAGTTTGTGAGACGATGGCTCCTTTAGGCAAAATTAATCAGTGTACGTATATTAATTAAGACTTTGATTTATAACAACCTAATATGGGAATCTCAAAATCTTATTAGAAAATCTTTAAAAAAATCTAATTATAAACCTCACAGAAAATTATCTATTTTATCTACAAAAATCAATCCGAACTCTTAAAAATACTGTCTCTTCATGTCTATGAGAGCCATTTTCTCTTTTTCTTTTTTTTACTTTAAGAAAATTTTAAATCAATATATTATGTTTATGGTCTTTAGTGTTTTACCTGGGGTCTCTCCAGATAAGAGGATTCTTCACTATTTTTGCAGATGACACCACTATCTTATGGACAATAATAAAAGCACATTAACCTAGAACAATTTCTAAAGATTTATTAATGATTAAACAGTGGTTTGATGCTAATTTGATGTCTTTAAACATAGATAAGACTAAATTGTTAAGTTTTTATGCTCAGAGCAGTTCATGATTCACAACAAAGAATTGGAAGTGAATAATTTTAACAGATTTCTTGGAATTGTTATCAATCATAAACCTAAGTTTTATGGAGATATGTCAGGAGGCAAAAACTGGCTAGACGATGTTATGCTGTTAGAATGGTTTTAAATGAACTGAGATTGATATTTTTTTTGTCGAAAGTTGGAACTTACTTTCATAAAAAAATCCCTACAGTATGGAATAACATTTTGGAGTTGCATTAGTAAACGGCTTTTTGACTCGATGTTTGTTCTTAAAAAATGAGCCATTAAATATATGTGTCATAAATCTCCACAGGACACGCAGACCCCTATTTAAAGATACTTTCCTTGTGTTGCTTGTTTATTGTTGAGTCTGCTTGACTAATATACAAAAAATATAAATTGTATCTTCAAAATAATGGCTCCTTAAAACATTATAATATCAGAAAAAAATTACAATATTCCAATGCCCATCCCGAAAAGTGAACTAAGAATTCTCTTATTTACTTGAGCATAAAAATTTGTAATCATTTTCCAAATGTCATAAAAGTCTCTAGAAGTTCTCCTCGCTTTAAAAAGTCCTTAACGAAACTTCTTAAAAGCAAATATTTTTATAGCATTAGAATTTTTTGAAGATAGTTAGGAATAGGCCAATAGTATATAATTAGTTTTTAGTAAAGATGTAAAGGTTAGAATTTGTGATGTTACTCTAAAAAATTTTTAAGTCGTCTTGCTTTGAAATTGAAAATACATTTTGTTTTTATACTAGTATGTTGAACCCACTATTGTGTATTGTTTTTAAATTATGTGTTAGTAATATGTCGATTAATGTGCCTGTTTTATATCATAAAAGTACCATGTCAACAAGTAGGTACCATGTATTTATGAATAAAGTATGTTTTGAATTTTTTGAAATTTGAAATTGTATTTAAAAGAGAGAGAGGTATATAATATTTAATAGGGATGATTCCAACTACTCACTAGAAATTACCTCGTTGATAAAGTAATTAAAAGGGTTATTCAAAACTGCAAGTGGCCAACATGGCGTCGACAAGAAGAAACAAAGTTGATTATGACTCTCTAAAGAAGGAACGTCGTATTTAAAAGTTAAAGATGTTAACTTGTAAATGAGAGAAAGTGTTTACAACAATGTATAAATGATTTTATTTTATATTTTCAAATAATGCCAGAAAAAAATAAAAAAACCATTTTGCCAAATTTCACCTTTTTCCTGAATATTAGGAAGTATTTGGCATTTTTCCAATTTTTAGATTGCATTTATTCAATCATTGCATTTATATTGCGCAACTTTCGCCTAATTAAACCATTTACTGCTCATCCTTATTTTGGACATCCTGTATAATCGCGATGAGACCCTTCATACTGTTAAACAAAATATTTGTTTTTTTTCTTATTAACTTTTTCTAGTTTTAAGAATTAGTAATTAAGTGTTTGCCAGTATTGCAAATTAAAATGTGGCCTATTTTCTATATTTTATAGTGTTGTTACACCCTTATTCAAAACCTTTTAAATTTTGCGATTTTATTTTTATATTAATTTCAGTTAAAGGTATCTATTTTTCAATATTTTTGTCCAAAAAAAGTGTACTTCACAGATCTCACTACCCTACACAGTTTTTGAGATATTGGCTGGTTTCACAAACCCGTATTGTCAAAAATCACATTACGGGCTACTTTTTGCAAAAAATTATTCACTCTAAAAAACTATAGTATCGTATATAGATATTAAATCTTTAATTATTTAATTTACTCTTTATATTTACGTGAAACCTACCTATATCATCACCTTTATTTAATATTTTTTTTAATTTTCTAATTAATAAATAAAAGCTTATTGAATTTTTCTTTTGTTTTTATTTATTTATTTTTGTCTCAAAAAAGGATTTTGGTAAGTAATTTATTATTTGTTAATAAAATTTAAGTTGTAAGAGATAGCACCTTCCAATACATTACTTGACCACCACATTTATCTAGTTATTTATGCGAGATCACAGCGCATTTAAATATCGGCAATAACAAAATAAATAAAAGCGCTGTTATCATCATCGCCCTTGTCTTAAAAAAATAACAAAACGGCCGGGCGCCCAAAGATTCCCGCGTCGTTAAACTGCAAATGGTCAATATAGCGCCGACAAAGAAAAACAAAGTTGATGATGGCTCTTTAAAGACAGAACGTCGTATTTTAAATTTAAAGGTGTCATCGTATAGGCGAGAAAAAGTGGTCACAATAATTTATTCATTTAATAAATACTTTTGTCATATATTTTGAAATAACGCCAGAAAAAAAATAAAATGATTTTGCCAAATTTCAGTTTTTTGCAAAATTTAGGAAGTATTTAGATTTTATTATAAAAGGACACTATATTGCTCAACTTTCCTCTAATTGACCACCTCTATTGACGTCCTGTATAACCGTGATGCGGGGTCTTTAAACAAAATGTTTTTTTTTTGTTACTAGGTATCTTTTTATAGTTTTAAGTATAGTTGTAACAACTGGTAATTGAGAATTTTCCTGTGTCGCTTAAAACTTAAAATGTGGCCTATTTTCTATTTCTATTAACATCCTCACTCACAACCCCTTACTTTACAGATCTCACTAGGCTGCACAATTTTTCAGATATTGAATCACATGACAAAATGGGTTACTTTTTACAAAAAATTATTGATCAAGAAGTTATATTACCATCGGTATTAAGTCTTATGAATTATTTCAATTATTCTTTATAATATTTACGTGAAACCTACTTATATCTTAAAATTTGTTCCACATATTTTTTGTATATTAGTTTTTAGTTAATTAAGTGCAACGGGCTTTTTATTTAAAAACTTGACCCTCTTGAACACAAAATGAAGGAAACATAATGTTTGTTGGAATTATAACTTGTATTAAACTTTTTTGGTAATTTTGTAAAAATAGCTTTTTATATATATTTTTGTATTAATTTTTGTCTCAAAAACATATTTTGGTAAGTAATTTTTTGATTATAAAATTTAACTTTTAAGAAATTTCAATATGCCTCCACCCTTAAGTATATCACTTATCACTTGACCACTACATAAATGACACTGTGTTGTATGTTCAAAAAAAATAATAAAAACATAGTTGGCAGCATCATCCCATATCTTAAAAAAATATCCAACACGGCCGCGTAACCGGAGATTCCATCGTCGTTGAAAACCTGACTCAAAGAAGCCAAAAGCCAAGTCCACGCAGCTAAAATAAATCGTTCCTAGATTTGATGCTTCGCGGCAGCACCACACGGTGCACGAAACTGAACGGCAATCCGATAGTCGACCGGGTACACTTTTTAACACAAGATTGCGTATCTTCCCAAATATTCAATCAACGGTAATACTTTCGAGTTCGAAGTCTTTCTTCATTCATTTCAGGCGTCTCGCTAGGACTTTGTAAAATTCGACGAATCAAAAGTTTAATTTTTTTAGATAACTGTGGTTTTTGTACTCTTGTGCGTAAATGATTTTCTATCTAACTGATTTGTTAATTTTTGTAAAAAATCAAAACGCCTCATGTCATTATTTGGATATGATGAGTAAATTATAAAGGCGTTTACACTACAAATTTTAATATCCAACAACTTATAAAATATTGCCATAGGCCACATCCTAGTACGTCGACTGCAGCTATATTTAGCGCATTTCTCGTCCATAGCATCAACCCCACCTTTTGTGGAGTTCCAGACTCAGGATCAGTAGATTTCGAATGGTGCATGGACGATAGCAGGATGACTGCTTTATTTTTTTTAGTTGCATACGAAACCATGGTCATATTTTTTTTTGAATCCATAAAGGGTGTCACCTACTTTTCGGTTTCTTTCGGTTGTAATTCTGGAGGAATCTCCTTTTTATTTTTCTTCAGAGTTCCTACAAATGTGAGTCCATTTTTTAGCAAATATTCTACAAGTTCTATAGACGAAAACCAGTTGTCAGCGGTAAGATTTCGATTTGAATTAAATAAGGGCTTATAGCTAATCTCACAATTGATTGAGAAGGTTTGCTAAGCTTTTTTTCACTCACTGTTAATCCGTAGCTATCAGTATCTTTCCCTGCGTATATATATGCATTATAAAGATATTGAGTTCTGGCATCTGTCAATGCCATAACTTTTAGCCCATATTTTTTAGGTTTCGATGGTATATATATTTTAAGCTTGTATTTTCCTCGAAATCCTACCACCATTTCGTCCACGCAAGCTGTAGCTCCGATTATATATGAGTTTTTGGCATTTTCAACAAACATGTTAAAAATCTCACTAATTGCTGCTGCTGGGTTGTTTTGCTTTCTTTCTTCTCGGGTTTCGGCATTATCAAATCGTAGAGCAACTAATAAAATCGCAAAACGTTCCATTGACATTACCGCTCGAAAAATATCTCGACCTGTACCATCTGTAGCGAAAATACTTCAGATGTCTTCATCATTCGACTTAAAAATTGCTGTATATAGTAGTAAGCCTATAAAAGCGTTTAGCTCATCAATTGTAAGTTTAGAAAGTTCAGTTCTATCAAGCCGCTTGTAATTTTGCCTCATATTTTCTAGTTTTTTATTTGTATGGGCTATAATAATTTCATACATTTCTGCAGAAAAAAGTTTATTGAAAAATAACGTTGGATTAGTCCGATCTTCTATATCTAAACGAGACAATGGCAACTGTAATATGTTATGCTTTTGGGTGCGAACATTCCTCACAGGTTCCAGCGTACTCCACTTAAAACGGTTTTTTCCATAGATATATATTTGAGTCGATTTTAGTTCTTGTCGACTACTATCACTTTCTTTAGGTCCACTTTTTATTAGTTCTGCTTTATCATCACTTTTTTCAGAGTCACTGTCACTAGGGGCTTTGTTATTTTCAGACATACTATTTTCGTTGGGCACATATTCCTGTTCGTGTTCATCATCACTAGCTTCTTGTTCACTTGCAGAATCATGATCACTCTCTAAATACAGAACACTATCTTCCTCAATGTCACTATTATCAGAATCGATTTCGTTGTACCATGACATAACTTTCTTCTCAAAATCGGAATCAAAAACATTTGCTTGCTTTGATGTTCCGGGCACAAAACTTGCCATAATGTAGAGATTTATTATAACGTAAGTACGGACACTGAGTCTGACAGACTCCGAAACACGAAAAAGCCAAGAAAGAAAAATTTGGCAATACTATCACTTTCAAACGTGGTAGAGAACTAAAAGCGCGAAAGGTACCCGAAACGGCAGCAACGAATGCCGATTGTGGTGGGAGTAGCAGTGTAATGCGCATAGCGCGGAGTCCGAGAGACTCATGGTCCGTTGTTAAGGGTTAAAAATTAGTATCAGTATAAGTGATAGAGCCATTTTAGTGGATTTAGAATTTTTTAAATAGTACTTTTCCCACACTATGTAGCTTTCATCAAAAATATTTTTGCTCATTGCTGAAAATGATGTTTATAAATCTTTTACATAAATTAATCGTAATGTAAGATAAAATCTGTGATAGCAAGTTATTTTATTAATTATTGTTAACAGAATGCTAAATACGCAAGCTGTCATGTGAAAAACGCTTTAATAAAGTCTAAATTACGAGCAATTAGCCCCCTACCAATCCTTGAACAATTACTGAAGCGGTTTTTTTCCGACAAGATTAACAATTTTGTTAGCTCTTCATACATATCGCCAGATGTTCAGTCTGGAGTTAGAGCTTTTAATAGCAGAGCAACTTATTAACTTAGTAAGGTTACTAGTAGCATGTCTAAAAGTATGGAAGAATCAAAGGCCTTCTATCTTGTACTTTAAGATTACAGTAAGGCATTATTTGACCATATTAACAATAATGTGATAATTTCCAAACTGCACTTTTTTGGACTTTCTGGTCAAGCTTGATGTTGGTTCTGATTATATCTAAACTATTCGAGGCAGATTGTGTAGGTTGATGTGACTAGATCTGGCATTCAATATCTTTAAGATATAGTACCTCAGAAGACCATTTTTGGTCTCATACTTTTTGCCCTTTTCGCTGCCGTCTGAAATGGTACAGACTCATTAATGTTCATCACATCCAACATCTATTTTAATTAATTCTGAAAACTTTTGCCAGAGGACTCACTGGTATTAATGGTGATCTGAAAAACAATTTTGACGGGGCATGGATTGTCTTGAACACTATTCATATAAAAGGATAAATTATCCCTCTTCTCTATTGAATATATCAGAAATCTAGGCCTTGACAGCTTCGATAAGTTTTCAGCAGCATGTTTTAAAAAAGCTACGCTGGGCTAACCTTAAACTGAAAAGCCTTTATTCTTTTAAATATGTTCTTCACGGCCATATTAAATATATCTTAGTAAATCCCTAATCACAAAACAGTTTTACCACTAACCAAAACTATTTATTCACGAGTTTTCCTAACAATATTAACACCTTCACAAAAAAATTGGAATACATTTAAATGGTAAAAGAATTTTATCTTCTTCCGCAGATGTGGCAAGATTAAAATAAAGTGTCTTGAATAAACACTTAAAATTCAATTTAAGTGTTGACCTCCACTGTTATGTTGCTATGTTTGTATTTATTGAATTATAAAAACAATTGATCATATTATCTTACTGAGTATTTAATTGTAAGGGATACATAACTATCAAAATTTAAAACAAAATTTAAAATCTACAAAATTTGAAATCTGCCGTCGTTTAAGCAGATTTACTTAAATTTTAGTGGTATATTCGCATAATAAAAAGAACTAGTCTCTCTGATATCGTCGAGATGATTTTTTTTTAGAATTTTTTTTGGCATATTATTAATTTTTAATTTTTTGTTAAGTTTAAGTTTATTTATTAAATGAGTTTTTACTATTTTTAACTTTTTTTACTTTTATGAGTACAAAGGTGGTCAGCAATAAGATTTACATTTTTTGATTGACCCTTTAATAGGTTATTGATTACCAATTTTTTTAAATATTGTATTTATTAAATTGAGAAGAAGTGAGAAGATTTAAGAAAAGTTTAACATAATAAGAAGACGCTTTATTTTTAAATAATTAAAATTAGTTAATTAGTTAAAAAGTTAATTAATTATATATATATATATATGTATATATAATATTCATTTTACTGGTGCTCGTTTGGTTCGGAACCGAAAATTTGCTAATTTTGCAATTACATTTAATTGAATAATTCAAGATTCGCTTATTAAATTTTTTGAAACTTAGCACAAGGGTTTGCCAGATTAATCTCTTCAAAAGGTTATCTTACATTTTTTTCTATAAAATGTACAGGGAAGCCAATAATAGACCTCCTTACTAAATTTACCTAAATTTACATGGGTTTTCCTAGATTCGGCTTCGGATATATATATATAAAGAGAATGTGAATATGTAATGTATAAATATGTGAATAGTATGAATATATAATTAGATATATATAAGGTTGTTATATTATATATAATAAATACATGTATATCAATAAAAAGCTTTGCAAAGCGTTAACATTCCAAAAGAAAAATATAGCGGAAATCCTAAAAGCCAACAAAAAAAGCCGGCCATTAATTCAGTTTTATCTCAGACCGCAGAGCGGTTTGAATTTATTAACGTCCACTGGATAAACCATACAAATGGAGTTCTCTTTCTATTTGATTTAATACGTGGTATATCTAAGCTGGAAAAAATAGAGCCCGCTGGCAGATCAAGATGCTATCAGTGAAGTTGGGTATCCATCACTTTCTTTTTTCCAGGTTAAAATGTTTAGCTCCGTTCTTGTATAAAAAAATCTTATAGAGTATGTTAGAAAGCCTTAAAATAGTTCAAAAAGCAAAACAGTGAGGAACTATTTTTACCATTGCGATTCTTTGAAAATGCTTTTGTATGGTTAAACTGATTCTCTAAAATCTCCATTAACAATTGATTTACAAGGTGTCCATTTTATGTACTTCTTTATATTTCTCTTGTTACTTGGTTGTATAAGATTAGTATCTCAATGAACAGTGAATTCAAGAATAATATTGTATGTAATGCTTCTTTAGAGAGTCTTGTATCGTAATCAGTCTTTTCATGTTTTCTAACCTGGATGATAACATGAAACATGATACGCAATCCGTTTTCTTGCAACATTTTTTACCTAAAACGCTTTTTAACTTTTGTTACTTGGTTTTATCACAATATGTCTGAAATTATATTTTGATTTTTTTAACGGTGCCAATTATTAAATCGTTCATAAAATTTTATATTAAAATATTTCTTACTTCGATTAAAGAATAAAGAATTTTCAGAGTTTCTTATTATTTCACTTTTCTGTTTGTTTTCCATTATTGGTTGTTGGTTAATTTGTTACATATGTAATAGTATTATCCTATTTGCCAGGATTCACACACTTAAAAAATACTCTTTATTGATTTTTATATAAAATACTTTATTCATAATTCTTCGTGTAGATCAGATTTATCCATATATTTGAAAATCACAATGGGTTCAGAGAGCTTTAATTTAGTGGTTAACTAAATGTTGTTTCTTTCGTTTGATATATTCTAGCCTTATGATCCTTGCTGAACCTACCCTGGAGCTTCTTTTATATATGTGTCATTCAATTTGGCTTCCAAGCAAAGTTATCCTAATGACTTTTTCCTTTTAGGGTAAGTTCTATATTATTTTTAATTTTTGTACAAATTAGTAGAATTTACGTCTGATCATAAAATTTCGTATAAAGCTTTTAATTTGTCGTTGGTTTAAATAGTTTTTTGGGTATTATATCAGTAAATGTTTTAATTATTAAAAGTATAACATTAACTATAATTTTTAATTTTCATCAATTTTCTTAGCAGCTTTTTTAAAACTTTACTTAATCTGATTTGTGTAAGAATACTATTTTTAAGCGTTCACAAATGTAAATAAATTAACAAAAAAGATAAACTACAATAATAAATAATAAATGTTTATTGTAAACAGTTTAATTTAATCGTTTCGATAATAATGAAAGCTATCCTAAACTATAACTAGAGATAATATCGCGTCTTATATCCCCGCCTTATCTAGGGATATAAAGCAACGAATATTGCAAAAGATTGGAAACCGTTTAGTGGAAAAAGTTTGATATCTCCCAAATGGTGTTTTCGAAAAAGCGCATAAAATTCGCATTGTTGTGGCTGATCGTGAAAAGGTCCTATTCGGAAACTACCGCGATAAAAGTAACTGAAAAGGAAATCCCGTAAATAAGTTTTTATCGCCGCTAGAAGTTTTGTATACAATTGGCTTATATGGATTATATTTCTTTTTCATTTTTTATTACAGCTACAAAAAGATAAAATCGAAAGTAAAGTTATTTCTCAAAAAAAGATTGATGTTACAGAGATCAAAAGCTCGAATCTAACGACACCATCTGAAAATAAGACATTTATCCTAGAAGGGAGCTTCAAATTTATAACAGATCCTTTGTAACTGCTCCCTGGACGATACCTGCGGCGGCGGAGACTGTCTAAACCGAGTCCTCTCCCTAAATGTCCATACTAGCCACTGTCCCCGATCTTGATACATATGGATAATTTGTTAGAGAGTTTTTTATATTATAACGTTAACGTTAATATCTTCACTAGTTCTTAATTGTGTGATTATATTCTAAAAATTTTTCTTTAGTAAAGTGTTATCAAAACTTAAATGATTGTTTTCTTTAAAATGCTAAACTTTTTCTTACGTCACAGTTTATTTCAATACTCTTTTTATTTAAGACTTTTTGACTGCTTTAACCTTAGAATTGCTGAAAAATTGGCGAAATTTTTATAGTATTCCGTAAGCAAGGGAATCGGAAATTTAGTAATAGTAGTAGTAGTAGTAGTAGTAAAGGTGGGAAAGCTAGAGCTCGGCAAGTAGGCCTAAATAGTCCCTTTTCACCAACCCCAGATTCACCCACCCCTACGCCTCCACTCCCAATGCGCGGTCTTTACTGAGTCAGCCCATGATGTCTGACTCCACCTATCACAGATACCTAGTATGTGGTATGAAGTTTTCTCCATCGTACCGCAATTCGGACAGAGTGGGCTTTCTCTTATACCAAGAAGGTGTAGATGCCCAGTCAGGATTCCCACCAAGTTTTTAATACTCTGTCGGTTCTTTGTTAGCAGTCGCCTTGTTTTAGAGCCGTTATAGTATAGGTATCATTTCCTTGGCCAGTATATATCCTTCTGTCCTTCTCCAATTCTTTCTTGTTTATTCCCAGTCCCAGTTAATAAGTGTCTGGGAGATTTATTTTTTGCCAAGACCGAGAAAAGGTTCCGGGCTTACGAAGGGATTAACGAAATCTTATCTTGCCAGTTTGTCGGCCTGCTCATTGCCCTCGACACCCTGGTGTCCTGGGACCCACCTCTGTCTCACTTCCCTGTGTGCTGCAAGCCTTTCCAGTGCGTTTCTGCATTTCTGGACTAGCGCTGATTTGGCCCTGGGTTTCTGAATCGCCTTGAGGGTAGCTTAACTACCTGAGTAGATGCAAATCCCTCCGTTACCTTCTAATACCTTTCGTTTGGTTGCTACTTCGAGTATAGCAAACACCTCCGCTTGGGAAACTGTAGTGTGTTAGCGGAAAGGATTCCATCCTGTACACTTTGGCTCCGACCGAATTAGTTCTATTCATCCATGATCCATCTGTGTGCCAGGCCTGGAAACCATTTGGCTCTTTAATTTGGTTTGCCGACCATTCTTCCCTTGTCGCGATTTCAACTTGAAACCCCTTCTTTGACCTTAGTTTGCCACTCTCTGTAGTGCATCTGAATGTCAGAATTGGTATGTTTTTATACATCCTGAGAGTAATACAAATAACATTTTGTATTTTGTTAATCTTTAGCGCATAAGTATTTTTGCTTCTTCAGGGCAAGGCAGCTAGGGAATATGCCTTGTTAATATTATCGATGAATAAGTAAATTGGTTATTTGCTCCTTTGGGTATTGAACCTCTATGTCTTTTTTCCCTTTAGGCTTTCCTTTAGCCTTGACCTAAAAAAAAATCCAAGCTATTGGCAAGAACCCTTTGTTACTCTTTGATATTCGTGATGCAATCATTTAAATAAATACTTAATATTGGAAGACCATCGTATATTAATTAATGGCTAATACGTTATCGTTCGCAACCCAATTAATTTGGTAAAAAAAAATAAAAATAGGACTAAAGAAAAAAAAATTAGCGGAGGAGGATTTATTTACACCAGGACTGGCGCTTTTGCACGATTTTCTGTAATTATGAATTTATTAAAATTTCCGTATAAGTTACGCTATTATAATAATTCTAAAAGATGCCTTAAATTTATATACACACTTTTTATCGATATTTTTGATATCTGTTATATAATGTGACTTTGACATATATATTTTATAATTAATTAGTGCAAATATTGAGAGTATCTGTTTTTCAAATTCTAGTAAAACTTCATTATATATCTTCATTTTAACTTACATAATATCCAAGAAAACTGATAAAAAAATTACCGTTAAGCACCAATGACTACGCATATTTTGCAAAATGGAAATTATAACGATAATTTGAAAAAGAGAAAAATTATAAGAAACCTGTGTATTATTGCTACATTGGTAAGTAACAATATTTTATGGTGACATGTGCAATTGTGCATGTTACTAACATTTCTTATAAAAAAATACTATTTACTTTTGTTATAGGATATAGAAATACTAAATATTTTTTTCTAAGATTTTTGATAATTGGAAAATTTGCTATTTTTAGCGTAGAAGTTATGCTAATTCATTTTATTAAACTAGGGAGTAGTTCTATTCGCAGTTAGACAGACTGTAGTCTACCGAAAAAGTCTCGCCAGCCTCGGTAACGCACTTCATTACCTCTGACCTTCATTTACCCTTTCTACACGTCCCATCCTCCTAATAACAAAAAGCAAATTCACCAAATTCCATCTTTGCTAGAAATGAAAATTTCAGAATATATATACTCAGTTTCGCGTTTTCCTAAAACCAACTTGGATGGTCTTCACTGCCGCACCATAGTTAGGGTACAGTAAGCTTTGAGATCATTTCAAAAAAATCGGCTGCTGTAGCAAAATAGCCGAGAAGCCGCATTAACTCTAGGGAGGTTTGATGATAGTTAGGTAATAAAAGATTTGTCCTATACTGATTTAAAAGAAGGATTTAGGTTCTATCTGTTAGCTTGTCTCAATCATGTCAACTTATGTTTCCCTCTACTGCCTTAGATATAGCATAATAGAACTGGTAGTTACTTAAGTTGCCTAACTTCTCTAGTATATTTTTTCGGTTTTGGGGGTCTTTCTAGCTTTACTAATTTTATAAATATCTATTTTTTTTATTAGCTAATTGAATCTACCATATATTATTAAGCATATTTAAGTAGAAAACTGTTGTTTGCACAAGGGGAAAAAATAACTTTTCTTATCTATTTTATTTTGTTCTATGCTATTCCTTAAATTAATATTGTTTTGCAACCAGAAGCACACAAGGCATTATGAGACTACTGACTTATATTAACATTAAGTCTTTGCATGCTTACTTTAATGAACTTAGGCAGCTAATCTTAGATTCAAATTATGATATTATTGCATTAACTGAGACCTGGCTTAAAAAGTATTTAGTAAGTAACTCTTCTGAGATTCCTGGATATAGGCTTTTAAGGTGTGTCAGCGCTTATGTAAGAAGTGAATTTATTTTTTCGTTAATAAATTCTCCGCTTGCAATAGGGCAGCTTTGGTTTAAACTATCGATGAAGCAAAAAATATTGTTATAGGGGTTGTGTATCCACCAACTTTTTCACTCATGAAGTTTTTAAATAATTTCGAGAATACTTTGATAAATCTGATTCCAGTACATGATAATATTTATTGTGTTGGGGATTTTATTATAAGTCTACTTAACTATGAAAATTCGGATGTAATTAAAATTCATGAGTTATTTAATGCATTGGGTTTGACTCAGGTAATTGAGGGACCAACACGCATAACATCCTCCTCTGCTACATTAATTGACTAGGCCCTGTCAACGAACAAAGATTCTGTAATAGCTAGTGGAATAACGTCCTGTGATGGAAGTGTACATGAACTTATTTATATAAAGACTGTGTTTTATTCAACCAAAAATACACCTATTTTTAAGACAACACGCTGTTTCAAAAGTATATAGCCTGAAACAACCACATCTTTACGTTTTAAATAGAAAAACAAAAATTCTACTGTGTGATTCGCTGGTCCTATCACAGCTTAATCATTGCGATTCAGTGTATGGTCCATGCTTGAGAACTGCTGAAGAGAGTAAAATTCAGAAACTCTAAAATGTATGCCTTAGATTAATATATGGCATAAGGAAGCGCAACTCCAAAAAACACAAGCTTAAGGAAACCAGGTGGTTGACTATGCACAACAGAAGAATTTTTCACGCATCTTCAATGTTTTTTTTAAATAATTAATTTAAGATCTCCATCTTACTTATATAATAAAATAAAATTTCGCCCAGATGTTCACAATATTAATACCCGGTATAAAGGAAGGCTAACACCTCTGCTTCACTCAACCGAAACTTATAAAAGATCATTTTCTTATCAAATTTCAAAAATTAGAAATAGCTGCCAAACTAATACCGAAAACATTTTTAGCTTATATTCTTAAAAAAAAATACATTTTTAAGAAATTACTGCAGGAACAATAAAGCATAATTATTTAGTGGGTGTTTCGTTTTTTCTTTACTTTCTTTTCTCTATTCCGATGATGATGAACAACAACAATTAATGCAAATAGAAACGTATCATCCATTTTTTCTCTAAGAGACCAAACGAAAACAAAACAAAGGTAAAAACACAAAGTCACGGTCTCATCAAATCCATATAATATTTTAAAAGCTACACGTGTTTCGCTCCTATCGGAGCATCATCAGGCCTAGACCTACACAGATCACATTACAACATGTTGTATTGTATATATTTTAATATATTACATATATTATACATATTTTGTCTTTATTTTCTGAAACTCAGACCTATGTATCTAGCTATCTAGTAGGAAATGTATGGGTAGAAATTATAGTACGCAGATAGAAAAAGTGATAAACGGAAGGCTTTGTTTTATATGGAGATAAAAAAAGTCCCAAATTGACACTTTTTAAAACTGCTTATTATAGTTTCCGAAAGAACCACACATTTTCCACTAATTTTAAATGCACGGTATAATAGAGCAAAATTCAAATTTGGCGCCATAATCAAATTCCCTTGCCATTATGATGGCACAAATTTATTTTCGTTTCCTGTTAGTACTACTCCTCAAAATTCAGAGGGCGCAACCTTCTTCGACGTTTCAGTGTTCTATTGGCTCTTATGGGAGTTTTCTATTTAGTATCTAAGTAGCATTAATCTATGAAGAATATTTTGAGTGATTTCAGTGCGTTATTTTAATTAATAATAAAATTAAAAACTTCCAATGATAAATGATAAAGAAGTCTAAAGTGGGTCACATATATAGTTCAGTTCAGAGATCTATTAGAATCTTTGATGTACCGCCAATAGTCCGTGGGCCGGTGTTGCTTGTATTGTCACATGACATGCATCTTTAAACCGCAAAATTTTATGTGGAAAGAGTCATAAAGTATTATTCTATGCGATATTAATTCATTTCATTAAATAAATAAATGTTTTAAGCATTTTTTTAAGAATTTATACATTTTATTCGTAAAATGTGACTGCATGTGCCCACGTACTATTTTGTTAAACGCCTGACCTTAGTCACAGCCACTCAAGCGTGAAAAGTTGCACAGGTCCGGCCTTAAAATTTATTTGTATTTAAAACTTTATTATTCGGGATTTTTGGGTTTAGTTTTATTAAGTTAGAAATTCAGGATAGTTGATAGCAAAATAATATTTAATTTAAATATAGGATTTAAGTACGTTAAATGAGTTTAACCAAAAATTTTAATTTCATAAGTTTAGTTTTTAGCGCCATCAGTCCCTTTTAACAAGTCAAGTCTCTTTGCTTTGCAATATGTCAAGTTGGAATAATGTATTGACTACTGTTAACCCACTGCATAGCTTTCATCAAATAGTATTAAACAATTTTAACACTGCTTTTCCTGTTGTCAATATTAAGAAACGAAATAGAAAACCTTGATATACTAAGGGTTTACGAGTATCTGGGAAAAATATGCGCTTCCTTTTTTACATTAGGAAATACGCTATGAACAATGCAAGATTTTTAAATTATTATAACAGATACCGCAAGATTTACAGAAACTCAATCAGAATGGCTAAGTGGATCTACTTTCAAAGGAGGATAAATAATTCCTCCAACAGAGCAAAAGAGTCTTGGAAGATTTTAAATGAGCTTAGGGGTAAAAATAATGTCTTGGTTATTCCAAGTACCTTAGATTCCAATGTCCTCAATTCCTTCTACTGTAATATTGCTAGTAACCTTGCAGCCAATCTCTCACAAAAAATAGATCCCAGGAGCTATCTCAGCAATGTGGTAGTAGCCGAATCTTGCTTTTTTGCCCCCACAAGTGTAGAAGAGCTTAAACAGTTAATGGTTAATATTAAGAATAAGAGTTCATCAGGTTGGGATGGGCTTTCTCTTAAAATATTTTCTGTTTTACCTCTTGTTGCTTTGCAAGTCTTGGCCGAGTCAATTAACTTTTCATTTATGTCTGGAGTTTTCCCAGAGTGCTTAAAAAGAGCAATGATTGTTCCTCTTTACAAGGGTGGCGATCGCGACTGTCCTTCTAACTTTAGACCTATAGCATTATTGCCTACTTTAGCCAAGATAGTGGAACGGCTCGTTAAGGTGAGGATGGTTTCATTTTCAAATAGATTTGGCCTATTAAGTCTTCAGCAGTTTGGCTTTCGTGAGTCTGTGAGCACAAATGATGCTATCTTTAGCTTTCTAGAGCACCTGTACAACCGACTGAATATTGGTGAAGTTGCAGCAGCGGTATTCTGTGACTTGTCCAAGGCATTTGACTGCATGAGTCACAGAGTGCTGCTGATGAAACTGGAGCTCTATGGTTTCAGGGGAACTGCCCTTGAGTGGTTTCGTTCCTACTTATCAAATCGTGTCCAGGCTGTCAAATTTAATGGTGGTATGTCTAAGGAACTTAATATAAATGTGGGTATTCCGCAAGAATCAGTACTTGGTTTTTTATTTTTTCACATGTATGTGAACGATCTGCCATAACTGCAGGCAACTGGTGTGCCGATGATACCACCATCCTCTGGCACGACTGTGATGTTTCTCAAATGAAGGCCAATATACGTGCAGATTTGTTAAAAATAAAAGACTGGTGTGATGCAAATTTTTTGACATTTAATGTTTCCAAAACAAATATCCTTAAATGTAATACAAATGATATATGTTTAAATAATGAAGCCATCAACATGCCACCGTTCGCGATTATCGAGTCGCACCTTCGATATGGAATTTGCTTTTGGGGTTCATGTTCAAATTCACTTTTTAGTTCAGTGTTTGTACTCCAGAAAGGGGCCATTAGATATCTGTGTAGGGCCAAGCCTCGTGATTCATGTCGCCCGCTTTTTGTAAGTCATAATATTTTAACCCTGTGTTGTGTTTTTATTTTGGAAACAGTTTGCTTAGTTTTTAGAAAATATAAACAGGAACTCCACTTAGGAAGCCACTATAATACGTGACAAAACTATTTGTTGAGGCTACCCATTCCTCATTTTGAACTTGTCCGTAGCTCTATCATATATGGAGGTAGAAAGCTGTTTAATAAACTTCCACTAGAAATAAGACAACTTAAGACTGAAAAAAGCCTACGTACAAGGAAGAAAATATTTCTTGCTAGTAAAGCGTACTAAACTATGTAGCACCTTAACTATGATGAATTTTTAATGATTAGCATTTAAGTATTTTTCAAAGTTTTATATAATTTTATTTTATTTTAAATTAGTTTCTCGTTTTTATTCCTTTAATGTACAGTCTACTGGCTTTGTCTACAACTTCTATGTTTATATTGACAATAAAGCATTTTTGAGTTTAATGAGAGAGTAGGTGACAAACTACTTAGGCCCATTTATTCTGTGGATTAAGGCATTAAATAGTTACTTTTTGACACAAAAGTGTAAAATGTTTTGGTTTGTCTTCAAATTATATATATTTCCTTT
Source organism: Anthonomus grandis grandis (assembly GCF_022605725.1). NCBI lineage: Eukaryota > Metazoa > Arthropoda > Insecta > Coleoptera > Curculionidae > Anthonomus > Anthonomus grandis. The sequence goes on along the minus strand of NC_065552.1, from coordinate 13,786,507 downwards.
TTTTGGGAATTGAGATTTATTTTTACATGGTGGTGATTATTAATGGGGATTGTGGCTGCCATATTCAATGTTCTTTATTATAGTTTTTTTTAATTAATACATATTATGATATATTATTATAATAATATACTCATGAAAACCCCCCATCTCTATATTTAGTACCAACTTCTTTTGATAAAAAGTAATTATGTAGTCAGAAAATTGGAAGTATATTTTTTAAAATAAACTTTTACATTAAAAATCATCTGGCTGTCTATACTTTATGCCTTTAAAAGACACAAGTTTTACTTATAAGAAAAAAAATTCACTTTACATCCTGAACGTATTTATTAATTTGTTTGCCTCGTATTTAGTTATTATGCATATTAGGAGAGATTAGATAAAAATTAACAAAAATAAATGCTTATACTAAAAACTAAAAATCTTATACAAAACACTATATTTTAAGTATACTGGATCCTAAAACTACAGTGAGGATACTAAATACTTTTATAAATTTAACCACTCTTTTGAATCTGGCCCAAAAAGTTAATACAAATTTTGTAAATTCTGTTTTTTTGCCATTGTTCTTTAGCAGTTTCTTCCATTAAGGAAGGAAACAGTTTCTCTGTTGCCGCCATGGATTCCAACTTCATCTCGCACATCAGCATATGGATTTTAAAGCATTACATTATATATACTTTATTGTGTCGCTCAAGGACAAACAGGGGCAGTAAGCTGAAAAAAACAAAACTTTAAACTTGTTTAATTAATAAAAATAGGATTTTCTTACCATGTCAAAAAAGGGACTTTTTTCCAGAGAATGGAGGAAGAAGCAGTCTTCATTGTGTTGCTGAAGGACAACAGGGGTAGTAAGCTGTTAAAAACAAAGTTTTAGATTTGTTTTCTTATTAAAAACAGTGTTTTTCTTACCATAGCAAAAAAGGGTCTTTCCCAGAGATTGGTGGAAGAAGCAGTCTTTATTGTATCACTGAAGAACAACAGGGGCAGTAAGCTGGAAAAAACAAAATTTTAAACTTGTTTTATTAATAAAAATATGGTTTTCTTACTATGGCAAAAAAGGGACTTTTTTCCCAGAGAATGGAAGTCATACATCAATCATAAATGTATCATATCATGTTTCGGCTAAATAATATATGGATCTTTCTTCCTCCCAAATTTTTTAAATTTTCCTCAAATATTCTATACATCACCTGATAATTCCATTACAGCAGCTCTTTTGTTAACCATCTTAAGCTTAAATCCAAGTTTTATCAGGTATCTCCTCAAGGTTGAGACTGAGAAATGTTTGTTTCTTGCCGATAAGGTGTCTCTATGGTCAGAACCTCATTGTTTTTGTATTTAGAGTACACACCTTTCCTTAGCAATTTGGCAATATCCATGTCAAGTCCCTTTGATTGTCCTGCATCTTTCCTTTTTATTCTATCTTTAATCCTTTTTTTACAGGCATATTGTACTATAGGGAACCCCTGTTAAAAACGCTATTTTTTGCAAAGCACTACAATCATTTGTGAACTGAGTATCATTCCTTAGATTGTTATAGATATTTAGATAAATTTGTTCTTTCAAAACTGCTTGATTTCTTCTGTAGCTTCTACTTCCCTTGCTTCTTTTTGCTTCCTCAATACTAGAAAATGAACTATCAGAACTATGTAAGTCTAAATCACTGCCCAGATCACTCTTATTGTTTTTATCACAAATGTTATTGTCTTTCTTGTACACCCACGATCTCCATAAGCCCGCACAAACACTTTCCTCTTCATTTGCCAAATTTTCCTGCCTATTTTTCCAGGGTCGAAACATTTTAAGGTCTTTAGGTATAATACCAAAACAAATCCACAAACACAAATAAAAAAACACTGTTTCTCACAGTAAAAACTGCAAAAAATTTACAGGAATACAGGCCAAATTCTAAATTCTTTACTTTCATAAACGTGTAAAAAGCATAACCGGCAAAACACATCAAATAATAACCTCACATGGCCCCCCTCCCAACTATTAAAGGTGATAGACCCATCCAACAAGTATTTTAAAGGCGATAGACCCATCCGTAAAGATCTCTTTAAAAACACGACGAAAATAATACAAAAACGGTCCAAAAATTTATTTGGGTACGGCCCCGTAATTCTTAAATTCAGTGGGATAGAGAGAGATACACAATCACTTGCACAGCCTAAAGTAGGAATTGTCAAAACGCAGATGTTTTATCCTGGTTTAGTAGACGGGATAAAAAGAGGTGACAAGTCTGTGAGTGCTGGAAGTGTTTAAAATATTTTGTAAGATGCTTGGATTTTAGTCCGCGGTCAATTTTTTGATATTATTTTCTTGTGATATTATTTTCTTTCTAAAAATTGACATTTTCGAAAGAAAAATAAAAAATAGTATAAAACATGGGGTTTTACGTATATTTAAAATGATTTCATAGATAGGCAATATAAAATTTTGCCATTTAAACATATATATCATGCAACAATAAATATGACATAGGCGCACGGACTAGTTAGTTCGGCATTTGCGACACATCAAAGATTCTAATAGATCTCTGAACTGGACTTTACTAAACTAGTTGAAGCTAGTTTAATCTGTGGTATTTGAAAAAAGGAAATTCAAATCGTTTCTTTCACAGGCTTGTTAGGTGTCGTAATATTGGAAACCAAAATTAAGCTTTTTCCCTCCATTTTTTTTACAATACATTTTTAGCTTATTCGAACCAGTAAACGCCGCAAAAATGATATGTATGATGCCAGTGTTGGTCGATATTCAGAAGTTCGGGAACGCAGTATATGTCGTTGGCTAGCGACCTATTTTTAGCCCGCGCCCGCTGTTATTTTTTCGATGCAATGCTTGTATCTCTTGGAATTATCAAGGAATTTTAATAATTTTTTGTACAGATATTAAAAACTACTAACAAAATCGATTTATGGTGGTTAGAAACTCTACAAACTAAGGTTTTTTTGGGACAAATAATTAAAAATTCAAATGTCAAAGAAATAAAAAAGGCTCTTAAAACTCCCGAAGGATAAGCTTTTTCTATAATATACAATAAATATCTAAGCAAAAAAAATGTGATATATGCTGCGTTCCGATTTATTGCTGGATATCAATCGGACCTTCACACACGCAAAAATATCTAGAAAAAAAATACAAAGGGGCAATATTAGATACTTACATTGTAAACATATGAGATATTCTATATTGCCAAGTTGCTTTTTTTTATTTGTTAAGAATATTTTTTAAAAATATTAATTACCTAAATAGGATCTGATGCACTATTTATTTTTACCTTTTGTATATGATACCATCACAACAATTGTTCAAAATGTCTTCCTCCAACCTCAATACACCGATTTACGCCGCACATGATTTCGGCGGACTACACTTAAAATTTGATCCTCGTTTTGAATGATTTCAAATGCTGCTGTTGTTCGTCCAATTAAATCTAGCTCTGATTCTACTGGAGTTTTGTAGACTAAAGACTTTACATGTCCCCACAAGAAAAAATCGAGCGACGTTAAACAGGTGACCTAGGAGGCCAAGAAACTGCTCCACCTCTGGCAATCCAACGCTGCCCAAACCGCTGAGCCAAATACTCGCGTACTTCTACAGCAAAGTGAGCCGGCGCTCCATCATGCTGAAACCACATTTGCTGTCTAACGTTTCCTCTTTAGAACTTCCTCCAAGAAACGCAGATAAATAGGTCCTGTTAACCGTTCCGGTAGAAGGTCGCCTAATTAAATAATCATCAACAATGCCTGCCCATATGTTGACAGACCAACGATTCTGATGTTTTCTTGGAAAAATTGCATAAGGATTTTCTTCGTCCCGTCTTTATTCTTAGCGACGTCACGTGTGCTATTTGATGGTTCATCGGCAACTCGCTGAAGCACCTCTTCTTCAAATTCGACCGTTCTTACGGTTCCAGCAACACCAGTATCATGCATCTTGGTCTTAAACATGCCTGTCTCAGCGAGCCGCCGATGAACCGCAATAAACTTTTTGTATCCAGGATGCTGTCGTTCGGGATAACGTTCATGACACAACCGCGATACTGCTCGTGCATTGCAGTTTATTGCTCCGTATGCCAAATGCATATCCGCCAATTCTTGATTGTAAGTTTTCCATTAGCAATAAATGTTTAAAAATTGTAAGCTATAAAATTTTTAAACATGACATTGAGAATTGACATTGATAAGCGTTGATTGCAAACAATTGTTGTTATGGTATCTTGTAAAAAAGGTAAAAATAAATACAGCAGATCCTATTTAGGTAATTAATGTTTTTTATAAATTTTAACGCGTCCTAGGGCCGTAGTGGCGTAGTGACGCATTTCCGGACATGGGTTCCTATACTCAAATGGATTCTTCTGTTGCACTGAATAACCCCCAGAAGTTTGATCCCATAGTTCTGAAACACCCTGTATAAATGTAACAAGAATTTAATTTGGCTTAGTATAATTTTTAATTCTTTTACCTCATCTTCAGAGAGAATTTACTGTTTATAAATTCAGGTTTGCATCCTATTTAACAAGATCTTGATAGTTTATATTAACGAAACTGACACTTCGGATATAATTGCTATGAAAATTAATATTATTTTTATTGCAGGAATCCTTAAGTTATGGCCTTATGTACCGTTTCATAACTGCCCATATTTCCCAAAGGATGGGAGCTAATCAAATTCACGTGGGTATACTGCAAATTGGGCTATGTTTAGGTGATCTTATTTCGCCAGAAGTCACAGTAAGTAAATATTTTTTCTTTTTTCGTTCATTGCACATTATCTATAAAAGACGCAATACATTTTTGATTTAAAATTTTAAATTACGATTAAAATATTAGTTATTAGATCTCAAAGTTTAACAGTTTGAAAACACTTTTGTGGTTTGTTTTTCCTAATCAAAGATCATTTGTAATCTATATACGAGCATGTGACTAACTGTTAATAATAAAAGTACACAATGAAATTTTTTTTCTCAATTTTTAATAAATGTAATAATATTTATAGTTTTCGGTTATTAAGATTTCAAAATCGTTTTTTGCTTAGCAGAATATATTTATTCCATTTATAATTCATAATGGCTATAGTTCATAAAGCTTAAAAAAATCTTCAACTCGCCAAGCAGTATACTTAAAGTCTGCTGGTTAATCTATTAACCAACGTAAAAAAAGCCTTACAACCCGCAGTGGGAATTTGTGGCCATCTCTATTAAAATGATCCTACTCAAACAATTGAAAGAAAACCCTTAATACTGCCTATACGTTTTTATTGTAGCAACTTCTACTTGCATACCTTCTAAATGAACATCATACTACTGGTAATGGTTGAGAAAAAGCCGTATTAAGTTTAGGAATAAGCGAGAAAGGGCAATAAATAAACAAGAGTTATATGAGCTAGGTACCTTTCATTTTCACCAACGTACGTACTACCACTTTCAACCAAAGTTGAAGGTGGAATTCTGGACCAGCCACAGAAATATAGTCAGCATACAGAAACGAAATAGCTATTTTAAGATGTTAAAAGTGTTAATTTCTTTCTTAAAATATTAAAAACAAATTATCATGTGCTATTCGAAGCAAAGTTTTACAAGTTTTTAATTAGTATAATATAATATGTTCTTTCTGTAAATAAAGTATAGTTATTAAAAAAAATATATTTTTTAGTTCGGTCACAGATTAAACTAGCTACGCATTTAAATTAGTATACGCCAAGGTTAAGACGAGGGTCAATTTGGCTTTATTATTTTAAAGTAAACTCTGAATATATTTTGCGATTCAAACGATCTGATAGGTATTAGCTGTTTTTAGTTTTTACAAAATAACAATATTAATTTCAGCATGCCCCGTTTTACTTATGACTGCATGCTGCATTGTTAAATGTTCAAGCGCTATTATTTTTTTCTTAACTTAATATGGCTGCTTAAATTCCCTGTGATTTCTTTTTAATTATATTTTAAAATAGAGCCTATTCTTTGCGAAAAACAATTTTTGAATGTGTTTTTAAAATCTTTTTGTTAATATTGCACACTTAAAGTGCAAAAGCCTTCTTTCAAAAGGATCTCGGAGATAAAATGACTGAAAAAAATAGGCTGTAGTGCCCTAAAAGTAGATTCTAGAACATTAACAAGTAGAAGTGTTACAGAGGAACCGTCTGAGGAAATTATTTAGAAGAAACACGGGTACGGATGTTTCAATTTTTCCACAACTCAAGAGATGTTTTCGGAAGAGCAGTGGCAAAGCAAGGAATTTGGTAAAATCATAATGAAAAAAGCAAACCAAAATTTTGTAAAATATTCTAATTTCCCTTTTTCAATATCAGTCTCACAAAACTGAGCACATAACTTTTTAATTCCGTACTCAGTATCTCCAAACATTGAATTTTTGAGCTGGTATTTTAGGCGATCATATTATAGAGCAATTTTTTATTTTATATTCAAAAATAATATAAAAATGCACCTAAGTTGCTGCAAAACTAAATTATTCCTGCCTGATTTAGAATTTAGATGGCCAATAAATTACAAGGAATTTCGATAGAAAATTGTTGAATGTGTCAATTCTATTTCTCCAGAAACTTTGTTGGAACGAATATGGCTTTCTTTAACCAAAGAAGGAGGTCTGTTTAGGGTTTTTATTTAAAGCTTATCAAACGTTTTAAATTTTATTATGCAACATACAGCATAATAAACACGATTCGATGATAAACGTGATCGCGATGCGAACACCTCTCTATATGTAATGATCGATTCCCCAACCTGTACATATTATTCACTTTATAAATTTTGTCTTACAACATTGAAAGGCAATCAGTAAACAACTTAGTTTGACTTCAACAAGTGCCCAGAGGTAAGGAAGTGTATTGTTGACAAACATATTTACCGATTGTCTGTTGTCCAGTTTACACGTCTCCAAAAGAGCAAATTTGTATATTAACACATAATATAAATTATTTGTATTGGATTTTGGATTAAAAATAAAACGTAGAAGTAGATATAACCTATTCTAAGAGTAAGAATAATTTCTTATATTTTATTATCTCCTAGTATGTATAAGTGAAATCTCCTTAAGTTTCCGATATAGCAATACTGCCCCTTTAAAGAAGTCAGCACACTGTATATATTATCTGATGTGATATAAAATAAGTGGTATAAAACTGATATTTGTTTAAAAAAATAAAATTATGCAAAATGTTAAAAATTTGTATCCTAATATGAATCATTAAGAAATCTATTAAATATTTAATTTACATAAAAATGCTTCTTTTCAGGTTCTTTACACATAAATATTTGATAAAAGGTAATATTACTAATCTTTAAATCATACTCTATTATCAACTATTGATCAGGTAAATATTTTTTTGATGTCACTGTTAGTGTTCGTGGCATCAGCAGTGATATCGAGCGGCGTTGCCATGTCATTACCATTTTCATTAAAATACATTATCTACATTCTTTTAACGTTGAATACCGACTCATTAAAGATGATCTTATCATAGTTTATTTAACAATGTTTAATATTTTATTGGGGAGGAATACGTGCCTGTCAAATTAAGTGATAAATTTTTGTGATATTATAAAGTGTTTTTTTGCAATTTCCATATAAGTATTTGGCATCAATGCATCAGATCATGTTGCGATCAACAAACTGCCCATGGTTCCACGGCATTCTACTTCTAGCCTTTCAATGTTCTAAGCATGTCTGATAGAAAATTTTGTTTTAAGATTATTAAATTAATGTATTAAAGGATTTAGATCCTTTCTACTACCTGACCCTATGTCAAATTACTTTATACTACCTTATTACTGTCAATATATCATTTCATTGATATATTGACAATAATAAGGTAATTTAGATTTTTATATACACTATCGGACAAAAGTAGAGCAACACTTCTAGAAATATTTGCAAATACCGATTTTAAAATTATAAATGCATGATAATATATACAAATCCATTAAGTTGTAAGTAAGTATTATGCTTCATAGTAACGCGTCAAAAGTAAAGCAACATTCAAATAATTTGTTCAAAAGAAGGGTTTTAGCAAAAGTAAAGGGATAAAATAATTGTGTAAGGTGATTTTTATGTTTTTTTGAACATTTCTGTGTAAGATTAATCATGCCGAGAGAAATTCCAATTTCAAAAGATTTAAAGCAAAGAGTTGTGAATGGATTCATGGAAGATAACAAACAAGCCGATATTTCAAGACAGTTTGAGTTACCCCGGTACACTGTGTCCCAAATAATATCATCGTAATGAGAGGGGACATTTAGAGAAGTTGCCAAAATCGGGAAGGCCAACGAAAATATCAGTAATGACTGACAGACGCATCAAAAGGATTTCCCAAAATGATCTTTGGAAGTCCGCACCTCAAATTATTGCCGAAATTCCAGAAATTACGGTTGGTATACGAACAGTATAAAGAAGGTTAGTAGACGCAAAGTTATTTAGTAGACGTCCAGCTAAAAAGCCGTTAGTTTCAGTAAGAAATAGAGCAGCAAGGTTGGCATTTGCATGTCGGCATTTAAACTGGACCAAGAATCACAGGAAAAAAACTCTATTCAGTGATGAAACGCACTACAAAATATTCAATTCTGATGGAATGAGGCGTATGAGGCGACCAATCAATACAAGGTTTAATCCTAAAGACGTAACACCTACAACTAAGCATGGTAAAGGTAGTGTATTTTTATGGGGTTGTTTTTCATGGAATGGGGTAGGCCCTATGTACTTTATTAATGATGATACGATGGACCGATTTGTTTATAGGGATATCATGCAGAATGTTATGCTTTCTTATGCAGAATGGGAAATACCATTGCGTTTTATTTTTCAATAGGACAACGATCCAAAACATTCTTCACAAGTTGTTTAACAGTGGTTTTAAGAAAATAATGTTCGTGTTTTACAGTGGCCAGCACAATCCCCAGATCTTAAATCCATTGAGAATCTCTGGGAAGAAGTAGAACGTCGTATTCGTACCCAAATGTTTCCAAATAAATAATCCTTAATAAATAAAATTAGTGAAGTTTGGACAAGTCTTCCCGAAAATGTTGTCAGAAGTTCATTTAGAAGTTGATTGCTTCAATGCCGCGCCTGACAACGGCGTCAGCAAGTAATTAATAATAATGGATATTCTATTAATTATTACTGTATTACTGTCAATTGTTTTTGTTGTTAAATGTGTTAAATATTTTTTGTTAAGTAAAATAAAATACTGTTAAATACAATTTGTTGCTCTACTTTTGTCGCCCCCATTCCAATCAATTTTTATGATCATTAATATTTACCGTTCTTAAAATGATTAAAAGTACACCAAAATATACTGGAATATTACTTTCCGTGTAAGGATAGTGTGACATTAAGCTTAGCGAAAAATCACAATCCAATAATTTTCTTTTGATATTGAAAAGTAAGGGAAAGTCTTTTCTCCACAAATAAAATGCTAATCCTCTGATTTCAGGAGTGATGCAGTGAGAAATTGTGTATATGTGTTAAGTAGTAACCCAAGTCTAATGATGGCAAGAACACTTGCCGAAATGCATCACTCCTGAAATCAGAGGATTAGCATTTTATTTGTGAAGAAAAGACTTCCCCTTAACTTCCAATTTTGGGAGGTAAATTATTGTTAGTACGTTTATTCTTTTTAACCTACTAAATAAAAAAAATATTTACCAGGGGCTTCAGAATCAGGGGGGTATTTGGTAAATTTAGGCCCATTTCTTTAGGACTTTAATTTCTGCCCGTTTGGTCATTAGATTATGATGTTCCTATGCTTTTTACATAAAAAAGGTGCTCTTAGTAAAAGTCGGTAAATATCACCGTTTTTGTGGAAATTTACTAAAACCAAACTAAGATACAGCACCTGAATTAATTATTTTAATAATAATAATAATGCTAATTCATTGCCACTGTCAGTATTTTTTAAATTTGTCTCTGTCAGTATTTTTTTCATGATAGTAATTGCCTTTTTATTACGGTTAAGTAATAGAAGATTACACTTTTGCTGAATACGCCGATATGCTTTTAATTTATGGGAAAGTTCGATGTAATGGTAGAGCTGCTTCTCGACTATATGAAGAGCGGTTTCCCGAAAGGCGAATCCCAGCTCACACACTTTTTAAAAGGGTCAATCCACGGCTCAGGGAGACTGCCTCCGTTAAAATAAAATCTCAAGATAATGGCGCGCAAAGGAACATCCGAATCCTGGATTTTGAGGAAGAAGTGCTTCAGCGATTTGAAGATAACCCATCAGTAAGTACTCGAGGAGTAGCTGATGCGATGCATGTAAGTCATGTTAGGGTATGGAACGTTGTTAATGAACAGCTTCTTCGACCCTACCACCTGCAAAAGGTGCAATCATTAGGATCTTTGGGGGCATATGAAACTCCAGTCGAGTCAGAAGAAGATCTGGTGGCCAGAATTTCCACAGCTGCTGAAGTAATCCAAACCACGCATGATATTTTTAACCACGTCAACCTTAATATGGTGTGTAGGATACAATAAATGTATCGATCGTGGCGGCTAGCATTTTGAGCAATTAATATTTTAAGTTTATTTTTGTAATACCAATCTTTAATAAAATTTGTTTACGTTTCAAAAATTGTTAATTTGATGGTTTTTTATTACACTTAAAATCATTTAAACATTTTATGCCTCAAGGTAATTAAGGTGACAGTTAATTAATTTGAGTACCAATTTAATAAAGTGGCTACCTTAACTTTTTTTAAACATTTTTTTTTTACGCCAGATTTTTTTTTAATTGTTTATTAATAATAATAGGTAATTAATTTTTGTATCTCATAACTTGTTTTTCGTCAATTTTCACAAAAACGGTGATATTTACCATTTACCGACTTTTACTAAGAGCACCTTTTTTATGTAAAAAGCATAGGAACATCATAATCCAATACCCAAACGGGCAGAAATTAAAGTCTTAAAGAAATGGGCCTAAATTTAACAAATACTCCCCTGATTCTGAAGCCCCTGGTAAATATTTTTTTTATTTAGTAGGTTCAAAAGAATAAACGTACTAACAATAATTTACCTCCCAAAATTGATTGCGGTAGCTAAAGTAGTTCCGGAGCTATTAAAAAAAAAACTAGTTTTTAAAGGTTATTTTCAAAGAGCTCTAGCTCCCTGAGGAAGCTTTTCCGGACCCATGTTTATATAATAATAATAATAATAATAATAATAAACGTCTTTTTATTAGGCTCGGCGAAGGGCAGCCATGGCTGTTTGCTTAACCGAGCATACAAAAATCAAATATTACATAATTACAATTTTGCATAAAATATCGGCAAACATCTAACTAAATACATTAAATTCTAAATAATAACAGTCAAATGTATAATTCAGCATTAATTAAAAACTACTATGTTACAATATTAATTTTAAGGGAAAAACAGGTGAAAAAATACTTATAAAGATACCTACTACTCATACGCGAGAAAAATAATAATGCTTCTTAAACAGTTTAGAAGTTTTATTCTTATTTATATTTACCCAGTAAGAAGCCCTTTAGTCGAGTTTTAAAACCCGATGAACTGAGATTTTCAAATTTGTTACATATTAAAGTGTTATAGCACTTGGAAGCCAAAAACGAGAAACTGTGCTGAAACATGGCTGTTCGATGCTTTGGCACATTTAAGAGATTATTATGGCGTGTAATCCGATCATGTGTAGAGGATCTGTACGTCATCTACGAACCCTTAGATAATCAGGAATACCCGTCATTAATATTCTATAGAGAAAACATGCAAAATGAAGAGTTTCGCGGTCCTGAATATTTAGCCATTTTAATTCTGGCAACTTGTATCTTACATGATCTCTTGCTCTCAAATTATAGATAAAGCGAATACAAGAATTTTGAATGCGTTGTAATCTCTTTTTTGATATTAAGTCAAGTGAAGGTCCATATACAAAGTTACAGTAGGTAGTATGCGAGAGTACCAAGGACTCACACAAAGTCTTTTTAAGATGAGTACCAAGAACGCTTTTGCTCTTGTATAAATTGCGTAATGACATATAAGACCTTTGCACTACTTTTGCCACCTGTGATCGAAATTTAAGACCAGAATCCATTATTACACCGAGGTTATTAGATTCGTGTACTGTTGGAATAATGCTCTGGGAAATCTGGACTACCAAACTTTCTGCTGCCCATTTGTGATTAGGACCAAAGTATATAACAGCTGATTTAGAAGGATTGAGCTTTAAACCGTTATTTTCTGAATAATTTGCCACTCTTTCCAGGCATTGATTCAGTTGACTGATGGCCGCATGACTCTCAGATTTAGAAAAACTCTTAGAGATTTGGGTATCGTCAGCATATCGATTGCCAGAGCAGTCATCGCCAATCACAGAGTCTAAATCAGCGGTAAAAATGACAAATAATAGGGGTCCAAGAATAGACCCTTGTGGCACACCCTTAGTAAGCAATTTAAGATCAGATCCCACTCCATCAATCCTTACAAACTGAGACCGTCCCATTAAATAACTTTTAAAAAATTCAACGGTTTCGGGAGAAAAACCAAAAGACCTCAGTTTGGCACATAATAGTCTGTGATCAAGCGTGTCGAAAGCCTTGCTATAGTCAAGAAGAACAAGCGCTGTAGTCTCACCCCTATCCGCAGCCTTAAAAATGTCGTCCATCACTTTGAGTAGAATTGATGTACTGTACTGTACCCTTTACGGAATCCCGATTGTGTAGAGCTAAATAAAGAGTGTTTGTTGAAATGTGCAGACACTTGGAGGTAAATTAATTTTTCTAGAATTTTTGAAAAGACACACAACAAACTAATAGGTCGTAAATCAGAAAAACTCTCTGCATTTTTGTTTTTAGGCAAGGGAAGAACTACAGATATTTTCCACTTGGGAGGAAACACACCATGTTTAATGATTTCATTAAAAATATGAGTAAAAATCGGTACAATTACAGGACAGCAGAGTTTAATCATGTCAGGTGATATGTTATCAAAACCGCAGGCGTTTGACTTTAGGCTAGATACAGCACGTAACACATCTGTCTCAGTAAAAGGCAAAAATTGGAAAACATTGTTTGTTCGGCTTTCTTGGCCACTAGCAGTAGAATTATTATTCACATTTAGCGTTAAAGCATTTACAGAATCTATAAAGAAATTATTAATCTCATTGGGCTTTTTTAGGTGGTAAGGTACATTAATATTGTTTTTAGTTTTATTGTATATATTTAGCTCATTTAGAGCTTTCCACGTTTCCCTGGAACAATTTTTACTTGTAATGAATTCTAAATATGACTTTTTTTCTTGGCGCACAGCACGAGTAAAATAGTTCCTTAGGGATTTATAGGCCTCCCAATCCTCCTGTTTTTTTGTTCTTTTGTATTTAGACAATAATTTGTTGCGTTCTGACTTCATAATTTTTAGGACGTCAGTAAACCAAGGAGATTTAGGTCTGGTTACCCGCGCTTTTTGAAGAGGAGCATGAATATTGAATAAGTCTAACATATTATTGGTCAACAGCTCGACTTTCCCATCTATACAATTTGTGTCAAAAATTCTTCCCCAATCTGTGTTGACTAAATCAGCATTGAAAGCCTCAAGATTAAAATATTTAAAACTTCTAAATTCGACTAGTTTGGGTGTTCTACGAGACGCTTTGCATTTAAGTTTGCAATAAATAAGTTGGTGATCAGTAATTTCGTGCATGTCATAGTGAATAACATCACCGCACAACAAATCGACATTCGAGGTAATTATATAATCAATCAGGCTAAAATTATTTCCGCAACAACGCGTTGGATTTTTAACTACTTGGTACAGTGAAAAAGAATTTAAAAAATTGTCAATGAGTTCAGAAGACCTGTTGCATAAATTAAGATTTACATTCATATCACCCATACATACTATTTCATCACACAAGGAAACAATTGTCGAGACAGATGTCTCTAAAGCTTCAATACTATTTAATAGGTTGCTATTAGGCGGACGGTAAAAATTGCCCAGCCCACAAATACGCAGTATCAACCAAATTTGCTCAAAAAACTCAACTTCTTCACCAGTGTCTACTGTATTAACAGAAATATCGTCTCGTACATACACACCTACTCCCCCTCCACGAGTATTACGGTCTTGCCGGTAGAACCTAAAACCATCTATAACCAAGTCGTCGGCGTCGTCGCGTATGTTAGTACCCAGCCAAGTTTCTGAAATTCCCAAAATATCTAACTCCAATTTAATAATTAAATCCGAGACAGCGTTCTTGCTGGGCAAAAGTGATCGAATATTTACATGACCTACTTGAGATTTTTTTATGTTAGCCATTGTTACCTATATAATATAATAAATTCCTTAAATTTATACTAATAAAACAAACTATAAGTTATACTATTTGTAACCAAACAAATAAAAATATTTATAACTTAAACATACAATTATATGGCCATTTCCGATGATCTAATAATAATTAATCATTGTATTAGTCATAATTAGTCATAAGAATAATGCTTGTCTCAGCTATTTTCATATAATTATAAATACGACTCCAGTCATTTATGAGTCAGTCCATAAGTTGCTTCGCCGTAGATCACATATTTAGTAATTTTGTAAAATAAAGTTTTTTAAAAAGCTTAGTTGCGAATTACTGAATAAAATTGGCGCAGTCGGTAGGATACCTTTCGGTGTGCTTTCTGGATTTTGGATTATCAGTGCTTTCTGGATTATCAGTGCTCTCTTAGTAGTGCTTTTACCAGTAACCTTTAGAGTGTAAACTCTAATGTGAAAGTGCCCACATGATCAAGACTGTGCACCCTTCTGTGTCAACAGATTAAGAAAGGAATCAGAAACAGATCCCGGCCTAGAGCTTTGGCTCCTGGTTGAAAATCGCTTTTTGGTACGCCACAACGACACAACCAGTAAGACGTATTGGCCTATGCTAGCGTCTACTACAAGCAGCAACCTACCCAAGCAGTTCATCTTCTTGGCAAAGCTACTGCCTGATACAGGAAGAAGACAAGAACAATAATTGTAAGTGATTTACTAAAATTGTTTCTTATTGTTGGAAAGTCCTGTTAGTTAAGAAATATTGATTTTTATTTTATTTTATTTTATTATTTATAAACTAATTGATTAATAAACTTTTAATAACTTTAATGAGTAGAAATAGAACATTCTCTGAAGATATTACATATCCGAGAATTAGTAGTAATTTAAGAAGAAATAGCTCAGTAACAAATACTGATTTTTCTAATTTAGATATAGAAACATTATATTCTGATATTGCTATTTGTACCAATAATTCTAATTTCAAAATGGCTGACGCTTTGAGATCAACAGTTACTCTTTTAAAAACATTTGACGGAACTCCATCACATTTGGAAGCCTTTATTAATCAAATTGATACATTTCATTTAAGATATTTTAATAATGATTCGTCTCAACAAGAGTATGTCAACTTGGCAATAAAATCTAAAATTTTAGGACCAGCTGAAGATTTTCTTTTGACTCGACCTGATTTAGTAAATTGGGAAGAAATTAAACTAGCTCTAAGACAAAAATTTAGTGACCCAATTACTAGAAGTAACTTGCAACAACAATTAATATTTTTGAGTAAAAAGAATGAATCCACTCAAGATTACATACAAAAGCTCAAAGCCTTAGTTACTAAAATAAATACAAAAATATGCACCGAAGTTAATAATATTGAAGCAAGAACTATCTTAATTTCTCAAAATGAATTGACCGCAACACAAAATCTATTAGCCAATATTTCTAATGAACTAAGAACTTTATTAATAGTTCAAAATCCTCAAAACTTGGACAGTGCTATTGATATAATAACAAACTATGAAATTTTGACAAGTCAAGCTAATTTTAAAAATAATTTCGTACATAATCATTCTCAAAATAGACACAATGCAAATCAAAATACTTCTCCAATCAATATTCCACGAATGATGACACCCAACCAAATCTCTAATCACCCAAGAATGTCAATATTTAATAAACAACAAAGTCAACCTCCTCCATTACCCCCAAGAATTCCCTTCAAACCACAATATCAACATCAATTTTTGAATTCTAATCAAAGGAATGTCCCAATTCCGCCCAGTAAACAACAATATCCACAACCCATGTCAGGAGTAAGTATCCAACCTAAGAGAAACCCTTCTCAAATAAGATCACCTCAACCCTTTCAAAGACCCTTTCAAAACCATTTTCAAAACTCAAAACCCAACTATCTAATTCAAGAAATAACGCATTTAGAAGATGAAAATAAAACTGATGTTAATTATGAAGACAATGAAGAATACTTCATTGACCCACAATTTGAATCATCTGAAGATCAACCTTCAAATAATGATTTCTATCAAGAAAACCCTTATAATGATTACATTGCTGAAGAGACTTTAACAGAAAAATTAGAAAATTTTCAGTTACAAGCCTCGGGAACAAATCATGCTTGAATTTAAACAGTTTTCAAGTCAATCAATTACCCTATATCGAAATACCCAATTATAACATTCGATTATTAATCGATACAGGATCTCATGCATCTCTTCTCAGACCATCAATAGTTGAAAACTTATTCCCTGAATCAATCGTACCCTATATTTCTACCCTTCAAACGTGTGCTGGATCAAGGAAAGCCACAGCTAAAGCTAAAATTCCATTACTTTTACCCTTTGGCATAAGCGAACACATAGACTTTGTCCTATACCCATTTCACGAATATTTCGATGGAATTTTAGGAGTAAAAGATCTTTGTAAACTTAACTTGAACATCGACTTAAAAAATCAGAAATTGAAGAATAATTACTTAGAAATTCCTTTTCAATATAGACAAAACTTCGATCAATATACAATCGAAATATTGCCTAAAACAATTCAAAAAGTAGTATTTAAAACAAACCTACCTAATGATTCAACTTGGATAATGCCTTATTTTTCTGACGAAAATATTGAAATTCAACCAACATTGATAACAGTTAATGACCATAAATATACAGTTGATATCCTTAATCATTCGGATAAAACTTTCGCTTTTGAATGCAATATAAATGAAAATTTACCATTAGAACCAATTGAAATCAATAATTACGAAGTAATAAATTTTGAAGAAACGCAACCACAAAAATTAAATCAAGAAAGAAAAACTCTTGAATGCAGAGAATTAGAATCCTTAATAAGACATCAACATTTAAACCCGGAAGAACGATTTCAGCTCTTTAAACTTCTAAAGAACTTTAGCCAAATTTTAACTAAACCTGGAGATTCTTTAACATCATCAAATCAAGTCAAACATGTTATAAATACAACAGATGAAATCCCAGTTCATTCAAAAAATTATAGATATCCATACATCCATAAGGAAGAAGTAAATAATCAAATAGAACAAATGTTAAAAGATAAAATAATACAACCCTCTAGCTCACCCTGGAGTTCACCTGTATGGATTGTACCAAAAAAGATGGACGCATCTGGCAAAAGAAAATGGAGACTTGTGATCGATTATAGAAAATTAAATGAGAAAACAATCGATGATCGCTATCCATTGCCAAACGTAACGGATATTCTAGATAAACTAGGAAGATGTCAATATTTTACGACCATTGACTTAACAAGTGGATTTCACCAAATTGAAATGAAAAAAAATAGTATTCCTAAAACGGCATTCAACGTAGAACATGGACATTATGAATTCCTAAGAATGCCCTTTGGCCTCAAAAATGCTCCTTCGACATTTCAAAGAGCTATAGAAAATGTTTTAAGAGGATTACTAGGAAAACAATGCTTAGTATATATGGACGATATTATTGTCTATTCGACCTCACTTCAAGAACATATCGATGCCCTGCGACGAGTATTCGAACGTCTAATATCATTTAATATGAAAATTCAATTAGATAAATGTGAATTCCTACGTAAAACTGTAGAATTCTTAGGACACGTCGTAACACCAGACGGCATCAAGCCAAACCCAAAGAAAGTCGAAGCAATAAAAAATTTCAAGATTCCAAATACCACAAAGGAAATAAAATCTTTTTTAGGACTTATCGGATACTACAGGAAATTCATTAAGAATTTTGCTAAAATTACAAAACCCCTAACTCATTGTCTAAAGAAAAATGTTAAAATAATTCATGATAAACCTTTTGTAGAAGCATTTAATCTTTGTAAAACCATTTTAATGAATGATCCTATACTTCAACATCCTAACTTTGAAAAGCCATTCGTCCTGACTACAGACGCATCCAATTACGCAATCGGCGCTATACTTTCTCAAGGTCCCGTTGGATCAGATTTGCCTATAGCATATGCAAGCAGAACTCTTAACCAAGCTGAATGTAACTATTCTACAATAGAAAAGGAACTATTAGCAATTGTCTGGGCCACCAAATATTTCCGACCTTATTTATTTGGTAGAAAATTTACAGTGGTAACAGATCATAAACCACTTCAATGGTTATTCTCCATTAAAGAACCGAACTCAAAATTAGTCAGATGGAGACTAAAACTTCAAGAATTCGAATATACTATCCACTATAAGAAAGGTACTCGAAACTTAAATGCCGATGCACTTTCAAGACCACCGTTGGATATACACCCTTTAAATATAATAGATCCACCATTAACACATATGTCTGCTGTATGCGAAAGAAATAAAAAAACTGAAGACCAATATGCTTGGCATGATAAAATTAAACGATTTTTCGAATCGCAAGGAATTGAATCGCAGGAAAACCTGTTTGAACCACAAAAAGAAATTGAAAAAGCCAAACCAGAACCAAAAATTCGAATAATATCAGATATTCAATTAAGACCTCCGAATAAAAATAATAATGAAACACTACCATCAACTTCTAAACAAGAAAATGAAAATGGAAAAGAAGATTCAGAAACAGAGACAATTCATACATCAATAGAAAACCCAATACTAGGTGCACCCTATGTCAACAAAAGTGTAAATACTTATAAAAATCAAATCATTTTTAAATGGACAAGAAATGAAAAACCCTATTCAATAATGAAGAAATTATTCGAAACCAAGAAAAGAATAATAATGTTTATAAATGAAAACCCAATAACAGAAGAAATACAAATATTTCTAAGAGACCATTTACCACCAGACAGTTACTGTTTACATTTCCCTAACAAGGAACTAGAACCAGTAATTCTTAGAATATTCCAAGAAACGTTCTCAAGTAATATGTTTAAATTAGTCATTTCTAATACGCTACTTGAAGATGTGACAAATCAAGATGAACAAAAAGAAATAATTAATAGATATCATACAACAAAGACATCACATAGAGGAATAAACGAAAATATTAAAAATATTAAACAATCCTACTATTGGCCAAGCTTAGAAAGAGACGTAATAGATTTTATTAACACCTGTGAAGTATGTCAAAAAACGAAATATGATCGACATCCACACAAAGTAATATTTAAACCAACCCCAACAGGATCTAAACCCTTTGAGCATATCTACATGGATATATATTCAATAGCAGCTCAAAAGTATTTAACAATAATAGATAATTTTTCAAAATTTGCTGCAGCATATCCAATAAATGAGACATCAATTGAGATATGTCAGAGTTTAATTAAATTCTTCTCACACCATGGAACCCCATGTCGAATCACAACAGATAACGCTCGAAATTTTAAAAGCAACCTAATTCAAGATCTTTGTAAAGCATATAAAATTGAGTTGCATTTTACAACACCATATAACCCGAATTCAAACTCACCTATTGAAAGATTTCATTCAACTCTAAAAGAAAGCCTAGTTGCTTTAAAAAACGATTATTCTCAAAAACCACTTCAAAATCTAATTGATTTAGCTGTATTAAATTATAACAATAGCATACATTCGTCACATGATTATACCCCATTCCAGATAATTAAAGGAAACCTTAATTATCAGTTAAATTTTGAGAAAAACCTAGACCAATTACAAACGGATTATATAAATGAATTGACAGAAACATTCAAGGAATTAAATAAAAACATTTATTCCAAAATGAATGCAAAAAAGGCAAATGTCCTTAGCAAACTTAATCAAAATAGAGAAAACGACCCTGAAATACCGGAAAATACTGATCAATTGTTAAAAACACCTAAAAAATTATCACAGAAATTAGAACCTATCTATAAAATAAAGACGTTCAAAAAGCAAAGACATCCTAAAGATATTAAAAGGCATTCTAAATTTTAGGAAATGAAGACCCTTCTTGTAATACTTCCACTGCTCGTGAACGCACAATACCAGATTGAAACTCTTAACAACCCAATATTACCAATCTATCAAGGAAAAGGTTATGTAGTAACTAGTTATCATCATATTTATTATCACGTAAATCTTACTAATATAAGGAATTGCTTAAAACTAACAAAGAAAACGCTTATGTATGCAAATAAGACTTTGGGAGAATCAAATCTACCCTTATATCATCTTTTAGCTGTAAAAACAAATGATCTTCTCAATCAATCAAGATCAATAGAATCATTTTTAGATCATTATACAACCAAGCCAATTTCAAAAAGAAATAAAAGAGGATTATTTAACTTCTTAGGAAAAGCGCAAAAATATCTATACGGTACATTAGACGCAGACGATGGAGAACGCTATGACAATTATATTAGAACTCTCCAAAATAATCAAGATACTTTACAAAAAGACATATTACAAACACAAACTGTTCTAAAGAAACTAACCCATGATATTGACACTCAGCTGACTAACATAGGAAATAATCAGCAAAAATTATATAAGGAAATTAATGACCTAAGACAGATGAGTCAGTCAACGTCTACTACACTATATTTTATCTTACTACTTGATACGCTAGAAAACAATCTTCGCGTCATCAATGAGATACGTATGAATGTGCAAACTGCAATTAATTTCGCAGAAATAAACATTATGCATCATAGTATTCTCAAATATCAAGAACTATTAGTCATCCTATCTAAGTTTAATCAGAAAACACGAATTCCTTTTGATAACATAATTAAATATTATGAAGTCGCACATGCTGACGTAACAATAAAGGAAGACCTAATAATTTTCTATATAGCAATACCCCTAATATCTGAGAAAACTTATGCTTTCTATCATGTTTTCCCTATCCCAATAAATAATCATTTAACAATGTTGAGTAATCCCTATTTATTGAAATCAGACAAAGATTTCTATAATTTAAAAGAAAGTTGCCAAAAAATCGAGGACATCTTTCTTTGCCATGCAAAAATATTAAATCAAAATGAACCTTGCATCTCTGAGACAATTAACCTGACAAATCATTGCCCAATGACTCCTGTTAATTATTTAAAAACATCTGTCACCCAATTAGAGGATAATTCAATTATAATAATTCCCAAAGATCAAGAAAAAATAAATTTTCAATGCCCTAATCAACACACCATTGAAACAATCAATCAACCAACATTAATTCTACCCAAAAGTTGTATTGTCAAAATAAAGAATGATTATTTCGATTCTCAAAAATCAGATTCTATTAACTTAAGATTAAAACTACCACCAATAACAATTAATGAAGAACTAATTAAAAAATTAGAACCCTTAGAACTCGAAGAAATTAATTTAAATAATATACACGAAGAATTAAAAAATGTCAATAAATTAACAACACACCCCTTAGAAAAACTAAATATTATCAGCTCAGGTGTATCTGTAACATTAATTATAATTATTATTGTAATAATAATAGGGATAATAATCTTTGTATATTATAAGTATAAATGTAAAACAAAAGAAAATGTAAAAGTGGACATAAAATTGAATCCCCTTGAAAAACAATCCTTCGAAAATCAACCCCGATTTTCTCAGACTTAAGGAGGGAGGAATTATATGGCCATTTCCGATGATCTAATAATAATTAATCATTGTATTAGTCATAATTAGTCATAAGAATAATGCTTGTCTCAGCTATTTTCATATAATTATAAATACGACTCCAGTCATTTATGAGTCAGTCCATAAGTTGCTTCGCCGTAGATCACATATTTAGTAATTTTGTAAAATAAAGTTTTTTAAAAAGCTTAGTTGCGAATTACTGAATAAAATTATACCAAGATATTTATTAAATAAAGAATTTGGCGTCAAATACCTTAGGATTCCGAAGTAAGTCCGTTGAGAAAATTCTCGTTCTTTATTAACAGCGCATTATCTCCATCGTTCTTGCGAGCCAACACCTTACCATTGCGATGCCATACATATTTAAAACCCATATCTTTCAGGATTTTGGCTTTTTTAAAAAGGTTATATGTTTCCTTGGTCAACTCTTCATCTAAATAAATTGGCGCCTCTGATAAACCCATACCACAAATTCTTGGTGTCATCTTGCCTTTTTTAGACCGAGCAGTTAAAATGCGATTTTTAAGATTAATATCCTTTAAGGTAACAGATATTCTAGTGCCATTTTTGGTGTCAAACTGGTGAATTTTTACAAAATCCTCGGGCGTAGCAGTAACATCCATCGAAGAAAGTAGCTTAATAATATCATTTGCGGCCACCTTTGTACCATTATTCTCATTGAGAGGAAAACCAGAAATACATATATTTTGTTGGATTTTTTTTGTGTGTTCCATGTCCAAGGCCCTTTCCAGTTTCTCAACTCGATGCTTTAATGCTTGATTATCTTTTGATATTTCCGAAAACATCCCAGACATTACTCTATTACGTTCTCGTTCCTCTTCAAACTTCTCGTTTATAAACTCCATGGATCGCCCTACATCTCTAAGTTCACTCTGCAAATCCCTGATCATGGCTTTCAGTTCCTGCATGTCGCTATCCACTAGTCTAGATGCAGATTGGGACAAGGATACCCTCCCAGCAGCATTCCTCTCACAATCCTTACAACTCCATGGAGTTTTCTGGGCCTGCATTAGCCTCCCTTCAACTTCTGTAACTTTTCCGCATTCTAGGTGGAAATATGAACAGCACCGTCCACACTGAAGTTTAAGGCCTCCCTTACCCAGGTTTTTGCCACAGCCTTTACAGTTTCTATTAACCATTTCCCACGATTGGTGATATTAAAGTACTTCTGGCAACCTAGCAACTTGGAATGTCTGAGAGACGTCTGCCCAGGTGAGTTCAAAGTTCAAATGCGCCGTGTTTACTTTCGGGGACAAGAGAGTTGGCCAGATGCAAAACGGATTTAGAAAGCAAAAACTCACCACACGATGCAACAGCCTAGTCTTCGCCGAAGTAGATAGTTAAAATGAAAAACATAGCAGTTCAAACAGCCAAAAATCAAATTTGAACACGAGCCCCAGCCGCCAATTATGTATTAGGTTAGGTTCGACGTTGACGAATATGAACTTTTGTTTTTCTTTTGACGTTTTCTATTTGCCCCAGAAGTTTGTAACATGATCAACGGAACACCCTGTATATAAATATGTATAAGATATATATAACATACTACTTTTGTCCGATAGTGCATATATTTATATATATATATTATCTTGTTTATTATTTTAAGAAAAGTAGCAAGACCTATCGCTCCTCATTAAATGATGGAATGGATATTATAATAGTAAACGTATTATTATAAATACATTCTAAAATCTAAAAATAATATTCTACCACATTAATTTTTAATTATTTTTTTCAGAACACCTTGACTCTGAACTACAGCAGAAGAAAGCGGCTTCTTTTTATACTTAGTGTTACATTATTAACGATTTTGATGATAGGCACACCGTTGACTCCAACAAATTATTGGTTTGTAATACTGACTCGTATATTTTTTAGCTTAATTAACCAAACTCAAGCAAGCTTAGTTGATTTACTATCCAAAGAACTTGATAGTAATAGCTACGAAAAATTATTAATTAAATATAATATTTTAAGCAAGTTTGGTCTAATTGCTGGACCTATTTGTGCTGGATACTTATATGGCATCGATGAAGGATTTGAGAAAATATGTAGCCTATCCGCTGTGCTTACCTTTATAAATATTGTAATTTTGACAAAAACTCCAATACAGGAAATAAGCCACGAACAAATTACTGCAGATGTAAACCCATCAATAGTAAGAAAAACTAAACAAGTTTTAATGGAAAATATAAAAGATTTCGAGCAATCTGACTTAGGAACGAATTGGGATCTTTTGCTAATTCGTTACCTTTTTGTCGGAAGTTTTTGGGTCTTTATGGCAAAAGTGCGTAAGATCATGGTACATCACTATAACATTAAAGATCCAGTTTCGGCAGGTTTTACTGTGGCTTTTATTACATTCTTAGACTTTATATTTGGTTATTATACTTCCAAAAGTCACGCTGTAAGTTTCAAGGTGTTTCCCTCTGACTCTATTGCAGACTTAATGTTATTTCTAGCAACTGTTTTAATGGCTTTAACTATATGGATGCCAACTTTCCAGCTTTTTTTGCTTCTTACTGTACCAGTGATATTCATTCGTCATGAAATAAACTATATATGGCCTACAGTGTTTTGTACACGTAAAAATGTCTCTCTATATAATTTAAATACCACCACAGGCCAGCTTGCTTTATTAACGGTTCCTTTGATTTTTGGCGTTAGTTATGAAACGTTCGGCCCTGCTGTATTAATTATTTTTACTTGTGTTCCTCTGATTTTTTCTTGGATCATAGCCAGATTATATACTAGATATCTTAGAGCTAAAAGAGATTAACTGAAGCATGAATAAAATCATCTATAGTGTTTTATAATGTAATATAGTATATATTTAAAAATTGTCAAATAAAAAAAGTTGTAAAAGAAAAGAATAATAAAATTGTACCAGTAAACACTTTCTTTTAAGTTGTATTAAATTTCTTTCATTTAATGTACGGCTATCAATAAAAAACATTTTTATAATTGAGATGCATTAATAAAATAATATATGTTCAAATAAATAAATACATAATAATAGGATATACACCTATCTACATTTGTTGGAGATGTATCCAGACTTAAAATCTTATTCAAAAATTATATAACCTTGATCTTTTATTGCTCTGTCACATACGGTACATCATTATCCAATTAAAAACACGGTGGATTATCAATTACATTCAAATTTAAAAAATTATTTAGCAAAGAGAAAAATGTTACATAGGATACATAAATTCACTTTAAGTAAAAAAAAACCTATGCAATGCACCCTTAGAAAATATACGGGGTGTTCATTTGAAAACTTCCCACCACGGATTTATCGAAAACCACTGTTTAAAAAAAATGCCGAAATACGTCAAAAGGTTTCTCAAGGAGGACAACTTTCTAACCTAAAATTACTTCACCCTCTTTCACCCTCTGCCCCCCAGGATCATCCCTTTAAAAAATTTAAATGGCAAGGGGTATCGAGTAATAGCTTGTTTAAAAGGTCGAAATCTTTTATTTTGATGTTTGATATTTTCAAATCGGTCGATTCGTTTTCGAGAAAATTAGAAAAATCTTTGTTTATCTTAATTTGTTCAGATAGAAAACAAAAACATGAAAATATCAGTTTTTATTTCAATAAGTGTTCAAAATGATGCCCGTTTTTGCCCAAACAATGATATAGGCGATGTTCAAATTCCTGACGGACATTTTTAAAAACCTATTGTGGGATATCATGGCAGCTGTCGAGGATGCGTTGACGAAGTTCATCCAAACTTTTAGGTTGGGGAGTAAACACAATAGATTTCAAATGACCCCCATAGAAAAAAGTCTAACGGCGTTATATCAGGAGATCTAGCAGGCCGTTCTATAGATCCCCTTCTCCCTATCCATTTATCTGGAAACTCGTCGTCTAGCCATTGCCGAACGGGACGAAAATAGTGAGGAGGAGCGCCGTCTTGCTGGAAATATATTTCAGCCTCATGAAGTATATGGTTTCCATCATCATCGATGAATATGGAATATTCATCGAATATGGTATATTCTACAGCTTCTTGGCTCTGTTAGTTAGGAGCCTTATAACATTCCAATAGTTAATGCTACATACATAGTTAGTTAGTACTTACATTATAAAATTTAGTCTTTACGTCTAAATACTGATAGAAATATGCAATACAATCAATAAATTAAGTGAATCATCTTATAAACGTGCAACTAGTGCCACTTTGCAAGTAGGATTTTAAAATTAAGTGTATTAAATGCTTTACCAAAGACCAGAAGATATAGGCAAGTCATTTGTTTTATCTTCAATACAAGGTAAGTAGTTGCCTTGAACTGTTTACAAAAATCAAACTAACAGCTTGGAACGATATTATAAGAATTATAAAATTTTATATTCTAATTATAAATATGTTTCTTCATAATTTTGTAAAAACAATAGGTATTAAATTTTTAAGCTTCTTAGGATCGGAAACTTTATCTAGTCGCTTAATTATAGCTTTTTTCCATAACTCAGGAATATATTTTCCAGAATACGCGTATGAATAATGTATAAAAGTGTTTTTTTCTGCAAAAATTTAACAATTAAAGAGTTCCATTTTGTATGTCATATGGTGGTCTTAGTTTGATTTTCAGAATTTTTTAAAGAAGTATTCTTTTTTTTAGTGATTGTGCGGTGTGAGGACATAATGGATAAAAATTATTAAAAAAAAATAAGAATAAGAATGTTTAAAGGATCAATGGAAACTGTTGTAAAACAGTCTAAAATTTTAAAATGGCCAGTTTAAAATTTTATTTTCATTCAACAATATAGAAAACAAACTTTCTTTAATTAAATATCTTATAGAAAAATCCATTTGTCTAAAACTAAGCTTTTATCTTAAACAAAGTTTGTTACAGTTTTTTTTTGTGAGCATAATACTTTAACTCAATGTATTCAAATTTGGAATATTTTAATATAATTTAATAAAACTTCTTT
This sequence comes from Anthonomus grandis grandis, assembly GCF_022605725.1. Lineage (NCBI taxonomy): Eukaryota > Metazoa > Arthropoda > Insecta > Coleoptera > Curculionidae > Anthonomus > Anthonomus grandis. The sequence goes on along the minus strand of NC_065552.1, from coordinate 13,759,690 downwards.
CATTTATCAAAGTCTTGGATTAGTGGTTATAAAGGTAGAAAGCAAACAGGGTTTGGGCTTATAAGAAAGGGTAATCTCCATAGAAAAATCAACCATAATTGTATAGGTTTCAATAATTATAAAATTTTGATCCATTTAGGAAATAACCATATTTATTGCAAATGTATTTAAATGACGAATATATTTATAAATATATCAGAACAGAATATAAACATTAATGGAAAGGATATTTTGTTTTATAACATTAACTACTTATTAAGAATAAAATTCATATTAAAGCTTAATTTTTAAGCTTTAATAATTTTAAAATTCATATTAATAATTAATCTTGACTAGGTTGATATTGTTGGTACCTTGATCTTGCATTGTGAGGTTATACAGGTGTCTGATTTCTTTCGGTTGCCTTGGTCAATGTCGATTTGAAAATTAGAATGAGACTTTATTATGTGTGACGTCCGCAATAGTCAGTTGAGCAAAAATTGTTGCTCTTTCTTTTAACATAATTTTATTGTAGGAAATGTTAGTGAATCTTCATTTCAATAAAATTGTAAACAAAGTAATTGTCAAACCCAAATATTGATTTTCTTCTCAGGACCTTTTTAAGTTTTATTGTAGCTGGTACATACTTACAGTACTACTTATTTCATGCAGGAATTGTCTATATTTTCAGTAAGATTCCAAGGTTGACAGTCTGACAGATGACTTAAACATGGTAAAATCTGGAGGGGAACCATTTCGACCGATTTGGGTTAATGGGTCATTTGTCAGCTGAGAGTTGAAGACTTCAGCTGGCTTCGCTTTGAGCGGATTTACAAAGAAAATATCTTATCTAGGTCTGGATTTTTTTGTGAGTTAAATTAAAGTTTTACTGAGGGCAGTTTTAAAGAAACAGACTAAAGAGTATTTAAGGTTTTCTGTGTTATTTTGTCATAAAAATTCCAAAGAACGGCCACATTCCAACCTAGGTAAGTTGCACATGGCACATGGTCAACTTATTCTTATAATTTTTCTTATAACCCATTAAATATTTGCATTTATTTTAATTTAAAGTTTAAAAAGACATCCAACTTTTTAAAGCGAAATTTTAATAAAAAATTATTTTGCTCACCTCACAAATTCCTCAGTTCAGCTTCTCACGGGAGTTATTACCATTCTAATAAAAATTAATGAAGGTATTTAAAGTGCCATCAGGTAAATTATTACAATAAGGAAAATAGTCATTAAGTATATTGCAAACTTTTATGTAAGGAATACACTTTTTTTATTAACAACTTTTTTTTAATTCTTTCCAAGGTAAACAACAGAACTGATTAAAATACGAGGGTGAATCAAATATGAACCGGACTTTTCTGTTTAGCGCGCCATAGGTGAAGCGAGTGGCGCGACGTCCTGATATATGCTAGATAGGGATGTCAAGAGGAGGGGAGTCAGTCGGTTTGGCGCACCGGAGTAGATGAGCTGTTAGTAGCATCATGTCTGAACAAGAGGTACACACGTCTGTTGCGCAACGCGTTATTATAAAATTTTTGTCGCGTGAGGGCGTAAAACCTTCCGAAATTTTGCGTCGACTAACTGCACAGTTCGGTAATGAAACCTTATCAAGGACTCAAGTCTACGACTGGCACAAAAAATTTTCCGATGGCCGAGAGGTAGTGGAAAACGAGAGCCATGCACGCCGACCCAGGACAAGCATCAATGAGGCGAACATTCGTGCGATCCGTGAGCTGATTGAAGGTGACCGCCGCCTTACATTGTGGGAAATTGCTGCACACGTCGAAATATCATACGGAAGTGCTCAATCAATCATTTCAGAAAATTTGGGTTACCGCAAAGTGTGTGCAAGATGGGTTCCTCGCCTTTTGACGGAAGATCAGAAAGCAAACCGTCTTGCCGTGTGTGAAAGGCTTTTGGCACGATTTGAACACCCGCCTTACAGTCCCGATTTGTCACCATGTGACTACCACATGTTTGGGCCACTAAAAGAAGAATTGGGAGGTTATCACTTTGACGACGACGAAGGTGTGGAAACGTTTGTGCGCAATTGGTTACTGACACGACCAGCTTCATTCTTTGATGAAGGAATTAAAAAACTTCCGATCCGGTGGGAAAAATGCGTAAATAAGAGAGGAGATTATGTAGAAAAATAACATGTGTTCAAACTTTTATTTACTGTACCAATAAAATTACTAAAACCAAAGTCCGGTTCATATTTGATTCACCCTCGTATCAAGAACTGCAGTCCCTTGTAAAGACTCACGAAAGTTTCGACACGGCTTTTGCTTGACTAACAAATTCAAGAGAATACTGGCAACCAAAGCAAGCAAGTATACAAAGTCTAAAAAATTTAAACTTTCAGGATTTACAATAAAACAACTTAAATTTGAGTCCAATTATCACAACTCAAATAAGATATAGGAAAATATTAAACTAAATATAAGTAGAACCATAAATAAACTCACTAATCAACTTAAACTAAAAAATAGGAGTAAAACAGTACACAAAATTTAATGTTATTTAACCTATATACATTTTTATAACAATAATCTGGAATGATAACTTATGATTAAAGAAAGATATATTTATTTAAAATTGTCTAAGACTAAATAGCTAAATGCAGTATATTATTCCTCCAGTGGATTTAGGCATATAAAAATACTTTGTAATAACTAAGTTTTCTCTTCCATATTTAATATCTTACTTGCAATAGATTTCTACGCAGTTTCCTTCAATTATTTCATGTAACTTCCTTTAAGATAATCGAAAACATTTTTGGATACATTATATAGAATTATATTATATAACTACTCCCTATGAGCTCTCTCTAATACTAACAATAATAGTACTTTATTCTGAAATTTCTGAATGAATGCTACCCAAGTAAAATATATGTATATAAAGTGTTGAAAATGTGTACGTTGGGCCTTATAAAAATGTATAAAAAATCTAGCGAATTCGGCAAGTAAAAACTGGAATCTTCAGTTTTATTTTAAGTCTGAATTTCTTATTCTTGACACTTATAAATAGTTTTTATAAGAAGTAAAAAAGATAAGACTAATAGCAATTTAGTTCTTTGTCTGGAATCTTATTATCTATTATTTATTTATAATATGTACCCTCAACGAAGTATATCTTATTTAATAATATACTTTAGCAAACTTTAACTACCTTGACTCTTAAAGATATTCCCAAACTCAAGAGTTTCCAGACACTTATCAAATTCGGTAAATAATTCATGTAGTTTTCGGTTATCTCTGCGGCAGATAAGCGGCTGCCGCTACAACTTTAAATCTTTCCCGTTGCTGTACTCGGGAGAATGATTTGGGAAACGTGCTACTAAAACTTTTGACAGCAGCTATTATTTACACCATTTCGGGTTTTTTTCCTTACCCTAGTATCTGGCAGGCTTTTGCTAATGTGGCGTTTAGCAAAAATTTGGCTCGTAGAAATTAAATGGAGGAAATTATTTAAACTTACTTATTATATAAAAATTTATATGTTGCACAATATAAAAGCAACGTTAAATTTCTTGCGATAATTTCCCTCTCGCACTAGATAAAATATTCTAATTATAAACCGCCTTAAGTGTTGTATACTTTTCAATTTGGCATAATATTTGCAAGATTTAGCATTTATAATTTTCTATTTTATTGGTCCCTTAATTTTTAAGGAAACAAATCTAGTCACTCTTAGCTGATTTATTTCTAGATAATAGAGAAAGTTCGTTTTCTATATTGTTGAATGAAAATAAAATTTTAAACTGGATAAGATACGTGGATGACTGGTTTACAACAGTTTCCATTGATCCTTTAAATATTTTTATTCTTATTTTGTTTTAGTAATTTATATCCATTTATTACATTCACGGTGAAATCCGAAATGAATAAAAACCTTAATTTCTCATACCGCACAATCACTAAAAAGAATATCTCTTTAAAATTTTCTGAAAATCAAACTAAGGCAACCGTCATATGGTAGACATACAAAATGGAACTCTTTAATTATTTAATTAAAAGCTTACTTAATATTTCGATATCCTTAACAGATTTTATTAATGAAATTGATATTACTAAATAAATTGTGTTTAACAATAGATGCGACCCAAGCCATGTTGACAATCAAGTCTCCAAGATAAAAACAAAAAGGCAAGCAGTCCTACTTTATAGTAGTCATATACTCTAGACTCTCCTAATTATAAACATCTATCCGTTCTTTTTTTAAATCTTTTCCAAATTTTTAGAGCAATAAAAAATAATTATCAAACTAATATTAAAATATCACTGAAGAGCACTAGTTCTTTTATAACCGAGCTTATCATAAACAACAACAAATTCGACCTGATTTTCAAAAAAGTCGGTCTTTATAAACTCAAATCTACTGACTCTCCTGCCATATATACAGGTTGGGGAATTGATCATTATCCATAGAGAGGTGCTAAAAGTTTGGTGTTTTTTCTTAACTACGACGTTGCGACGCAAGCGTCTGACTTTGATGAAGGTGACTGTATTACTTGTAATAAAATTTCGCAAAATTTAGGCATTTTAAAAATTACAAGCCACATAAAATCGCAATCCCAAAAAATTCTTATAAAAAAGTTCCGATAATACTAGAAAAAATTTAAACAGTATAGAAAAATATAATTAAAACTTTTATAAAATAAACCTAACAAAAATTAATTCCTTAAATAAGAGGCCTAATCATACCTTCTTTTTAACTTATTAACAATAAGTTAAAATAGCTATTTCGTAGTTTCATAGGAGTCTTTGGTCAAATGGAATTGCCACATATAACAATTTGTTTCCCGTAACTCCTTTAAATTTCTTAAGCTACTAAACTGGTCTGTGCAAAAAGTCTCCTTATGAAGACCCCCAAAAAAAAGTCATAAGGGATAAATCTTGATATATAGGGGGTTATTTAATATCGCCAGTCTCATTAATAAAACGGCTAGAATGATTACAGAATGTCCATAACCGCATTATGAGTAGGGCAGCTTGTTGCAAATAGACCGATCCTAGATCTAAATTAAATAGGAATTGAATGACAGGAAGAACTTGGTTTTGATGTAACTCAAGCTATTTTTGGCCATTTAAAGTAGAATCAGTAATAAATGGCCTTATGATAGTGTCGCTCAAAATACCAGCATGATTAACCGTCAATGACTGGAAAAAAGTTCTATTCAGTGATGAAACGCGCTACAAAATATTCAATTCTAATGGAATGAGGCGTGTGAGGCGACGAATCAATACAAGGTTTAATCCTAAATACGTAACACCTACAATTAAGCATGGTAAAGTTAGTGTATTTTTATGGGGTTGTTTTTCATGGAATGGGGTAGGCCCTATGCACTTTATTAATGATACGATGGACCGATTTGTTTATAGGGATATCATGCAGAATGTTATGCTTCCTTATCCAGAATGGGAAATGCCATTGCGTTTTATTTTTCAACACGACAACGATCAAATCATTCTTCACAAGTTGTTCAACAGTGGTTTCGGGAAAATAATGTTCGTGTTTTACAGTGGCTAGCACAATCCCTAGATCTTAACCCCACTGAGAATCTCTGGGAAGAAGTAGAACGTTCTATTCGTACCCAAATGTTTCCAAATAAATAAAATTGGTGAAGTTTGGACAAGTCATCCCGAAAATGTTATTCAGAAGTTGATTGCTTCAATGCCGCGCCGTCAGCAAGTAATTAACAATAATGGTATTACTTTCAATTGTTTTTGTTGTAAAATGTGTTAAATATTTTTTGTTGAACTAAAGTAAAAAAAAATACTGTTAAATACAATTCGTTGCTCTACTTTTGTCGCCCCCATTCTTATCAATTTTTATAATCATTAATATTTACCGTTCTTAAAATGATTAAAAGTACACCAAAGTGTACTGAAATATTACTTTCAGTGTAAGGATAGTGTGACATTAAGCTTAGCGAAAAATCACAACCCAATAATTTTTTTTATTCAAACATGAATAAAATTGAACTTTGTTGCTCTACTTTTGTCCGATAGTGTATGTACTATCCTGTTTTATACAGTGACCGCCTAAAGTTCCGCAAAAATTCGATAAAAATTAGAGACATGATTTTTTGAGCAAACGTTCGGACCCGTCGATTTTTATTTTAAGTTGCGCATTATTTCATATAAATTTTTGTATACAGGGTGGAACAAAAAAAAAAGACATGATGTCATTGATCATTTTTTAAAATGGAATGCTATATTTTTTATTGCATTTATGAAATATAGGCGAAATTCCAAGCAAATTTCGTATAACACACCTTATCTCAAAACTCAACTGTTTCTGATCGAAGAAACAAATTTTGCAAGCAAATGATGAACATTTGCAATAATAACTGTCAGTTTGAGTTACGAATTTTGTTTTCGGATAAAGCAACTTTTTGTATAAACGGTGTCGTAAATCGGCAAAATTGTCGGTACGCTCAGTGTCAAATCCACACTGGGCAACTGAGACTCATACACAGTAAATCTGTTAATGTTTGGACTGGTATCGTGGAAAATAAAGTAATAGGGCCATACTTTTTCGAAGAAAACTTAACAGGTCAACGATATTTGAATTTTCTTCAAGAAGATCTTATCCCTGCTTTGGCTGCCCTATACCCAGACGAACAAGAACCTGCTGTCCCGACAGATAATTTGTGGTTTCAGCAAGATGGCGCACCGCCACATTTCTTTCGAGATGTCCGTAATTACTTGGATACAGTGTTCCCAGAAAGACAGGCGAAGAGGGCCAATAGAGTGGCCGGCCAGGTCACCAGACCTAAATCCCTGCGACCATTTTCTATGGGGGTACCTGAAAAGTAAAGTTTATATTAAGAAGCCAAACAACATAGAAGATTTGAAAAATAGAATTAGATATGAAATTAGACGTATATCATCCGAATTAATCGATAGTGTTTTACCTGAGTTTGTAAACCGTCTTGCTTTCTGCCAAGAAGTAAATGGGGATTAGTTTGAACACTTGATACATTAATAAGAGTGTTCACAGTTATAACAGTAATAACAGTATAACATTTTATCCTCCATTTTATCTTAATTTGTAAATAGACGTACTTACTTGCTTTCTTCTTGGTTAAATGTAAATATTTCTGAAACAGTTGAGTTTTGAGATAAGGTGTGTTATACGAGACTTGCTTGGAATTTCGCCTATATTTCATAAATGCAATAAAATATATAGCATTCCATTAAAAAAAATGACCGATGACATCATGTCTTTTTTTTTGTTCCACCCTGTATACAAAAATTTATATGAAATAATGCGCAACTTAAAATAAAAATCGACGGGTCCGGGCGTTTTCTCGAAACATCATATCTCTATTTTTTATGAATTTATGCGGAACTTTAGGCGGTCACTGTATAATAATAACTATAATACAGGGATCGGCATAAGTCAGTTAACTTCAAAAATAGTGCAAACGCGGTAACGGTGCTTGCCTTACCGAATTTGTGCGATTTTTCTGTATCGTTTTTTTTTTCTTTTTGTTTGGTATGCAAATTGGTTAACTGACTTATGCCGACCTCTGTATATAATATATGATATATGGGAAACAATATAGAAAACCTTTTTTTAACCAATAAAAATATACTAAAAAAATGATCATCTAATATAAACTTTCTGAAAAAACTTCTATACTATATTTTATGTCCACTTGTCACCCTTATATCTACGCCTATGCTTAACCCTATAATAATTTGTCAAAGGATTGAGATGTTATTATTGTAACGATACGTATATATAGTCAGAATATTCGGGAGAAGTAGCGTCTTTGTTTAGAGTTTAGATTTTGTGCCGGGGCTAAAGCAGGTTCGGGTTATGTTGGTTTAACAATCCCGCCGGTGGTTGTAATTGGAATTAGGGCCGTTATGAGAAATATTCAGGTAATAACAACCGTTTCCTTAAGGATGTTTGCTTAAAGGAGCAAGGAATAATAGAGCACCAATCTTAGGAGATTACTTCAAAACAGTTCGTTGTTGTTCTTTGCCTCGACGCAGTGGTATACTGAATATTTAATGGTTTGGGTATTCTATCTAAAATATAATTTATTTTTTAATTAAAGGGTTCTGTAAGAGTTTATATGCATTTTTTAAAGAAAATAATATGGCAAATTTCAAGTTTTAACATCGTGATTTCAAAAAAATATTTTAAATAATGATGTGCCTGGGAGCTTTAAACTATACAGGTGTAAATAAATGCGGTAAACTTCAGAGGGTGATTCTGCATTAGTTTGCAATATAAACGTATTTCCTCAAATTCTTCATTTCCGAAGGACGTGGTGTAGAAATTTTCTTACAAACTGAATGGTTTATTTATTGCTCTCAAACCGGTTCAGATATGCAAATTCAATTTGATGGTTTTAAGAAATAGTAATTGCGAATTTTTCATTATATGATGAAATATTGTATAATCATCATTGGCGCGCATACAACTGATGGGCTCAATTTTCTTTCCACAAAAATATTTCAATCATAAATAATAGCTTTAGTTGTAAACGGTTCATAATACATTTGGTTACATGTGTGGCAGTTTTGTCGTTCGGTAACATACCATATTATTTTGAGGCTAGACTTCCCTGTTATTATGTATTGAGCACTCCAGAAATTCTCGATGTCCTTTCGAGTATTGTTGTTGTGTTGTGATATAGGATTATTAAGACTGATAGAATTTTTTGTTGCTTAAATACTGTATTATCTTATTTTCTGTTGCTACTAGATTATTATTTTTATTTTTAATAACAAAATACGTCATACCACATCCTAAAGCTCTAACCTTATAGAGCATCATGCGGAAGGCCAACGGCATAGAAATCTACTCCTCACTTTCGCTCGGTAAATGATCTTTGGCTAAATTTATTTACCTAAAAAGACGGAAAGACCCAAGGATGACAGATTTGTTCAGAAGAATTTCTTTTTCTAGAGTGCTTCTTACTTCACTCAAAATAACGATTAGGACAACCAATCGAACGGGTATATTCAGGATTCAGATCGAAGTGCACTAATCAGATCTAGATTAGTGCACTTGGCTCGGTTTTTTTGTTTTTTTTTATATTTATGTTAGTTTTCGCTGATGCAGAGAACTGTATTATAACTAATTTCTATTTCTATAATTAAATTTATTCTAACTCTATACAAAGAGACTCTTGCTCTGATAATGCCAATAAATGCAGCAGATGTTGTCGAACCATTAACTATATACAGGGTGTCCCATTTTCATGCGTTTTATGGGGTATCTCGCTTATGCGTGGAGATAAAACTTGCGGTTTTCGCGACAGTTTGCTACTTTTTGGTGAAACTTAATATGCTGTTGTCAAAACTTTGACAGCTGTCATAGTTTTTAATCTACAGGGTTTTTTTAAAAATTTTAGTTTTTCGAATACTCCTCGTATCTTTATAACATATTGAAAAAGTAAAAATGGTTTTGATAGGATTTTTTCCATAAAATTTAATTTCGGCATCCATTTTATTATAAGGTTTTTTCATTTTTGAGAAAAAAAATTAAATATAGTTTTCTTAAATGGAACATCCTGTATATTTATAGACCCTTAAAGTGGTCGTATTTTACCCTTTTTAAAAATATATAACACTAGCACTTTTTTTCAAAAATAAGCACAAAAATAACGATTTTAGAAATTTAAATACAAATTTTGATATACGAGTAGTAGGCCATGAATTAATAATAAAATTAATAATAATATAATATTGTGTTTATCAATTTTTAAGCAATAAAATAATGGCTATGCAAAATAGATTTGAAAATCGTCATAAGTATGATATGATTTCTTGCTATATCCAATGTAATGACAACGCGGATGAAGCAGCTGAACTTTACTTCCAGAGGTAAGATTTTATTTTTTAACTTAGAATTTCGTAATGAAATAAATTTAAGCCATAAAAATTGCATATGTTATGTATGAAGGTAGCTTAACAGCTAATCACTACTTGGAAATTCTTCACGCCAACCTATTTCAACTCTTGGATGATGTTCGTCCAGCTTAAGTTCAAAATATATATTTCCAGCCAGATGGAGGTCCAGCGCACAATGCGCGAGCTGTGACAAACTGGCTGGATGAACATTTCCTCAATCATTGGATCGGAACAAATGGACCTGTTCGGTGGCCACCTAGGTCCCCTGACCTTTCGATTTTGGATTTATTTTAACGGGGCTATCTTCAAAATAAGGTTTACAAAAGGCAATATGATTCAATTCAAAATATGCGTGGCGCTATAGAAGATTCCTTAAGAGAATTGAGAAGTCGCCCTATCATTCTGAAAGCCTGGGAAAGAATTCAAAAGCTATGCCGGCTGTGTATTAGAGAAAATGGGTTATAATTTGAGCAATGTTTAAAATTTTACATATTATGTCGTGGCATTTCCTTAATAATTATTGTTAATTTCTTTGATGTTTTATTGTAAGTTACAAGTTTCCTTCTTTTTTATGTAGAATAAGATATATTTAATACAAATCGGTGTAGTTATGATTATAAGCACCTAATTTTTATAAATTTTATTATTTATTCCTATATAATAATTCCGGAATAAAATTCTACTGAAAAATTTTATATCAAAACTATTTTTTACTTTTTCAATATGCTATACAGTAACAAAGATACAAGGAGTGTTCGAAAATCTAAAATTTTTAAAAAGACCCTGTAGAATAAAAACTATGACAGCTGTCAAAGTTTTGACAACGGCATATCAAATTTCACAAAAAAGTAGCAAATGTCGCGAAAACCGCAAGTTTCTATTTCCACGCATAAACGAGATACTGCATAAAACGCATGAAAATGGAACACTCTCTACACTGAACAGGCAGACAATAGATGTCTAAGGGTTTCATTCTTGATCTTGGCAAATTGGCTCTCCGATACATTAAGAATCTGTATTTTGCCATCCTGGCGTGCGATCAAGAAGTGAATTTTCACGAAAGGCTTAAGTTGTCTTCATTTCTGCAACTGTAACAGGCCTGTCATCTTTAACGTTAATTTCAAATTTGAGAGCAAACCTCTAAGCCGCTCGATCAGTTGCCTTAAATAGTTATGCATCGACGTTAGCGATCTCGTGGTGCCGTACAAATCGCAATAGTGGATCCGCATTGGCAGTCCAAGCTCAGTACGATATAATCGTGCATAAACTCTAGATTAAATAGGCCTCGACCTATTTGTTGGCATATGAAATAATTACGGGGCACCGATTAACGTCAATGCAAGCTGCAGGGTAAATGCGTAAATTTGCATGTACTGATTTCCAACTATTTCACTTCCTTTGCAGATTATTTAATAACTCCGAAGGAGTAAAGCAATATTGCCAGCATATTAGTAACAACTACTTTGTTTATTTTTGATAGCTTGGGTTCTGATTCCGAATTGCAGAAACGTTGCATATATTTGTTTCTGAGTGCTGTCTTTACTTCTCTAACGTTGTGTTTTGTTTTGCCCGATACTTAAATAATTATATGTTTCATTATTTTCCAGGAGGACGAAGAACTCAGTAAGTTGGTCATTCAAGAAAATAGTCCCGTATCGGTTTTTTTCTAGTTAAAGTTCTGCGTATTTGTCCAAGCTTCATGCCCCCATCTCTAGTAAAATTGTGAACCACCTTAAGAAGCTGCTGTAGGTATTGCTTGCTAGTTGCGTAGAGTTTAAGGCTGTATTATTATAAAACAACTGAGTTATCTTATGATTCCCTCTTTCAGGTGGTCCACAATAATAACCTCGTGTCTTGCGAAATGACACAAATACAGCAGCGATATAGAAAAGAGTAAGATTTTTTGTACTCATCAGCTTATACCACCTATTGAGCCTCTGATGAATAGATGTTAATCTGAGAAAAGTGTTAATCTCCAGAGGGTTATCAATCGTTTAATACATAATATAAGACTTGGAAACTTTAAGATCTTTGAGCAGAAGCAAAGAAAATTCATGTGAATTCTGAATGATGCATCTATTAATGCGAAGATTTCTTTGCCACTATTGAATCTTTTTTTATCTCTTCGCTGCTCCCTTTTATCGAAAAGAGAAGAATCTATTACTTTTAATGTTCGAATATATAAAATTCTAGTAAAGATCTTAAAACAAAACTTAAACCATGTGATATGCGGCTGTAGTTTTTCGGTTGTTGCGTATGCCTTCTTGATAAATAAAATATTAAAAAATCTTATTAAAAAATGATTGGTACTAGGATTTTTTCCGTCAGTAGTTCAAAATAGTTATGGAACCGACCGCGAAATAATTAGCTACTTACTTAATAAACTAAAGTTCAATTTTAATTTAATCTTTACCCACACATCAGTCTATTTGGTTCACTGTTTTATTAAAAGGTATTTAATTATCAGTTTGTAAGATCAAAAGGGTGTTAAGGTTAAATACGCTTTAAACTTTATAGTTTGATCAGTCAGACGCAGCAAGTGCGATTTCACTAATTTGATCAGCTAGCTAGTAAAATCTGAAGATCTACGTGAAAATGTCAGGCGATCTTTAAGTGATCTGAATCAAACTGAGGTAGTTTCTTCCATTTGTTTTATGCTGCCACAAAGTTTGTGCTGCAGTCCTAGTACAGCTATAACTGTATTAAAAGTCAAAATCCGAAACAACTTTGATATATATTGCTTCCATTAAACAACAAACAAAGATAGACAGCTTGGTCTTAGCTCCTTGATACTTTACCATAGTGATTTTTAAGGAATCAGCTTAATCCAAGGCTAAGTGCGACAAACATTTTGCTTCACAAATTCGGTAATTAAGTAAATCGGTATTTAAGTAAATTATCTAAAAACAGCGTATTTGGTTTAAGTTCTATTTTGAAATAGCTTGCGCATTGAGATAAAACCCTTTGTTTGGTTTTATTTAAGCTGGCTGGCCGATAACATCCAAAATTATTGCAGAAAATGATAATGCCCAGTATTCAAACCGATAGGTAAATTTTCATTGTCGGAATGTAAATAGATTAAGGTTAATAATAAGTTAATCTGTGATTTTAAAAAATAAAATGTAAATATTTATCATCAAAGGAAAGATTTGTTTGTCCTAAAAAGACTACAGGTTTTTCCAGATTTGAGCTATCAGATTCCGTTAAATTTCCTTCACTTTGATGCCACAAAATTCAAGAGGGACTCTGACATTACAAGAAATGACTTACTAAATTAATTGGTGTTAAATCTCTGCAAGCGCAGTCTCCTAGGTTTTCAACAGAACGGACGTAATACTAAGTATCTTGTACCTGACTAACATGATTGGCTCTAATAATTTTCAACATTTTTATGAATACCAAACAGTATCATTTGACTTTTTGAATTTTTTCTGCAAAAATAAAGTGCGAGAAAGAAATATAAAATAATGCAGGAAGTTCCTTTTTGAATTGAACCCAAATATCAATAATAGTTTTGGGAGTCATTCCTATATCTTCGGTCAAGAATGTCACAAGTGAAGAAATCTTAGCCTTCAAGATAATAGGAATTTTTTTTTTCAGGTTTTAGTATTAGGGCTATAGGAAACAGAAAAAATATCTAGATATCTAGGGTTATAAAGAAGCCCAGGAATCTTCTCAAAAGCTCAAATCTATCTGCTATAAGTAACGTAATTATTGCCTTCTGTAAAGCTAGATATTAAGAACAGCAAATATTAGGTAGGTCCTTTTATATAAGGTATTAGTAGCCATAGAACTACTAGTATATTATTAGCAATGGTATATTATATTTGTTATTAAACACAGTTTTCAGTTTAAAAATACAGTTTTCATTAGTAGGACAAACCACATAAAACACATGTTGGTCTTTACATAGAGTTAAATAAAACCAGTGCTTTGAGGAGAGAAGAACGTGTGCTTATACAGATGACTCAATTGGAGAGGATCGATCAGTAGTCTATATGTCGGCTTTAAGCAGTCTTCAGTAGAGGCTGAGACAACTAAACATACAATTATTCCTTTAAACTTCCCAAACTGATACATAAAAACATTCTTGATATGGCTTGAGGTTGGTAAACACCTTAAGTTCTAGTAGTTTTAGTACAGCGTTAGTTTTTTTATAAGGCGGCTACTTCAAAGACTTGGTTTTTCTAATTAGAAAAATAAATAATAGAACGTCTATAAAGTTTTATGTGTAATGCCGGTGCTGATGGAAAGAGAATGATACTTCAGACTACTTTATGTTAAGTGCCCATCTGGATAACACCTATAGTTACATCTAAGTCTTTTACCTCAGAGTGCCGCACTCGTTTTTCCAAGGCTATTGGCTTCTGGTAGCCCTCGGTGAGCCACAACATGTCTATTAGGAAACCTATGAGTAAAATTGCCCCTTTGGTTGCCCACTGTCTTACAAATCAGAATTCACCCAAATTCGATAAGCATTTTTGGCCACAAACTGTTGAAGGCTTTTATAAGGTTTTTTAATACATTTCACTTTGTTCATCTATAATATTGCTATACTGCTCTAGATAGGCTTCACTAGGGAATATCATCTCTATGGAACAGCTAATCCTCATAGTATGGCACCATTAGTAGTTCGAGAACTTCGCTACTCTCGCATAACTTTAAAAGATTGATTTCCGGTTCTTCGTTATTTTAGCGAACTAATTTAACCCTCGCCGTACCGAGTATGGGTCTTCGATGACCCGAAAGTTAAAAATCCTGAAATATCTTTTGCTTCCCTGATTGTTTTTCAGTGAGCGTCCATGAATTCTCAAATTTTATCATAACAATGCTTTATGTGGTAAAAACTTCAAAAAATGATGGATGGATCATCGACGACCCGGTTTTAGGATAAATGGTTCTGACAAGGAACTCTACGAAATATTGATGCATTCTTCAGATGACGAGTGCGAAAACGAAATACCTTTGGAACAGGCATTTAGTGATTTGTCAGATGATGACACCTCGGATGGAGAGCCTGAGATACATGACGGCAATCTTTCATTTTAAGAGTTAGAAGAAGAACAAATACATTTATCTGATCCATTAGAAAACGAAACAGTGAGCAATAAATAGTCGTACGATGTTGATAATTGCACTTAGTATACTGTTGCACATCAAACAGGAAAATGCAGATCATGCAATATCTTGCAAGAAAATAAAGGCCTCCTAAAGGGTAGAAAAAGTGTATGTAGTTTATGGTCGACTACAAACAATGCATTCACCAGGCCTATTTATCAGGCTACTATGTCCAGAAATAGGTTCACTGACATTTTACGTCACCTTCGTTTCGATGATCTATCTACAAGGGCTGATAGAAAAAAGGAGGATAAACTTGCTCCGATTCGTGAGATCACTGAGATATTTGCTGAGAATTGCAGGAAATCTTACAATCCGTCAGCTTTTGGAACTATTAATGGGCAATTGGTAACTTTCCGGGGTCGTTGCTCATTCAAAGTTTACATACCAAGTAAACCGGGCAAATATGGTATAAAAGTATGGGCCCTTTGTGATGCTAAAAATTTTTATTGCTGCAATTTTGAAGTATATTTAGGAATGGAATAGTAGAAAAGAATCAAGGACCTCGAGTTGTTAAAACTTTAGCAAGCCACTGGTATCGTAGTGGATGAAATATAACCACTGATAATTTTTTCACCGACATTACCTTAGCAGAAGATCTTTTGTCCCAGAATTGTAGGGACGGTCCACAAAACTCGCAAAGACCTGCCAAAGTGCTTACTGGATATTCGCGAAAGAGCAATGAATTCTTCACAGTTTCTTTTCACACAAAATCTTACTTTAGTGTCCTACGTTACGAAACCCAAAAAATGTGTGGTACTGCTGTCTTCAATGCATCACCAACATAACATTGCGGGGGAGGATTTGAAATTTAAACCTGATATAATAATCTCCTATAATGAGACAAAAAGTGGCGTCGATTGCTTGGATAAAATTGTACGCGAGTACTCTTCCAAAAGATGCACAAGAAGATGGCCTCTACGATTATTTTTTTATTGGCTTCATGTTGCTTCATATAATACTTTTGTCATCTGGATTACAAAGAACCCAGACTGGAAAAGTTTTAATGGTAACTTGAAAATAAGAAGGAAACTTTTTTTAGTAGAACTAGGGAACATGTTGACCCAGGATAAGATTGTTCGGCGAGCAGAAAAAAATCATGAGGATGGTGGAGGGTTTTCCGCAGCTACATGTCAAGCTATTGAAACTACGGGAGTTCCAGTAAAAAAGAAGCAGTCCAATCCCCACGCGGGCGCAAAAAGAAGTAGATGTTTTCAGTGCCGGGGAAATGATAACAAATATTCCACAAAATGTGACAAGTGTCGAAAATTTGTTTATCACACACACTCAGAAATTAAAATTTTTAAAACAGTAGTATGCTCCTATTGTTTAAAAGACATGAATGGAGATTAAGGACTAATGTGATTTTTTAGACAAATAAAAGTAAATATTTAGTTTGTTATTCTTTTTCGTAAGTTTTTTGGGTATATGTATTTAGAATAAAAAAGTTTAGTTTAGTTTATTTTTGTTATATACGTAAAGCAAAATATAGAAACATCTTTTATTATGATTCACATATTTTTTTAAATAAAAATTTTACAAAAAAAGGGTCAATTTTGATCCATTTCTGGGATCCAATAAAATATTATTATTTTGGGACGGCTAGGGTTAAATATGTACTCTATGCTTCTTTGCTATCGAACTTTGGTGGCTTGATTTTCAGGACTGATTTTATATTAAGATCAGGATGAAAAATAGCATACTTTACATTCTTCTTTAATTATTTTCCAATCTTTTTTGTTTTTACCCCAATTTTTCTTCAATAGTTGCGTCAACATTGGTCACTAGTTTCTTTTTTTATTCCTGGATTCTTTTAATTTGACTTTCATTTCATCAAATCTTCATTTTATTTTTAACGAATAGTCTCTTGTAACTTTGAAAGTTTTAACCTGTTCCTCAAACTTCGGTAATAATAACTCCAATCTATTAGTCTCCATCCTGGTTTATTGGTTAAATAACTCCACTAATTCAAGCGACCAGATATCCACTTTTAACACCAAATGTAAGGAAACTCACTTCTTTATATTATTTTTCATGTCAGATTACACTACTTTCACCTAACTGGTATTGACTGCCTACATTTTGAATTATACCTAGAAAAAAACAAGAAAACCGAATAAAGCACAAAAACGGTACCTTTTGAAAGATCCATGAAATTATTTAGAAATATTTGCAACATTCTACGTTTTATTATGGCGATTGAAACTAGTATTTTAAAACTTTTTTTCCTTTTTTAACTTGGAAAAATTAAGTAGTATAGAAACCAGCTAATTAATATACTAACCTAAATAATCTAAATTGGGGCCCACGATAATTTAACTGAACTATAAAATAAGAGCATAACAATACAAAAACCATTAAAATTATTCACGTCTTTAAATAAGTATAACATAATTCTTTTAAACATTTCAAAAAATATAATAGAAGCAATTTTGCCTTGTCTTTTCCTAAGATATGTTTTCTTTATAAGACTACGTATATTTTTTCCAGGCTGCGTCCCTTGGCATGCATACATGCATGACTTCAGATTAAATATATGACAGCCAAATTGATTTTGTTAGATATAGTCATATTATGCAATAGCAAGAAAACAATTTCTGTTATTTCAGAAGTTTTATTTTTAGCGATTAAATGTTTAAATATATTAGCAACATTTTTGATTTTTTTTTAAATTTTTGTACTATCTTCATTTCATTTAATATTCTACTATTTCTATTCTATTGATCACATAAGTAAAATTATATTTTATTTTACATTACATAATATTTAGCAACCCCCAGCAAGCTCGAAACTTTGAAACTTTTAGATGTTTATTAAGTATCCCCAAAGTGTAGTAGTTGGTGCAGAGGTATATAGCAGTGGTTTTCGAAACATAAGTAATGGCCTTGCGGCAGCCACCCTGTCAAGTCCACCCTGGACTCTGGACAAATCTGAAACAGCTGTTACCCTTTTACTTGTTTGTAAACTTGACTAATTTGTCACTACACCCCTTTAGGTTATATGATTTAGCTAACTTAAATAAATTGATTAATTAAAAGAGCTGTCTGTGGACCGCCGCGACCGAAAGGGCTAAACTATTGGGGATTTATTTCTTAAGTTTTAGGAATATTTTATTGGATTATATACGGATTATATACGGCGATCCATAGAAAACGGTCCTTGTTGTGATAAGTCTTAAAGGGGCATTCAGTTTTTAATTTTAAACTACGCATTGCCATGCAACAGAATTTCAGATAGTCTTCTGAACTTTTTATTTAAGGTTCATTAGCAAAAAAGTTTTTTTAAAGTAAGTTATCACGCCAACAGTACCTTTTTCTTGACAGTCAGCGATACAGATTAACTTTATTTAAAAATGCAAATGAATTTATTATTAATGACTAAAACTGCATATAAAGCATGAAATATAATATAACAATAGTAAGCATATACATAAGCAAAACAATATATATAGGGTACCATAATTATGTATGTACATTACTCTTACCACGTAAGTCGAAAACAATAGGGACGATGTGTTAGACGATGTTTGTGGTGCCAGGGGTAGCACTATATGGCACCATCTTTCACTTTAGCTTCTCTTTCTTCTTTATGTTGGAGTTCTAGTTATTCCTCAGTAGTCTTTTCCTTTTTAATAAGCTTATACTTAGCGAAGAATATAGAGAATATAATTAATATGGTTCCGACGGTTGTACCAAAGGTCCAGGCTGCAGGGTGAATTCTTTTTCCTTCCTCTCAAAGGGTTTTTAGAATATTTGGATGGTCTGTTAATGATTGGATGTGGTTAAAGTCAGTTGAAATGTTTCCTTGGGCAGCTGCATTTCTGTCAATAAATGTTACATCTGGTAAAAAGAAAAGGCTTAATCTCAGAATATCGTCTTGATTCCAGAGTATGTTCACAATAAACGCATACCTCATTTAAATGGTATTTCTATTAAACTAGGTGTATCGATGAAAATGATTTGCTTATTTTTTCACATTTATTGTACTTTTATATTGGTACTAGCAGGAGTAGCAAGCATCTAGTTGTTGATCAATTTAGATTATCCGCCTTTTTTATCAAGTAATACAGTCATCCACTTGGGTCTTCAAAATAGTCATGTCACTTCTTAATATTGGTGCAAATAAGTGCCAATTATAAGTTAAGGAAGTTTATGAATTATAATGGTTTAAGACAAGGCAACATCGAGCAAGAGTGTTTTTTTTCGATTTTTTTAAATATTTAAAAGAGTTTTGTTATGTTTATTTAAGAACGTGAATAATTTTCATGTTTTTTATCGTACCATATTGCAAATGTTTCTAAATAATTCTATGGATCTTTTAAAGGGCATAGGTTTCGTGATATTATTAAGTTTTATTGTTTATCTTGGATATTCAAAATGCAGGCATTGAACGCCAGTTAGTTGAAAGCAATATAATCTGGCATTAATATAAAAAAGGCGTATTCTTAAAATAATGATCTTATTACTGTACGAGAGGTTTCATTAAATTTGGTATTAAAAGTGGATATTTGGTCGCCCCAATTAGTAAAGGTATTTAACCAACAGACCAGAATGGAGAGTAATAGTTAATGGAGTTACTATTACCAAAGTTTGAGAAACAGGTTAAGAGATAAGAGACTATTAATAAAAAAGAAAATGAAGATTTGATAAAGAGAGCAAGTCTAGTTTTATAGCACAGAGCTCTTTTTTTTTCAATTTATAACAAAATCGCTGCCGGTTCTTAAGGTAAACAAGCAGTATCTTTCCAACAGTTTCATTAAAATCATGTTCTTAATTTCTCTTTGATTAACGGCTGCAGTAATAGCTAGTATAATTAGATTTGCCATACTCCAGCAATGGATTCTATTTGTTAACCAATCTGTGAAATCATATTAAAAGCTGTAATTTTATTTTCCTACAACTTAATTTGTTTTATTAGTAATTAATTTTTGTTATTTTATTAAGGAACTCAGAAGAGTTATACAATCCGTATCCGTACCTGATACCTTTCCTATACCGTACATGATAAAGAAAAGCACATTGTTATTTCTTGGTTTAAAAAAATATATATAAACTATTTGACATGCAGGTAAATATACATTTTTTGTTCTGTTAAATTTTTTAATTTTAAGTAGAATTGTCTTCTGTTTCTAAGTTTTAATAAGATATCCATTTAGAGAACTTTATTTAGTGATAAGGTTTTTTTTAGAATATATTCTTTTATGAAATAAAATAGAAACACACTTAAGATTTTGTTGAAACCAAAGCGATTTCCTGTTAAACCAAAAAAAGTAAATCTGTCTTAAAATGAGCAACCTAATGAATATGTACCAACTTTCATCTTTATTGCTAAAGTAAAGAAGTGAGGGAAGCTTTCATTTATTGTAGGCCGCACGGAATAAGGAAGAATGAAAAAAAATTCACATAGAAGTCTATACATGGAAAATTGTCAATACATGTTATGTTTATATGAAAATTAAATTTGTGGAAAAATTTAAATATGTAAATGATTATATTACTTATAGTACTGATAATATTACTGAAGTAAAAATGGTATCTTTTCAGCGTTACTTAATGCTGTAACAAAATTAAGCAATAACATATTGTCTAAATTACATAAAACAACTTAAACATTTTGTATAAAAATATTTGGTATCGTCTCTAAGCACAGTGGTTATCTGGTGAGATAGGCAGGGGGTCTTCTATGCATACCTTTGCCTGTCTCATGCCAGATGCTTCCTTCCATCTCTAAAAGGCTCACGTGTCCAGCAGACTCTTGATCGACGCGACAGCTATACCTGTACCAATTATAGATTCGGTTCCTATTGGCCGTTTTGCAGAGCCTCGTCTAACAAGGGAGTCCGCTTCGTCGTTTCCAGCATAGCCTAAAGGGCCAGTCATCCAGAAAATCTACATTTAAGCCAACCTTTTTGGCCGTAATAGCCTTAATGGTAGCCATGCTGCCTGATGTAGTATTATACAGGGTGTTCGAAAACCAGACGGAGATATATCAATGCGTGATTCCTAGTAAAAAAAATATGAAAAAAGTTTGTATAAACATGGGTCCGGAAATGCACAGTTTTCAAGATATTAAAAAATAAATACCGTTTTATTGCATGCCACTTGACAAAATTGGTTTATTAATTTTTGGTAAAAAAATCACAGGTGCCCTGGAAAATAAAAAATCAAAAACATTTCTAGGAATTTTTTATTGCAACAACAACTACAACAAATGTTGGTAATATCCGCCATCCATTTCTGTACCTTCTTACTCGACGAATTATTGAACGACGCACTCGAGCTAAAATTCGAGGTGTATTTCTCACTTCTTTGCAAGCATTTACAATTTTATTTCTTAACTCTTTTATTGTTTGTATAGGACTAGCGTAAAGCAGACTTTTAAGGTATCCCCATAAATAAAAATCTATTGGATTTAAGTCAGGGGAGCGAGGTGGCCATTGAATTGGTCACCTCTTTCAACC
This sequence comes from Anthonomus grandis grandis, assembly GCF_022605725.1. Lineage (NCBI taxonomy): Eukaryota > Metazoa > Arthropoda > Insecta > Coleoptera > Curculionidae > Anthonomus > Anthonomus grandis. The sequence continues at coordinate 13,738,237 of NC_065552.1, read as the reverse complement.
CAATTTTCCCCAAAGATGTTATTAAGATGAGTTCTAACCGCTATACAGAAATGAGGAGGAGCTCCATCATGCATAAAAGCTATTTGATTATGTACATTTAGAAGAACTTCTTCCAGAAGTACGGGCAATTCTTGTTGAAGAAATTTTAAGTAAGATTCGCCGTTTAATCTTAAGGGTAAAAAGAAAGGCCCAATTAAATTGTCACCAACAACACCCATTCACGCATTTAAAAAAATTGCTCTTAGTGGCGACATTGTACGGAAGCGTGGGGATTTTCGTCACTCCACACATGAGTATTATGAAAATTAACAATACCATCACGCTGAAATCCAGCTTCGTCCGTAAAAAGTATGATTTTATTAAAATTTCTGTAATTATTAATTTTTTCGTAATACCATTGGCAAAATTATAAACGGGGCAGAAAATCTCTTGGTAGTAATGCCTGCACACGTTGAACATGATACGGATACAAAAGTTGTTCGGAGAGATCCTGCCACACAGTACTGTTGGATTGATTATCCTCTAATCGAGCTGCTATAGTCCTGGTACTTACACCAGGATTTTCTTCCACGGCACATAAAACTGCCTCCTTAAACTCAGGCGTTCTTACGGACCTCGGCCGGCCTCTATTAATGGTGGGAATAGCAAAATTTCCTAAGTAACGTTATTGTCAAAAGCATCACGAAAAATAAATAAGAAAATTTACCTCTTTCCCGCAATCTGCGGTTTACGCTTTTAAAGGTTTTACTGTCTGGAAGTTGCCGTTGGGGAAACGCTTCTGCATACAGGCATCTCTTATTAGGGCTAAATTAGCCGCTTAATACAACAAGTAAACTGCCAAATTTCAAAAGAATGGAGTAAATATTTTTTTTTTTATTAATAAAAAATTAATTATTACCTTGTATCTTGAAAAATATGCACTTCCGGACCCATGTTTATAGAAACTTCTTCTCCTATTTTTTTACAAGGAATCGTCCATTGAAATATCTCTATTTTTTGAACACCCTGTATAGAATTAGAATGTCAATTTGTGAATACAATTGTAAATACAATGAAGACTTCAGCTTGGAAGATAGAAGCATTCTCGAAAGCGAGTATGCCCTGTTGGTATGCAGAACCTTGCATCAGTTGCCTCTCCTGGAACCATCTATCTTATTTGAAATAAAAAACCAATAAAAATGGCAAAATAAGAAGGTGGCAGAAGTGTTATTTCAGAATCGTATATGCATATTTGCAAAAAAACTTCTAAAGGAAAAAAATCTGAAATATTTTAACAAGTTTACTACTTGAGGGGAATTAATAAATCTCGCGCAACCATTTTTCACCCCAAGTCTGAAGTATTGTTTGATGGCAAAAATAAATAAGTTTAAAACCTATAATATACAACACTTTTTTATTATATACAATCATCAATCATTGTTTTGTTATTTATCCTGGAAACATGTTTCTTTTCTTAAATTGTTTTCTAGCTGACTTATCAACAAAAGCTCTAATAGTTAAATCTTACAGCTGCTCAGTTTGCTACATAAAGCCTTTTAGTCTTTTTTGCCTTTTTAACACATTTTGCATATTTTAATTTTTTCAAACACTAAGTGAAACAATTTAAATTATTTTGAAAATCAATGCTTGAGTCAATTCTTTTTTTGAAAAGCATAATAATTAGAGAGATAAACTTATCGCAGTTTACTCAAGTGCCGAGCTTACGCAAGTTATGTAAACATCTTCCATGGTCACTTCCAGCGAAACCACGGAATTGCCGATGTCAGCATTGTCCCACGACCATGAATATCCCAGATTATAAATATATGTACTTTTGTGTTTTACCTCATTCTTACTTGTTCTGTCAATAGTAACGTAAATCCGTATCTGTAATTTTTCTTGAATAAAATTTGTTTTTAAAAAGAAGTTGTGCCGATCCCTTTATCTAACTGGCGCAGTCGCTAGGATAGTGCGGTGGTGATTCGTCCCATTTGAGGTTTCAACCCTTCAGCGCTATCCAGAACCTTGGATCGACCCAGATATCTGGAGACGACTATAAGAGCAGTAAGAGTCGGGGAAGAAGAAGACTACGGTAAGTGCTAAGTATTTTCCTTTCCGCCCCTTTTGAACCCTTTGTTTGAGGATTTCTAGGGATATTTTTAGGGCTGTGTATTGCACACACAATTTTAGTTTTAATCTGTGTATCGTTCACACAATTTTTTTAATTGTAGGGCTGTGTATTGCACACACAAGTTTAGTTTTAATTGCGTATGTAAAACGCATACTTTCCTTTTTTAAGGTTTTTTGAAAAAATCATTTAAAATAATTTTTGATATATTTAATTTTTGGTAATTATACAGACAATTACATATTTTATTTTTAATTACTTGAATTTTTATGGTGGAATTAAAAGTAACCACCAATCAACTTTTAAGTAGCCTACTCAGTATTACTAATTCTGAGCAAAGCTCATTAACTACTGTAAAAATGCCTGAAGAATTCAAATTCGATCTTTTCAAATCTCGTCTTGCAAACATTAAAAATTATGACGGCAATGTCGATACACTTTCTAAATTTATTTTAAGAAGTGAAGACTTAATTAATAAGTATAAGCCCTTAAATAATACTGAACTGAACCAGCACATATTCGAGTGCATTCAAGAAAAGCTTATCGAGAAAGCTGAAATAATGGTAGGTAGAAGAGTAGAATTAGATAATTGGGATAAATTAAAAACTGCCTTAATTCAATGTTTTTCTGACAGAAGAGATATTGATTGCCTTGTTCAAAAATTAAATAGAGTTTGACCTTATAAAAATGAAAGTTTAACTAATTTTGGACAAAGATTACAATTACTACTTAGCAATGTAATTCAACGCGTGAGCAATGACACTTCACTGTCACCCATGCAAAAAGTATGTCAAAATGAGCATTATAAAAAAACAGCTCTTAATACATTTATTGCTGGTTGCAGTGGCAGCCTAAGAAATAATATGTATTTAAAGAAGCCTAATAGTCTTGAAGATGACATAGCTTACGTCAATGAATTTGAGAATTTTGAGAAATTGTATGGAAATTTTCATGAACCTAGACCAAAGTTGCATCAACCCCAACATAGAAGTCAACAACAAAACTATAACCCTAACCATAATCTCTATCCATATAATGCCTACCATCAGCCGCATCGAGTACAACAAAATGTACCACAAAATGTTATACCCAAATATCAATGGCCTTCACAACCTGTGAACATTCAACCCCAACAAATGCCACCTCAAAGATTCCCAACAAATCAAGAAGTATTCGGCACGCCCAAGAATGTATTCCGGCCGAACCAAATTCCAGATCATCAACTTCCAAAGCCCACTCCAATGTCGACAACTTCTAGAACCCATTCTCATAATTCTAGGCAATATAATAATTCCAACAATTTTAAAAATTATAATCGACAACCATATAACTCTGTATCACAAGAGTTATTTAACCATGAATCCTCAGATACCCCTGAGAAAATAGAGTCTTCTCAACTCTATGAGTCTAATTACCCCTACTGTGAAGAAGAATCGACCGATGTATATCAAGAGACCCCTAATTTTTATCAGGATTCTCAAATGCACCCACATAACTCTTTTTCAGAAAATCAAAATTTTTGGGAAGACAACCCCGAAAACATAAAAACATAATAGAAATAAATTATTCCTTTTGCAACTCACTTCCCTAAGTTCAAAACCCCAAAATGAAACTATTAATAGATACCGGAAGCTCAAGATCAATTTTAGACCCTGCTATTGCGGAAAAGTTTTATTCACACTGTATATACCATACAAATAACGTAATTAAAACTGCTGTCGGCAGTCAAAAAACTAAATTCCAAGCCTCTATTCCATTATTTGTTGAATTTGGTATACAAAATAATATTGATTTCGTATTATTTGACTTCCACGATTTTTTCGATGGAGTTTTAGGAATTAATGACCTAAAAAGGTTAGGTTTAAATATCGATCTAACAAACCAAAAACTTATCGGGAAAACCTTAGAAATACCCTTTAAATATAGACAACCCCATGATGTAAAATTTTCTTTTTCAGTCAACCCCTATGAGAAAATTGTAAAGCGAATACCAGTAAATATATTTTACGGGGAAATTCTAACAAGACCTTGTACTTGTAATAATTTGTATTTTCCACAAATTTTAACATTTGCAGAAAACGGTTTCGCCCCTGTAGAAATTCAAAATCATACAGACCAAACTGTTTCTATAACAGTGTCTCAACATCTACTGGCAGATTTATTTGAAGAAAATCAATTCGAAATTTTCTCAATCGAACATTTCCAAAATTCATTTTCCAATTTTGAAAACCCTGAAAAAATAAATTCTTTGTTACGAACTTCCCATTTAAATAAAGAAGAAAAACACCTTTTATTTAATTTGTGTAATGAATTCTCAGACTTATTCCTGAAACCAGGAGATCAGCTTTCAATTACATCGAAAGTGCAACATGAGATAAAAACCACCGATGACATACCGGTTCACACGAAATCTTATCGCTATCCTTACGTGCACAAAGCGGAGGTGCAACGTCAGATAAATGAAATGTTAGAAAAAGGAATTATTAGGTCATCAAGTAGTCCGTGGTCAAGTCCTATATGGATTGTTCCCAAAAAAGAAGACGCATCGGGAAAAACTAAGTGGCGTATTGTTTGTGATTATAGGAATTTAAATTCTAAAACAATCGATGACAGGTACCCCATTCCCAACATCAATGACATCTTAGATCGTTTAGGTAGGGCTCAATATTTTTCCACCTTAGATCTCGCCAGCGGATTTCATCAAATCCAAATAAAAAAAGATTCGATTGAAAAAACTGCTTTCTCTGTGAATAATGGGCATTATGAGTATTTGAGGATGCCATTTGGGCTGAAAAATGCCCCTGCCACGTTTCAAAGTGTCATGGACGAGGTATTAAAGGATTCGCAGAATAAAATCTGCATGGTATATATGGATGACATTATAATTTTCAGTTCTGGACTGCAGGAACATATTCAAAATTTAAAACTTGTTTTTTCAAAATTGAGGGAAGCTAATTTTAAAATACAAGTAGATAAATGTGAGTTCTTGTGTAAAGAGGTAGAGTTTCTAGGGCATGTAGTCACTCGAGATGGTATCAAACCCAACGATAAAAAGATTGCTGCGATTCAAAAGTTCCCAATTCCCAAAACGCAGCGTGAAATCAAATCTTTTTTAGGCCTTGTGGGTTATTATCGAAAATTCATCCATAACTTCGCAAAAATCACTAAGCCACTTACTAAATGCTTAAAAAAGAATGAAAAGGTCCAACATTCAGAAGAATTTATTAGCAGTTTCAACACCTGTAAAAATCTTTTAACATCTACACCCGTACTAGCATACCCTGATTTTTCTAAGCCTTTCGAAGTAACGACAGATGCATCAAATTATGCTGTTGGTGCCATTCTATCACAGGAAAACCACCCCATTTGTTATGCCTCCCGTACGTTAAACCCTGCCGAGGTGAACTATTCGACCATCGAAAAGGAGTTGCTTGCCATTGTTTGGAGTTGCAAATATTTTCGGCCATATTTGTTTGGCCATAAGTTTACCATCCACACAGATCATAAGCCTCTTCAGGGGTTGTTTTCCCTTGAGGAGCCTAACTCCCGGCTCATAAGATGGCGTTTGAAGTTAGAGGAGTTTGATTACACTATTCAATATAAAAAAGGAAAATCTAATCAAGCAGCCGATGCACTTTCCCGAAATCCCGTGAGTGTCAATGCTGTTGAAACTGAATCTGTCTTAAACAACCCTGGTGATGTGGATGAAATAGTGTATAATTTTCTACAAAATCCAAATGAACTCCCAAACTTAGATGATTCCAACCTGGACGAAATTCTTCTTGAGCCTAATTCTCAATCTCGTCGAATTAATATTTTATCAGATATTACAATCAGGCCTGCTCAAACACAACTGTCTTCTCAAGCCAGCCTCATCCAAGAAAGTCCAGAAAATTTGCCAGAATTTACTATAACCCCAATATTTCAAGCCCCTTCTAAAACAAGAGTTGTTAAGGAAATTAAATGCAGTCCTAAAGACAATCCTTCAGAAATAACAATTTTCCCTGTGGACCAGCTTCCCGATCTTCCTAATATTTCTGATAATACTCCAGAAATAACTATTACTCCATTAGAACCAGAAAACCCCGATCAATCAAACGATATCGAAACGGCCCATACATCTGCCGAAAATCCAGTTTTAAATCTTCCTATAACTGAAAAATCTCTGAATACCTTTAAAAATCAAATTATTATTACAACCGGAGATACCCAAGAAATTCAGCTAAAAACGGAAAAAATATTCGAAAACAAACGAATGTACGTAACCGTTTCAGCAAGAAATCCAACACCCAATTTTATTGACTTATTAAAACAATATATCGACCCCAAATACACCTATGCTATTTATTTTCGTAACGACAAATTAAGCAAACATTTTACGGTAACATAACAAAATTTATTTAAAAATTCCTCTTTTAAAATAATCTTATGTTCCAAACTTTTGGAAGATATTGTAACATCAGATGACCAAAAAGAAAAACTTAATTTGTATCACACCATCAAAACTTGTCACAGAGGAATAAATGAAATAAAAATGGCCCTCTTATCAAAATTTTATTGGCCAAAAACGACAATCGATATTGAAAATTTTGTAAATAATTGTGAAATTTGTTTAAAAAATAAATATGATCGAAATCCACCTATCATTAAATTTAACTTGACCCCGACAAGTTCAAAACCTTTCGAACACATCCATATGGATACCTTTAAAATTTCAAATGCATGTTTTTTAACCATAATTGATTCCTTCTCGCGGTATGGTCAAGCTTACCCCTTAATTTCATTAACCGGAATTTCTATAATAGAAAGCCTATTCCAATTTATAAGTCATCATGGCTTGCCCCAGAGAATAACTGTAGACTCAGGTACTGAATTTAAAAATAAAGAAGTTGAAGATTTTTGTAAACTCTATAAAATTGAATTACATTTCACCACCCCAAAAAATAGTAACAGTAATTCACCCGTAGAACGGTTTCATTCCACTTTAATCGAACATTTTAGGTGCGTAAAAGAACAACACAGTCATTTCACAGCTGACCAGCTGATAAAACGTGCCGTATTAGGTTACAACAACTCTATTCATAGTATAACAAAGCATACACATTTCGAGATAATAAAAGGCCATATAAATAATACGGATCCCTTTGACTTAAGCGACCACGTAATTATATCTAATTATGTACAGTCTCATAAAGATAACACGAAATTATTATTTAGCAAGATTCGAGAACGGAATGCGATGACTAAGGAAAAGGTTATAAATAAATGTAACGAAAAGAGATCAGAACCCCCGGACTTTTCTCAAGAGAAAAATGCTTTTATAAGAACAAAATTAAGAAATAAAAACATGCCAAAATTCAAAAAAGTCCCCATAAAATCTCAAAGTGGTATTAAAATATTCACTAAAAAAGGTTCCTATCATAAAAATATTGCCAGACTTCCAAAAGTTAAAAAACGAAAATCTTTGCAGGAAAACCAGAATGAAGAACATTGGACTCTTACTTTACTTGTTTCAATTCCTAGTAACAACTAATTCCTATGATATTCAATTAACTACTATCAAAAACCCTGTACTTCCTATTTATTTAGGGGATGTAAAACTTTTCTATACTAAACATACATTTCTTCATTATGTTGATATATTACCTATAATTAATCAGTTAGAAAATATCCAAAAGTACTTTAATATCATAAAAAATCAAATAGAAAAAGTAGATAATAGTAATCTATCTAATATAAACCCGATATCTTACCATATTCTGTCTGAAAACTCTCTTTCTAGAACTGAATATTTAATTACAAATGCAAAAGAAAAAGCTCTTAATTTGTATCCTCATATTAAGGAAAAGAGAGGTTTAATGGACATAATTGGAAAAGGTCAAAAATGGTTATTTGGAACTTTAGACGCTGACGATGGAGAACGTTACGATCAAGCAATTAATAGTCTTCTACAAAATCAAGAAAATGTTATGAAAGAACTTAATCTACAAATTTCGTTACAGAAAAGCCTTATAAATAACTTTAATAAAACTGTTTCATTCCTTAATTCCAACCAATTAAAATTGAAAAGAAGTATGGAAAGTTTTAAACATGCTAAAAGTGAAAATAAAATAAATAACATCAATAATTTTTTAGTGTTTCAAGGCATTCTGTTTCAAATTAATTTAGATTGTCAAAATCTTATTAATTTTGTAGATAATTTAGAGGACGCCATTATGTTTGCAAAACTAAATGCTTTACATGATAGTATTATATCCACCTATGAATTAGAAAATATGATGGGCTATTTAAAATCAATTTATAACAAAAATCAGTTGCCAACCTTTAAGAACCCAATTAATTATTATCAATTTTTGGGAACTCAAGTAAGTTTCTCTGATAACAAAATAATTTTTGCTATTCACGTACCAATCTCGAAACCTCAAACATATTCGTTCATTCGCCTTTTTCCTATAATCCAAAACTCCCAATTAATCATCCCTAAATACCCTTACTTGGCACGACCGAAACAAGAGGTCCAGTTTAAAGCAACCGATTGCCCATTCCTGGAACATGCCTTTTACTGCAAGGAGGAGTTCTATCCACGTGATGACTGCATCCTCCAAATCTTGGACAATGTGAAGCCCTCTAGTTGCCAGATAATTGAAGCCCATGTTGACGAACCCATTGCTGAGCAAGTGACTACAGACGAGGTCCTGATTTTACCCCAGCAAAAACTTAGAATTACCACTCAGTGTAATATGGATCAATCGTTCGATCTGGATGGACCCACTTTACTAAAGATGCCCAATAACTGCACTATCCAAGTTGGTCAAAAGAAATTTAGTAATAATTTTAAGATCCAGTATGGAAAGCCACTCGTACTACCTGAACTACAAATAGTAAACTTTTCTGATCCTTCAACTGTTCTGAGGAGTGAAAACTTTACTGAAATAGACTTCAATGAAATCTACCAGCTCTCGAGACAAATCAATCAGCTTTCACCTGTACAAGAAGTTTCCCAAGAACCTGTTCGATACCAGATGCTATCAGTAGGTACCTTAGCAATCCTGATCTTGGTACTACTTATCATATGTCTGCTCAAAGGGAAGACCGCTATCCAAAGATGCCAGAAAAAGACACCAAAGGATGCGGAACGAGCAGCCTCAAATCCAGAAAATATCCCTATTTTCTGACTTGAAAAGGGAGGAGTTATGTGAACATCTTCCATGGTCACTTCCAGCGAACCCACGGAATTGCCGATGTCAGCATTGTCCCACGACCATGAAAATCGCAGATTATAAATATATGTACTTTTGTCTTTTACCTCATTCTTACTTGTTCTGTCAATAGTAACGTAAATCCGTATCTGTAATTTTTCTTGAATAAAATTTGTTTTTAAAAAGAAGTTGTGCCGATCCCTTTATCTAACTCGCAGGACCATCGGTTTTTTACTGTTTTACTGTTTTAATATTTAAATAAATAAAATAAATTCGACGATAATTTAGTTGGCCTCGTTTCTTAGAACAAATTGGTAATCGAAAATTTATCGAAACAAAGGAGATAGGAATTACAAATAGTTAAAACAATTTTAATATCTGGCAACATGTGAAGCAACGATTGGAACAAAACCTCAGTATATATTCATGAAGAGTAAAGATGAAAATATTGAACATTTAGTTGATAAACTAGGATAATTTATAAATTCTCTTTTTTAATAGCCTCTGTTTGTGGGTTTTTGTCTGTATTCTCGTTTCTCTCTGTAAATATTTTTTTAGTATACGTATACAAATAGACTGGACAAGCTTTCGGAATAATGAAATGAATTACACAAATCCATTAATATTAGAATACAAATGTCCGTGTCATCCTACCCATATTCATCTAAAACTAGCTACACCAATAATATAACACAAATATAATATGTTAAAGTGGATAAAACAAAACATTGAAATCGTACGTCGGGGGGCGGGAAACGGCCATTTGTCACCCGGTGCAAAATCATGGCCTTTTAAACAAGCTAGTGACACGTGTAAAATATGCACGGGCACACGTCGCCCTATCACGCGCCCTTTTATATGACTAATGTGTTTAATATTTACCGAAATGCAAAATCGCTTTGTGTTTGATGGCCCTGTGGCTAAATGAATATTTTGTATCAGTTGATACAAGGGTGAAAAATACGAAGAAGTAGAAGAAAATACTAAAATATATATATGTCATGCAATAATATCGAAAACACAAAAAATCGGGAAAAAGCTTCTCAATCCAATACTTTCGTTCATTCGACAAAAATGGAATACTGATGGTTTTTTATTTGATGGGGCAAATCAAATAATTTATGGATTCCCTAAAACAAAAGGCTTACGTTCTAAGCGGGGGTAATACTTCATTTTTATATTGTTTATATTTAGTAATACAGTACTCCTATTTCTTCAATCACTAAAGTCACCTTAAATAGTAGTAGGACTACTCTTGAACGCCTAACTGCAACTAAGTAGTCTAGCATTCTCCTAAACAAGTATAGCTTTAACAATAGGTATTAATTTGCATTATTTATTAGTTTATATATAATTTTTGGTGTTTTTTGTTATATTATGCCAACCACTCATGATTTGGAGCGTTTGTTTTTCTTTCTTTACTAATTAGTGTAGTTTTAACTTTGTTTGCTGGGTTTAATGGGGATCTAAATAGGTAGGAACAGTCGATATTTTTTCCGGCTAAAGGTGTTATTTCACTTCATTTTAATATAATAAATTATATTAATATGAAGATCAAAAAAATTGTTAATTTGAGTAGAGCAACAGTGTAATATTTCTTAGAGATTAAACTAAAATATTTATGCTGTTTGAAATATCACTACTCTTCAAATAATTTAAATTCTAAATCTGTTCTCATGCCTAAAAATTATTACTCATTGCAATTTAATAAATGTAAGTTTAAATATACCTAAATACAAACCATAATTTAAACTATAAAATATCGCCACCATGACAACATTGATACCTATGTATTTAAGAATAAAGCCCATCATCTCATTACTGTCTATATACATTAACTGTACAATGTTTGACTAACGTAAAGTCACAATATCTAAATTATTAAGAAAAACTTTAACATAGATCTGATCTTTAATGTAAGTCTAATAATATAAAATATCGAAACTAGTTTAAACATAATTGGACGCCAAATAAATGCTATTCTTGAGTACTTCATTTAATAGCATCGTATATAAATATCGGTTACTGTTATACAAATTTCAATTTAGCTTAATATATAATCTTTCATGTCATCAAAACATCAAAATATCAATATATTTAAATTATTACTTTACTTTTTTTCATGCTGTATTAATGCTAACTTAACACTTTACTAAAGTTTTCTCTTCTAAATTTCGCCTTAATTCTCTTTGCCCTTTGAATTCCATAAATTATGCTATATGCTTAACAAAGCCCTTTTTTATCAATGTTGACTAAAAGGTGTAAATTGCCCTTTTCAAATCCGATAGGGTAACGGCTACTGACTTTCGTGAATACAGCATTCAGGAAATGAGAAATCTGGACAAAGGGGGGAAATTGTAAGAAAGGCTATAAAAAGAGAATTCTACTAGGTACTTGGATTTCGAAATAAATTCACACTAAGTTAAAAAAAAACATATTTAAACTTGCGAATATAAAATATTTAGCAAACTTTGATTAAAGCTATTAAAAAATATAAAAATATTTTTTATCGTGAACTTAAATGTAACGAAAAAACTTGACTCATCTGAATTTCGCTCTGGAAATCCGACTCCCCTCTTACTCTTCTCCTGGTAAAACTATGAGTAGAACGTCTTTGATTACATATTAACTGTGAGAAATAATTAAAAAAGGTTGTATATTAAATAAGCAAAGATACGCGTACCTTATAAAGAATTGTTTATTTATTTATTTCTTACCACCCACAAGATTCCTTAATGATAATGATATTATATACAACATATTACAATATTTAACAATGTTATTCTTAACAAGAAAATTTAACAAGTAGGTTTAGTTAAATAGCACCTAGATTACTTACCGTCTGTATGTGCTTATAAAAAAATAAAGAAAAAAAAAACAATAAACTTTAATTGTATCTATACTCGCCGGCACAAAATTCCGCCACCCTGAAATATTGACCCAGTTTGATGTTTTATAATTTTTTTTTTTTTTATCAGATTCTCACAATTTTGTCATCAGTTTTTAGATACATTTGTTGTAATTTTAAAAAAAAATTTGTAAAGTGTCATTTTTCGATAAGGCTATATTATACAGGAGTAAAGCAAACTGTTGTTTTTTCTCGTAATTTCAAAAGACCCTGTAGGAAAATTAGGGTGGATAATTCTGTTTACATACTGTTCCTTGTAATCTTTGATGTATTCTAACATTTCGATTTTTGATTCATTCCATTATCTCATTTCTGCTGCGAGCTGCAAATTTTTTATTAAAACGCTGATTTGAAGCTTATTTGTAGATAATTAATGTCAAGTTTTCGGTTACAAATTATCGACGTTGGCTAAGGACGCAATTAATGTGACATAAAGTTTGACAGTATCACTATTATAATTTGTTGTGTGTTAAAATGGTATTAACTCCAGTAGACGTGGGTAGAATTGTTGCGTTAATTTAGGATGGCCGTAGCAAAAGTTATGTCGCCCGTACTCGTACGTGAGATTTCCGCGGTCTACAGTTCGAGATGCCTGAAATAGGTATTTACAGACGGGAATTTTTACTAGACGACAAGGCTCTGGCAGAAGGAGAGTGACCACTGCAGCTGATGATCACTTTGTCACCATTAGTTCTTTAAGAGATCGAAGATATACTGCTGTGTGTCTAAAAAATAACTTGCGAATACTTCATAGAGTAAGTGTAAGTGAAAGAACGATACGTAGAAGATTAGCAGAAGCTGGAGTTTATTCACGAAAGCCAGCAAGATCTTCACAATTACTTCCTCGGCATCGACAACACCGACTGAGATTTGCGAGATCGCATTTTGAGTGGATTCTAGAACAGTAGGCAAACGTACTATTCACAGATGAATCCAGGGTTTGTTTAAGGATGCCGGATGGTCGTGAGCGGGTATACAGACGTAGAAATAAAAGATATGCTGACGGCACCATTTCAGAACAAATCTCATATCGTGCCGGTTCAGTCATGATTTGGGCGGGTATTTCTACCGAAGCACGCACCCATCTTGTATTTATTGAAAATAGAGCTCTAACCGCCTACCGTTATATTGAGGAAATCCTTCAAGAAGTTGTTGTCCCATTTGCTTCATTCATTGGAAACCAATTTACATTAATGCATGATAATGCTAGACCTCACGTTGCACATGTAGTGAGCGAATATCTGGATGAAGTTAGACTTCCAAGATTGGAATGGCCCCCATGTAGCCCAGATCTTAACCCAATAGAACATCTTTAAGATCAACTTAAAAGGGCCGTTCGTCGTCGTCCTGTACAACCACAAACCTTGCATGACTTACGACTTGCGCTGATCGAAGAATATAAGGCTATTCAAGGCCTCAAGAAAGAATAAGGACCCTTATTCATTCGATGCCGCGAAGACTGCAAGCTATTATTGCTGCGAGAGGAGGAAATACACGCTATTAAAATTGTTTTTTTTTATTAACTTTATGATATACCTAGTGTTTGTTTCTCCTAATAAAAATACGCTTTAAATCAGCGTTTTAATAAAAAATTTGCAGCTAGCAGCAGAAATGAGATAATGGAATGAATCAAAAATCGAAATGTTTAGAATACATCAAAGATTATAAGGAACAATATGTAAACAGAATTATCCACCTTAATTTTCCTACAGGGTCTTTTGAAATTACGAGAAAAAACAATAGTTTGTTTTACTCTTGTATAATATAGCCTAATCGAAAAATGCTACTTTACAAAATGATTTTAAAAAATCACTACAAATGTATCTAAAAACTGATGGCAAAATCGTGATAATCTGATAAAAAATAAAAAAATTATAAAACATCAAACTTGGCCAATATTTTAGGGTGGCGGAATTTTGTGCCGGCGAGTGTATAAAGCATTGACTAATGAAAAAATGGTGACAATGTATACAAAATCAACAAGGCAATAGAGAAAAGAAAAAATCTTATCAGAAACTCTATGAAAACAAAAGTGACACACATAAAAGTTAATTTATTTCGCGTGCTATATCTATGACCTACATAATTTTTCAAGTTATTATTTTTATGACTAAAAGAATAAACCATGAATGAATACTATACAGTTGTTCAGTTGAATATCACACGACTATTATATATGGTATTATTGTCTTGACAAGGGCTTTATATACCGATGTGATAAGTAATCTGTTCAAAATGCCTTTTAATATGTTCAAAATTTTTGAATTAATTTTCTTAATATTTTTAAATATGCTGATACCATTCTAATTTGGCCCTATTTATGAAATAAAATGTCGAGAAATTTCGAAACTAGAATGGAAATATATTTCTGATAAATCTCCAGAGCTAAATGCTTACTGGTTTCAATAGTTCATTGGTTATACAAGATGGATTATTAAATAGAGTATGGGAGAGCATTGATGGAACAGAAAATGCATATTTTACACTTTCTCGAAAACAGCTATGTTGGCGCAGGACATTTTAGAGTTAGTAAGACCTTGGAAAGACTGGCTGAACACTCATAAAGATATTGAACGCTGTTGTGAATAGTGTAAGCAATATTCATCAAGCAAGATCCCAAGAACCCGGACCTCGGTTTTGCTACCAAGCTCCCAAACTCGATATGCTCTTGTTGCTATGGACTTCTGTAGTAACTGGCACGAGGTTTATCTTATTCCTAATCAAAAAGCAACCACAGTAGATAAAGTGCTGATCCAAAACTGGATCTGTGGATTTGGTGTCCCCAGAGAGACACATTTAGATTAAGGAAGGAACTGCGTCATAAATATTTCAACAAGTGTGCCAGATGCTGGAATCAATAACACACACACAACCCTCCTACACTCTCAGTCTGATGGAATGGTTAAAAGATTTAGTTGTACTTTTGAAACCTATTTAAGAATTGTGGAAGGCTCTAAGTAAACCAACTCAGATACCTGTATACAACCACTCTTATTCGCGGTTCTTCTATTTACGAATCTACAGGAAAAACTCGGCAAAAGTTGTCCTCGATGACGAACTTCATTTACGTTTGGAGAGTAATTTTGGGAGGCCTACAAGCCTAAAACCTTTGAGGAGTACGTCGACTATTTAAGATTTAAGAGCTTTTGTAATAGATCCACCCATTTTTTTACTTTTTTTCTTAATACTAAATAGTTTTCTGAAAATTAATATGCTACTATGTTTACAGTGTCACACAACAAATTACATACAAAAAAAATCTTTATTGATGTGTGCACTAAAACTATACCTAAGAATAAAACTATTATTTGCTGATTGGTCTTAAAAACAAATCAAAACTATCTCTAATACTGATAAATTTAAAACACTCTCTCTGCTGAATGATTTTTATTTTTATTTGGATAAAAAAAATTGAAAACCTAGATAAGGGCAAAACTACAAATGGAGCTAATTCTTAAAAGACATGTCAATCAAAGCTGGACTAAAATCTATATAAAATGTTTTCAAAATGAATACCACCGATTTCTCTTCATTTTTGTGCACGCTTTTGTAGGTTTGCAATCGAACGGTGAATCATTTGAGCGTTTTCTTTAATCTCTAATTCATCCATAGTTTGATTGAATTACTGTACAATTCTTGTTTTAGATACGCCATAAAAAAGTAGTCGGCTGGATTAAAGTCTGGCGACCTAGTTGGCCACGGATGTGGATCTCCGTTTCTAATCCATCCATCAGCAAGTTGTCGATCAAGATCATTTTAATCATTGATTTCAAAATGCACGGGTGCTCTCCTGTTGTATGCCTCTTAAACTTACTTCTTTATACAAGCCACGTCAAATATCATTTATTAGGCCTTACCAAACATCACCGAAAACGTTTACTGAGAACAAACCAATCATACGAAATGGAGCTTTTCATCTGCCCATACAAGGGAGTTTCTTAAATTTAAGACTCCCTTCTGAATTGGGCTTCTTCAGTAAATAGTGTTTTGAAAATACTTCTTCGGTGATTGGTTATTCACCTACCAAATGCCAGTCTAGCCAAGTGGTACCTTCTTCTAATCTTTGTACCTGTTGTATATAAAAAGGATATAAATTTTAATTTTTTATGGTTTTCCATACTTCCTTGGATCAATATCTTTTTTACTTCATAAAATTATTCACGGCAGTAATAAAATTTTCAAGAGCATTTATCAAAGTTCGGAGTTAGCAAACTGTAAATAATTCCCAGCAGCAAAACGGCGAAACGGTTTAAACATGTATGCCTAAACCTGACATTATTAGCCTTCAGGGCACATACATTTTGTAGGTATCTTTACAGATTCGGGCATGAATGTTTTCGCTAATTTCGTCCATTTTCGCTCGTTACAATATAATTATTTTCTTTGTGCAGCAATGTTACTTTTAATTGATGCTGATAATGGATGACTATAAATAATTTCCTACAGCGGTTTGAAAAATAATTGTTGGTTGTATGAAAATGCTTGAACTCTAATACAGTTAGTACTTTTAAATATGATCTGACGGACCACTATCCTATTGCTTTGATAATCGAACTAAATGACAAAATTTCAACAATAATGGAAACACGGTTAAAGACATTTATAGACTATGAAATATTAACAAAGAATTTAATGAACGAATACTGGTCCTCTGCGTTTAATGAGAAAAACGTAAATATAGCAACAAGTGAATTTCTTCCAAAATTAAACTTTTATATAGACAGAAACAAACATACACAAGAGCGTGTTGCGTTGTTTTTTTCTTCATTATATTGTTTCTGTATAATTATATGGCCACTTATGCTTAATATAAGTTTAGTTTAAGATAATAATTGTCACAGCTTATTCAGCATTTAGAAGTATATATATAGAGGATGTGAAAGAGGAGTAGTTAGTCATCTTAGCGCAGTCATAAAGTAAGCTTTGCAACATTGTAACATAAATTGTATTCTTGTGTTTAATAAATTATTTTTTTTAAAACACGAGTTGCGATTTATTAAATAAAATTGGCGCAGTGAGTAGAATCCTTTCGGAGGATCTCTGTGAACATCGTCGTCGAGTACAGATACGAGTAATCGCGAGTTACGTAACGTGAATTACGTAAATACGTGAGTGAGTGATCCCTTAGCTATAAGCGTTGATACAGTGCTTAGTGTCTGGAAAGTGCGGATTACCAGTAGTTCACTTTTCTGTTTTAACAGTTTAGAAAGGATCAAGAATTTAGTTGCTGAGCAAACTGAGACGAGCTGAGTGATTCCTGGCCAACAACCCTCGAAAAGTGGTACGCCATTGCGAGTAGCCAGTAGGAAGAATTGGCATAGCTAGCTTCCAAGACAGGTGGTGCCTTCACTACAGTATAGCTGTTGTTGCAAAGACATCATTTGATACAGGTCAGAAACTAGAAACTTTTTATTGTACTGTATAGAATTGTTTCTGTTAATTGGAAAACCTAATAATTAAGAAAATATTTTGAAAATTTTATAATTTATTTTTGAATTTTATTTTATTTTTCTTTTTGAAGTTTAGTATGAACTCTAATGAAAAAAATTAACAATAGAGTTAGTGACATAACTTATCCTAGAGTAAAGAGTTTAGAGATTACTTCAACCAGTAATTCTTCTTTAGATTCTGGCTTAAACGAGCTTTATTCCGAAATAGCGAATAATACTTTATCATCCCTTAATTTAGATAGTAATAGTTTAGGTATAAATTTAAACTTAGTAGACAATAGTAATTTAGTAAACAATAATAAAATGGCTGATGCATTAAAATCAACCGTTACACTTCTCAAAAGCTTTGATGGTCAACCATCCAGATTAGAAACATTTTTAAACCAGATTGACACCTTTTATGCAAGATACTTTAATGCAGACCCATCACAACAAGAATATGTAATTTTAGCAATTAAATCAAAAATTATAGGAGAGGCTGAAGACTTTTTGTTAACAAGATCTGACTTAAACTCTTGGGCAGAAATAAAAATTGCATTACAACAAAAATTTAACGATCCAATTACTAGGGCTAAGTTACAGCAACAATTAATTTTCTTAAGCAGAAAAAATGAATCTATTAATGATTATATTCAACGCTTAAAGTCATTAGTTAATAAGATTAATAATAAGATTTGTTCCGAAATTAATAATATCGAAGCCAAAACAATTCTCATCAATCAAAATGAACTAACAGCTACACAAAATCTTTCAGCGAACGTCCCTAATGAACTTAGAACATTACTAATTGTGCAAAATCCACAAACCTTAGATCAAGCTATCGATATTATCACAAACTATGATATTTTAACAAGTCAAAACCAATTCAAAAATAACTACCTTCATAATCAAAATACTGCAAGACAAACTTCACACAAACCACCAAATCAACCACAAATAAATCAACAAAGACAAATTAACAATAATCAATTGAGACCACAAAAT
This sequence comes from Anthonomus grandis grandis, assembly GCF_022605725.1. Taxonomy (NCBI): domain Eukaryota; kingdom Metazoa; phylum Arthropoda; class Insecta; order Coleoptera; family Curculionidae; genus Anthonomus; species Anthonomus grandis. The sequence goes on along the minus strand of NC_065552.1, from coordinate 13,719,589 downwards.
CAATTTAATCACCATAAACAGAATCAATTTAATCAATATAAACAAAATCAATTTAATCAACAAAGACAAAATCAATCAAATCAATTTAGACAAAATGAACCAAACACATCTAGACCATATAACCAACCATTTAATAAACTATAAAACCCTATTACGACGAACATAATTTTCCAAATTACAATCCTGAAGACAATTCTGAAGATTCACTAGTAGAACAACTAGAAAATTTTCATTTAGAAGCCTCAGAGAAAACAAACCCTGTTTAAGTTTAAATAGCTTCCAAGTTAATCAACTACCCTTCATACACATTCCTGTTTTAAATATTCGATTACTTATAGATACAGGTTCACATGCATCACTTTTTAGACCCTCATTGGCAGAAACTTATTTTCCTGAGTTAATTCAACCATACATTAGTACCCTACAAACTTGTACTGGTTCACAAAAAGCCACAAGTAGAGCTTTTATTCCCTTGTTTCTAAATTTTGGCATAACAAAATCAATAGAGTTTATTTTATTTTTATTTCATGAATATTTTGATGGTATTTTAGGAATTAAAGATTTATGCAAACTTGGCTTAAACATTGACTTAGAAAATCAAAATTTGGTAAATCAATATTTAACAATTCCTTTCCACTATAGAGAAAATTTTGAAGAATTCGTAATCGAAATACCCCCAGAAACTGTTCAAAAATGTATAATAAAAACCGATCTACCCAACGATACAACTTGGTTAGTCCCCTATTTTCATGATGAAGAAATAACAATTCATCCTACATTAGTAACGATCAAAAATAAATCCTATATAATATATATTCTTAATCATTCTAAAAGATCAATTGCGTTAGAAGGTCATGTATCCAATGGATTACCCTTGGAACCAATTGAACTTAATAATTACGAAATATTAGATAAAATCTCTTCTTGCGACACCCTTAAAACAAATCATTTTAGTAAAAATATTGCTTGTAACGATTTAAACTTAGAATCCCTGATTAGACACGAACATTTAAATAAAGAGGAACGCAGAGAACTTTTTAAGCTAATAAGAAAGTTCGAAAAAGTCTTACACAAACCCGGAGATAAATTAACGTTTTCAAATCAAGTAAAACATAAAATAAACACTACCGATGAAATCCCAGTCTATACTAAAAGCTATAGATATCCGCATATCCTTAAACAAGAAATCGACAACCAAATTGAACAGATGCTAGATGATGAAATCATTAGACCTTCAAATTCCCCATGGAGTTCACCTGTATGGATAGTCCCGAAGAAAGCCGATGTGACAGGAAAAAAGAAATGGAGAATCGTCATTGATTATAGGAAATTGAATGAAAAAACCATAGGCGATAGATACCCAATTCCTAACATCACGGACATATTGGATAAACTAGGCCGATGTAACTACTTCACAACCATAGACCTTGCTAGCGGGTTTCACCAGATAGAAATGGATCCGGAAAGCATACCAAAGACAGCATTTAATGTAGAACATGGTCATTACGAGTACGTACGCATGCCATTTGGACTCAAGAATGCACCCGCGACATTTCAGAGAGCAATGGATAATGTGTTACGAGGTTTACTAGGCAAAATATGTTTAGTCTACATGGACGACATCATTATATTTTCAACCAGCCTGCAAGAACATCTTAACAACCTTAAATTAGTCTTCGAGCGACTTGTGTCTTTTAACATGAAAATACAATTAGACAAATGTGAATTTCTGAAAAAAGACGTTGAATTCCTAGGACATATCATAACAGCTGAAGGAGTTAAACCAAACCCACGTAAAATTGAAGCAATAAAAAATTTTAAAATTCCAAATACCCCTAAAGAAATCAAATCCTTTTTAGGCCTCGTCGGATATTACAGAAAATTCATCAAAGACTTCGCAAAGATCACGAAACCTCTTACCAACTGTCTTAAGAAAAACGTTAAAATTATTCACGATAAAGCCTTTCGTACAGCATTTAATCTCTGTAAAAACATTTTAACTAACGACCCGATTCTACAATAGCCTGATTTTCATAAACCCTTTGTACTGACAACAGACGCATCAGAATACGCGATTGGAGCTATATTATCTCAAGGACCCATCGGATCCGATTTACCCATTTCATATGCTAGTCGCACATTAAATTCCACTGAATGTAATTAAAAAAAAAAAAAAAAAAAAAAAAATACTTTTATTACCATTCAAAATTATTAAACATTATTACAGAATATACGAAACTAAATTCCATGAATATACAAATAATTCAAAATTACAACAATTTGTTTGGTAATCGGAGTGCAACGCGATTTTCATAAAAAAAAACCGATACACATGCAAGTACATAGATTACTTGTACATGTGCTGTACAACCCGTCTTCCTAAATAAACTATTTTCTAAAAAACGTAATATTATGTATTTACAATAAGGTCCATACCAAAATCAAAAGGGACAATATGTGCATTTTACAATGAACTAGCGAGTGGCTATGAAGCTGGGCAAAAAGAAAAACAAAAAAAAAATAAAAGAATCCAAAGACGAGCGAGAACGGTATAGGGACGAGCACGAAGGGTAGATAACAGGCAAGTGAGAATTTAATTTTAATGTAAATATTTGCAATTAGCAAGATCAGGTGTGCAGAACATTAATTAAAACAAAAATACCATTTTATAAAATACGGTCACATTAGGTTACCATAATTTGCGTGTTTAAGAGAAATTTTTTAAGTTTATAATAAATTTTTTAGGCGAACATTCCTTTATATAAATAGGTAGTTCATTCCACATCCAAATGCCCATATATAAAAAAGATTTTTTAAAGGTTGCTGTTCTATGTAAAGGAATTCTAAGCAAATGGGGATTTCTTGTATTATAAGGAGTATCTTGATTAAAAAATAAATTTCTTAAATTTGCAGGCTGTCCGGTTTTCATTATTTTATAAATTAAATTAAACATATGGACTTTCCTTCTATTGCTCATATTCAGAATTAAATTAGAATTTAAATATGGAGTTATGCGGTTTCTAGAGGCAATATTAAATGAATATCTCATGCAACTATTCTGAAGTTTTTGTATTTTGTTCGATAAGTATTTAGTTAAAGAATCGCCGTATACAATATCCCCATAGTCAAGTAATGAAAGAACTAGTGTATCACACAGCCAATGTTTTATTTTTGAAGGCAACATTTTCTTATACTGATAAAGGCCCTTTAATCTGATGTAGGCGGCTTGAAGTTTGACTTTAATATGGGAAGTAAAGTTAAGATTTGAATCAATAACTACACCTAAATTACGTTTTTCAGTTACAACTGGAACAGACTCGCCTTTAACAACTACTTTAAATCTGTTTGAAACCTCTTGCAGCTGACTCTTGTTATGTGTTACAAACATTACACACGATTTTGATGCGTTAAGTTTTAAGTTATGATTCTCAGTAAACACGGCCAAGCTCTGTAGATCAGTATTTATTTTATTTTGAGCCTCATGCATACCTGGAGTATCAAAAGCAATATATACCTGGGAATCGTCAGCATACTGTTGGAGTTTTGAGTTTTGAAGACACTTTTCCATATCAGCCACATAGAGAGAAAACAGCAACGGTCCTAATATGGATCCTTGTGGAACACCCATGGTAAGAGGCAAGAAGTTGGAGAACTCATAATTTGACTTTTTGATTACCCGAACGCAGTGAGACCGACCCTCAAGATAAGATTGGAAAAATATAATGGCATTTGTAGACAACCCAAAATAGTGTAATTTAGCTAATAGTAATTTATGATCAATGGTATCGAATGCTTTACTAAAATCAAGTAGGGTTAAGCAAGTTATCTGTTTTTTGTCTTCTTTAATTCTAATATCATTAATAAGGCTTATGAGACTTGTTGTAGTACTAAAAGATTTTCGAAATCCCGACTGACAATCAGGAATTATTTTAAACTTGTATAAATATTTAGAGAGTTCATTATAAATGTGACGTTCTAATATTTTTGATATAACTGGTAAAATGCTTATTGGTCTTATGTCTTTAAATTCTTCAGGGGAGGAAATTTTAGGTAAAGGAATAAGAATAGCTTGTTTCCATTCACTAGGATAAATTTTCTGCAAAATACAACTATTAATAATATTAACTAAAGCCTCTAAACAATAAGGAAGACATATATTTAAATCTTTAATACAAATTTCATCAACTCCCATTGCATTACTTCCAATGTTTTTTATAATATTCGCAGTTTTTTCCTCATCAATTAAATTGATATAAAACTCTTCCTGATTAACATTTAGTTTATTATTTTTGTAGAAGTCAATTTTTTCATTTGAGGTTGATTTTGTAAAAGCCACGGAGTTAGAAAAAAATGAGTTTAGGTCAACTGCATTATTTAGTGTTTCTGGTAAAGGATTGGTTTTAGTTTTTGTAAAATTAAGTTTTTTAGCGGTATTCCAAAAATCTTTACCTTTTTTTAAGGAAAATTGTTTGAAATATGCCGCTTTCTCTCTACTTATGGCATGTTTAGTGAAATTTCGAAGCTGTCTGTAGTAATTTAAATTCCCAGGAGTTTTCTGTTTTAAATATTTGTGACGTGCCTTATCTCTAAGTTTCATTAAAAATTTTATATTGCTCGTGATCCAGGGAGTAAATTTTTTTAAAATTACTCTACAATTGAAAAGGAACTTTTGGCAATAGTTTGGGCTACAAAATATTTTCGTCCCTACCTTTTTGGCCGAAAATTTACAATTATAACGGATCATAAACCACTTCAATGGTTATTTTCGATCAAAGATCCTAATTCCAAATTAGTAAGATGGCGACTCAAACTTCAAGAGTATGAATATACAATTCAATATAAAAAAGGTATTCATAATAGCAACGCCGATGCACTATCACGACCACCAAGAGAAATACACCCCATGGAAATCAAGAAACCTCCTTCTACTCACATGTCAGCAACATGCGATGACAATGAGGCAGATGACCAATATTTATGGCACGAAAGAATCAAGCATTTCTTTGATAACTTTCAAGATCAACCGAATCTTTTTGAAAAACCACAGAAAAAAAAAGAAACAAAAAAGATTAATATTATTTCTCAAATAATAATACCTCCACCAAGATTGAAGAAAATCAAGGAACCCGAACAAAATAAATCAGAATCACCAAAACCTTCGACAAGCCATGAAAACGACATCATTTTACTAGAAATTCCAGAAAAAGATGGATCGGAAACAGACACAGCTAGTCTATCCATAGAAAAATTACCACCAGAACCTCAAGAGATCGTAAACAACAAAAAAGATAACTCCGAAACAGAAACAGTACACACATCAAAGGAAGACCCTATATTAGGTGCCCCGTATGTCAATAAATCTTTAAACATATTCAAAAATCAGATAATATTTAAATGGACAGCAAAAGAGAAACCCTATGTGACCAAAACTACCCTATTCGAAACAAAAAAAAGACTAATCTATTTTTGTAAATAAAGATCGCTTAACTTTTGATATACAATCACTCTTTAAGGATTATCTACCACCAGATACATATTGCCTATATTTCCAAAATAAGGAATTAGAACCCCTAATTTTAAGAATTTTTCAAGACACATTTAAAAATAACGCATACAAACTTGTTATTTCAAACACACTCCTTGAAGACGTTTTAAACGTAGATGAAAGAAAAGAAATTATAGAAAGATATCATACCACGAAAACATCGCACAGAGGAATGACGGAAAACATAAAAAATATTAAACAACGTTATTACTGGCCGAGCCTGGAAAGAGACGTTATAGACTATGTAAATACTTGTGAAACATGTCAAAAAACAAAGTATGATCGACACCCATACAAAGTTGTATATAAACCGACCCCAACTGGATCGAGACCGCTTGAACATATATATATGGACATATATTCAATTTCAGGTCAAAAGTATTTAACCTTGATAGACAATTTCTCAAAATTTGCTACTGCCTACCCTGTACATGAAACCTCAATAGAAATCTGTCAGAATTTGATTAAATTTTTTTCTCATCATGGTACACCTTCCAAGATTACCACCGACAATGCTAAATCCTTTAAAAGTAATTTAGTACAAGACCTCTGTAAAATCTACCAAATAGAATTACATTTTATAACCCCATACAACCCAAATTCAAATTCCCCAATAGAAAGATTTCATTCAACTCTTCAAGAAAGCTTTATTGCCCTTAGAAACGATCATCGTAGTAAAACTATTCAAGAATTAATAGACATAGCTATTTTAAATTATAATAACAGTATTCATTCATCACATGAATACACCCCATTTCAAATCTTAAAAGGCAATTTAAATTACCAATTAAATTTTGAAAAAAATCTAAACCAAATGCAAACTGATTATGTTTTTGAACTAGCACAAATATTTAAAGAACTCAATGAAAATATAACCTCAAAATTAAACGCAAAAAAGGCAAATATTTTAGCAAAACTAAATAAAGAACGAGAAAATGACCCCGAAATACCTGAAGCTACTACACAACTTATCATATATATAAGTACACCGCGAAAACTAGCCTCAAAACTAGAACCTAAATATAAGAAAACTATGTTTAGAAATCAGCGACATCCCAAGAATATTAAAAGACGATAATAATTTTCAGGAACAAAAACCATGAAGCTAATCATTCTTCTACTTCCGCTAATAGTCAATGTCCAGTATAAGATTGAAGAATTAACGAATCCTTTGCTACCAGTGTACCAAGGAATTAGTTATATCATAACAAATTACCATCATGTATATTATCATGTTAATTTAACCGACATAAAAGACTGTCTGAACATTACAAAAACAACCCTTTTACAAACTAATATCACCCTCGGAAAAACTAATGTTACCCCTTACTTTCCCTTATACAAGCTATTGATAACAAGAATTCATAATCTATTTGAACAAGTAAAATCAATAGAATCTTTTATTGAACATTATTCTACCCCTCAAAATAGAGTCAAAAGAGGATTATTTAATTTCATAGGTAAAACTCAAAAGTTTTTATTTGGCACACGACCAAGAACGTTATGATACGTATATAAAAACATTGCAAGATAACCAAAATACCTTGCATCATGACCTTTCCCTAACCCAGACAATCGTTAAAAACTTGACGAGAGACATAGACACCCAACTAAGCAATATTAAAAATAACCAAGAAGTATTATTGACCCAGGTCACTGACTTGAAACAAATGACCCAGTCTATAACCATAACTTCTTATTTTATTTTGCTACTTGACAATTTAGAAAACAACCTTCGTAACCGCAATTAATTTCGCTGAGATAAATATAATGCATCACAGCATTTTTAAATATCAAGAGCTTAAAACGATTATCTTGAACGTTGACCCTAAAAACCGGATACCTTTTGACAATATAATCAAATACTATGAAATTGCACATGCAGACGTAACAATTAAAGATAATTTAATTATATTTTACGTAGCCATTCCACTAATATCGGAAAAATCTTACATGCTTTATCATAAATACCCAATTCCTGTAAATAATCAATTAATCACTATTAATAACTCCTATTTGTTAAAATCTAATAATAATTTCTATAATTTAAGAAAAACCTGCTTTAAAATAGAAGGCATGTTTTTATGCCCTAATAATTTGCTTAATCAAAACGAACCTTGCATTGTTCTATTAACTTAACCAATCATTGCCCTATGATACCTATTAAGTACAAAGAGACGTCTGCTACACAGTTAAATGATAATTCAATCATAGTAATTCCGAGTTCTGAGAAGAACATCTATTTTGAATGTCCCAGTCAATACAGTATCGAAACTATAAGTAAACCAACCCTACTTATACCCTCAGATTGTAAAGTAAAAATAGATGATAAAATTTTTGACTCACAAAGACCAGAGACAATCAATCTAAGACTAAAACTTCCTTTAATTAATATCGATGAGCGATTAGTTCAAAATATCGAACCTTTAGACTTAAAAGAAATAAATCTTGAAAATATTAAAGAAGATTTGGACAACGCTCAAAAATTGGTAGTTCATCCTTTACAGCACTTCGATAGTATAAATTCCGGATTATCGATTACTTTGTTAATTATTATTGTTATCATCCTTGCATTAGTAATAAGTATGTATTTCTATAAAAAATATAAAACAGAAACTGTAAAAGTAGACATAGAGTTGAAACCCCTCGAAAATCCCCAATTTTCTCAGACCTAAAGAAGGGAGGAATTATATGGCCACTTATGCTTAATATAAGTTTAGTTTAAGATAATAATTGTCACAGCTTATTCAGCATTTAGAAGTATATATATAGAGGATGTGAAAGAGGAGTAGTTAGTCATCTTAGCGCAGTCATAAAGTAAGCTTTGCAACATTGTAACATAAATTGTATTCTTGTGTTTAATAAATTAATTTTTTTTAAACACGAGTTGCGATTTATTAAATAAAATTGTATTACAATACTGTAAACAAAACTGGATCAATAAGACTATAAACAATGCAATTTCTCAAAAGTATAATATATTTAAAAAATGTCTCGAATAATCAGAAAATGCAAAAACTTACTCATAAAACAAATAAAGAAAGCAAAGAAAGCCTACATTTCAAGACAAATAGCAAAAGGTCAAAATTCAAGCAAAAGTTTGTGGAACACCATAAACAACTCATATAACTATATAACAACTTATGTAATAAGCAAGAATATAAAAGAAACAAATAAAACAACTAAAACTAAATTCAAATGAAATGATAACAGACAAAACAAACATTTCAAATTATTTAAACAACTTTTTTAGAGAAATTGGAGAAAAGTTTGCCTCTAAAATAGATTCAACAAATGTTACTTTTGAAGAAAATGAATGCAATGAGCACTCAAGATTTATTTATGATACAACCCTTTTTTTCAACCCCAAATTTTATTTTCTGTTAATAAAAGCTTTGTAAATATTTACTGCCTTTTAAACCACATTTTTTTCTCGGTTTTTCAAAAATAAAGTTGTTTGAATAGCCTGGGGTACATTTATACCCCACGTGGGAATGCACGCCTACTGGCTTGGCGGTGCTTTGTACTTCGATCCGGCGCGCGCTGCTTCTAAAAATAGACCATTAGGATAAGAGTGATCGTTGCAGTGTGCGCAGACTTATTTACTGTTTTATTTATTTCAAAACCATTGAAGTGTTTTGTTTTAGCAGTTAGTTTTGCGAGTTTTGTGGTATTTCGCTTTTTTAAAATTTAATCAAAAATGTCGAAAGGCCTTAGTGCACACAGAAAAATCCCGATGGATTTTTTCACATTTTGTTGTGTAAAAAAAATGTTTAATTTTAATACACAATTGTTAGATAATATCTCACAGTCCTGTATAAAAATTCTCAGGCATTTTGTATATGTTTTAATGTGTATATTTTATACAATTATTGCATATTAAATTAATACACCATAAGTGGATATTAATTATTAAGATAATGTGTATAAATATTCCACATTTTTTTTTTAAATCCAATGCAGTTTGGTAAAAAATCTAATAACCAAGTATATTTTTACTACAATTTTTAATAATTTTTTTATTGTGGCTTGTGTTGATTTTATTTACAATTGTGTAGAATAAAAAAGATTCTTGCTAATAGCCCTTCACAATTATAGAATTTTAAAACATGTATTGTGTAGTTATAATACACAATTGTGTAAAAAGGGGGACGCGCCCGGCGCCCTTGCCTTTGCCGCTAGAACTTCGTTGTTAGCGTCAATGTTGCCAGATTCAATATTAAACAGTTGTAAAGGTATGCATTAAAATTCGCAGTCGATTTAAAGTTGTTAATTGAAAATGATTTAATAGGATATTTAAAAATAAGCCCAATCAGCATAAGTTCTAATTTTATTTATTTAAATAATATCGTGATAATAACACACGTAAGGAAAAAGGAAACGTAACTTTTTTAATTGGCGGTGTAATCTTTAAGATACATTTGATGGCAGCATTGCTATAATTGCCACAGGTGTTCAACTGTTCATTCTTCAGTCCTTCAATCAATCGGCCGGCATTAATTTGTTTCAAGGTTTTTTCGTTTCGTTAAATGTTAAAATTGCATAAGAAAAAATGGATATATTCGTTGAAGATAAACTTAAAGAGTGGGGTTTATTGGACCAACTCCAGGAGCAGTTTGTAGGTAGGTAATTAGGTAAGCACCATATTTTTTTTTGCATTTATTGTATACTTTGGAATTTACTGGATATTTGGATGTTTAGACAGGTAGCTGGTACCTATTTAGTTTTTCAGTGATAACTGATAGCTTTACAGTAGAATAGATAAGTAGGTATACTTACTTTTTTTACATCTTTTTTATCTTTGTACCTATCCAATTTTAATGTAGAGGTCGGTTAAATTTGTAACCTTTATTGCATTTGTATTTCAATTTGTATTACAAAATGGTATCTACTTAATCATAGCACTGTCTGACAGTCCTGTACCGTCCTTTTCAAGTCCTGCAGTAGTATTATAAAGAAATTTGAACTTCTATACCTACATATACCTACTCGCTGTGGGCAGCCACTAGCTCTCACACTCTCGTCCTTTGGTTAACTTGGTTTAGAAAAACCAAATATTGTCATTGCATTGAAATGCTTTATGTAAGTCTTTATAAATGTGGTTTGTTTAAAGTTAAATCAAACTTTTCATAAAAGTGAACCGCAGTCCACAGATACTAAATCTAGCAAGTATAACTTTCACAACTATAGGTCGGTAGATCTATACCTACTAAAGTTCCTACTAAATTATTAAAACCTTAGAGAGGGGGAAAAATACGATATATACAGGGTGAGCTTTTTTCGATGTTTAGTACAGGGATCTCGGAATCTGTTTCTAATGATGTATCACATGATAGGGTTGTTTTTAAAAAATAAACTTTTATAACCATTGTTCATTTTTTTTGCTGTTTATTTTGGTTTAGTTTAGTGGCTATGGAAACAAGAAAATAAATCATGTTTGGATATGTTATTATGGTAATTAAACTATTATCAACAAACTAAAAAACAACCAACAAACCTTTTAAAATTAAATTTTGAAAAATTCTTAAAAATTACTATTAAAACAAATAATTAAGATTTTTTTTATTGGATAGGAAGGAAGGCTTCTGTAGATATATCGTGTCCACCAAGATCCCCTAAACTTACATGGAGCTATAAAGGAGACAGTGTAAAATATCTATGGAAAAAACTTAGGTTTGAAACGATTGAAGAAAAGATTTAATACATTGCTTTAATGTATTAATGGTGGAATTTTCGAAAATATTTCATACAATTAAATAAATTGTTAAAATAAAAAAACAGCTTTTTTTTATCCTGTTTTTCCCAGGCTCACTAGAATTTATTATTACACAGATTTATGACGAAATTCTCTAAAATGTATTTTAAATTTTTAAACAATTTGTTTATTTTTTTTATACAAATATATTGATTATTTTTAAATTTTTATGAATATAAATACAAAACATTGTAATAAAAAACTCCAGTTCTTATGTTAATTTGATATACAAACCTAAAATAAGTAACCTACACTATATTTAAATTTATAAAACAATATATAGTATTATTATACACAATTTGTAATAAAATTTAATAGTTGAAATGAAAGAAAATAAAATATATTGTTAAAACAACCTACACTAACGTGTGTATTTAAAATGCACAAATTGTGTTTTTTTCCTGTACATACCATGTTAAAAAAACACTAAGAGTTTGCTTTTTTACTGAACAATTATATTAAATAAATATAAAATATTGTCGAATTTGAGTACACAAATAGTGTACTATATATACAATAAAATAAATCAAATTGATACACAATTTGTTGATTATAGAACCACAGTTCTTTAAACACAATAGCATAGAGAAATTCTACACAAATTGATTCTGTACCATTTCCAGAATCAAATTGTATGTAAAATCTATACAATTGTTGAATTTTTATTCACCTATTTTTAAGAGTGTGATGCCGAATTAGAACGGCTATTATATGCAGACTCAGATGATGAAATAGAAGAATTTGACGTAATTTTGTCTGACGATGAGGAAAGTGACGGGGAACCGGAAATAAATGACGAGGAGTCGGATCTTATTGAATGCGATAGTGACAGTCAAGGCACATCTGTGGAGCAGGAACAGCAAGACTCTATAGACGGTGGAAATCTATTTTATAAATCTAAAGATGGTACCCAGTGGTCAAAAGTTCCCTATCCTCAGGCACGCAGAGGAGCTAAAGATATAATAAAGAATAAACAAGGTCTTACTCCGTATAGTTCAAATTTTACCATTGAAATTGAAGTACTTTTTTACTGTTCATGTCAGACAATATATTGAATATATTAGTAGTTCAAACGAATAGAAAAGCTGAAGAGGTAAGTTTCCTTTTTCATTAACCTTATTTAAAATTTTATTTGATATTATTTATTAGTATTATTAGTTTTCTTTATTTTACTGTTACTTATTAAGAATTATTTTGTTATAGGTAATAAGACAATGGAATGAAAAATATCCACATAAATTGCAACGAACTTGGCAGCTTACCGATTCTACGGAAATCAAGGCGTACCTAGTAATCCTGCTGATCCAAGGAGTGCTTCAAGCAACCAAGGAGCCCCAAAAAATGTTATGGTGTACAGATAAGAAATATGTCAGGCCTATTATTCCGGCAAGTATGTCACGTAATCAATTTCAGTTGCTTACAGCATTTATTCGATTTGACGACTATTCTACTAGACCTCAACGTAAGATAAACGATAAATTGGCGCCAATTAGAGAAGTTTTTGATTTGTTTGTTCAGAATTGTATCATGGTCTATTCACCTGGGTCACATGTTACTATAGATGAGCAACTTGTTTCCTTCAGAGGGAGATGTCCTTTTCGAGTTTACATGAAAATTAAGTCCGATAAATATGACTTTAAAATTTGGGCAATGGCGGAAAGTAAAAATTCGTACAGTGCAAATTTACAGGTTTATCTTGGTAAAATAAATAACAAACCAGAAAAAAATCAGGGTGAGGTTCTGGATCTTGTTGAACCCCTTGGCACTGGATATGGAGTAACCACTGATAATTTTTTTACAAGTCTACCACTGGCAGATAAGCTTGCTGAAAAAGAACATACCCTGTGTGGAACCCTCAAAAAAAAAAAAGTCATACATTCCAAACGAGTTGCAACCCAAATTATTTAGGCCTGAATTTTCTAGTATGTTTGCATTCACAAAAGAACATACTATTGTGTCTTATACACCTAGCAAAGGCAAATCAGTTATTTTATTGTCTACGGAACATCATGATGATACTGTTGCAGATGAAAAATATAAGAATAAACCTCATATTATACTTCGTTATAATGATACAAAGGGTGCTGTAGACACCACAGATAAAATGGTAAAGCAATACTTTACTTGCAGAATTTGCAATCGATGGCCAATGGCAATTTTTGGCCAATTATTAGATATTGCAGCACTAAACTCTTTTATTTTATGGGACATCAAGTATCCAAAAATCAAAAAATCGAAGGACGACCGACGATATTTTTTGCTTCAGTTAGGAGAATCTTTGGTAAAAGAATATATTGTACGAAGATATAATAACTCAGGACGCTTGAGCAAGACGCTAAGGCAGTATATGCGCGATGTTGTTCCAGACTTGGCGTCTCCTCCAGTTGAAAACCAAAATGAAAGACTTAAAAGTGGACGTTATTATCTCTGTGATCGAAATAGAGATCGCAAATCTAGACAACTTTGCAAGGAGTGTCAAAATGTCGTATGCGCGGAACACCATGTAAAAAAAGTGATCTGATAATGACGTTAGTAATAAGAGACCAGTGTCACTCAACAAAAATTATTGCAAAAATAATTAAAACAAGGATTGTAAAGTTTATAACAAAATATCATGTGTTGTCTGAGGGCCAATATGGATTTCGTGAAAAAAAGTCTACAGAAGATGCCATATTAAAACTAACTTCAAGCCTGTATGATTCCCTTAACAAAAATCAACCGACGCTTTGTATTTTTGTAGACTTGTTAAAAGCAAATGACACTGAAGATCACAAAATTTTGTTAAAGAAACTAAAAATGTATGGCATTCGCGGTATTTCTAAGAAACTAATTTAAAATTATCTTTCAAATAGATTGCAAACAGTAAAAATAAATGGACTCAGAGCGATTTCAGAAAAGTGGCTAGTTAGTATTCTACAAAGAACAGTATTGGGACCACTCCTTTTTATACTATATTTGAACAGTTTTTTACATTTATCCATTACAGGAAAAATTAAAAGTTATGCAGACGATGCCGTATACTCTATATAGAAAAAACTTGAAACAATCTAAAAACTGAAGCAGAAAGGGACTTTTTGAAAATAATAAAATGGTTTGAGGCAAACAAATTATCACTTAATGTTGATAAAACCAAATATATAAATTTCACTTCATACGAAGAAAACCTACTAAAATTAGGTCCTTTACAAATAAATCGATCAATAATTATTCCAGAGACAAGCACCATGAAATATTTAGGTATTCATATTGATCAGCATCTAAAACGGTATACACAAATAAAGGAACACATCCCTACACCACCAGAAAAAAGAAAAATGAACATGCCAAAATTCCAAAAAGTAAAAAAGCTATTGGTCAAAGACATTTTAAATTTATCTCATCAAAACTCTTTAATATACTACCTTAAACCCTACAAGATAATATGAAACTTAAGTGTTTAAAAATGATCTTAAAAATTGGATACAAAAAAACAAAAAGATCAATATTTCATAATTTGGTGAATAACTCTTAAAATGTATTTTATGTATTATCTCCATCGAAGTTATTAAAGTTATACAGTCTTACATAAAATTTTAGGCTTATTTATTGTATTAGTGTTACTAGTAAAGAGTCAAAAGGATGTCAAGGACTTGACAAAAAACTTTTAAATGTGACTACAATATTGAAAAGTGTCCTATTCCCTAATGTGACTGTTTCACCGAATGTGACTTTTACGTCAAGAATTTCACATACAAGTGGCAAACTAGTGCAGCTTATGTGAGTAACCATTTTATTGCCCTTTTTTGTTGATGTAATTTCTACATAATATATTTATATTGACAAATAAACGTAATATTCATTTATTTATTTATCTATTTAGTCCATAGTAATTAATTTAAAATAAGTTTTTTAAAAATTATGATTAAATTTATATATTACTTTAGTCTTGTTCAAAAAGTTAAAATCATAAGAACTTAAAACTTTTAAATATAATATAAAAAAATAATAAAATTTTAACAAAATTATAAATAAATAAATCATTGTACAATTTACTATTACTACTATGGTAATGGTGAATAGATATAGAATGTGCAATTAGAGTATTCGACTGTCGTCTCGAGAAATTGTACTTATACTTGTGTAAGTTATATTATCACCATGACATCTTTCTGCGTAAAGCTGTCTTATGGTAATTAAATTTCAGTCCAAAGTCTGTAGCGTTAACTTTACGGTAAGATATAATTTTAGCCAAGAGAGTGCAGATGGCAACTATTGGAGGCTTGGGATTGTTGGGAGAATCCCTTATTATGATTCCTTATTATTTTTTATCTTAGTTGCTTAATAAGGGTAGAAAGTAAGAAAACTAAGAAAATAAATACCATGCATTTCATTCAAATGTCAAATGATCCTAGACAAAGTAAAATAAAACAAAAAGTTAAAAGTCTCAACAATACCGCAAAATTATATTTACACTAAATCTATGTACATTTTAGCAAACTATATTTATATAGTTCAAATTAATAAATAGTTGGTAACAATCAAGTGCGTAAAGGGTATAGTTGTTGGGCGGTCGCTACTGATTGTCAACCTTTACAAAAATCCGAAGTATAAATATACAGGGTGTCCCATTAGTGCGATAACGGACGATAGCTCCTTATATAGTGATACAAAAGAAAATTTTTATACAAAGTTACTTTACTGTCTAAGGTACATAACATTAAAATATTTTTGGATATACAGGGTGATTCATAAAGATTAGATGCCGATTTTGTCAATTTATAAAATGTAAACCTGCAAAATACCACCTGAAGATGTTCGCTCTTATTGACTCAAGGACATTTAATTTCCACAATATGAAGATGAATCAAATCATGCAGCTAGTAGAGTCAACAAGCTGATTAAACCTATAAATATATCACGAACAAATATAACTGTCGATAAGTAATTTTCATCTACTGGATTTGCTAATAAGTTTTTAGTTAAATTTAGTTAAAATAAGCGCAATATTCCACCAGAATATTTGGTACTACCAATAATATATCAAATATTCTCAAGAATCATAAAAATTTCCTAATCATTCCTACTTTTCATAATAGTGATGCAATCGCTCCAGAATCCCCAGTGAAAAACCAGAAGTAAAACATATTATAATAGCACAAAAGGTAGCATAGACATTGCTAATCCGATGAGAGAAGAATATTCGGTGACCAGATTTAGTAACTGTTAATCGTTTACGCTATTTTGCAGCCTTTTTAGTACCATAAATTCCAAAACCGTTTATGAAAATAATACTGATATTACTGTTTAAATACGATTTTTTACTGCATGTTTGGCTAAAAGTCTTACAAAACCACATATAATTATGATGAGGAGAAGACTGACAAATATTTCGGTTTTACTTCAGCAAAAAATACAGGGCATTATTAGCACAAACGCAAATAGGACTACAGCTATAATTTCTCATAATGCTCAATGAAAACCCAGTTGTAGAATTTGTCAAAGTCGCAAGAATAGATTTGAAAATAATAAATGTAGCTGAATAGTGTCACTTCCATATTATTATTGTAGTAATAAGTGTTTTGCTATTTTCAGTTTATGAGTGGTTGTTCAGTTAATTTTTGATATATCATTTGAAAGGATTACTCACTTGTTAAATAAAAAATTATTGATTTCAACAAAACATTCAAAATTAAAAATGAAGTGCCTTATTCCAAGAAACATTTTTTCTCAGAGATATGCCAAAAATTCTCTCATGCCACCTAGTTAAATACTACAAGCGTGGCCTAGCTTTACAAAAAATCTACGTGCGACTAACAACGTTCAAAAAAAGGGCTGAACTGAAGTCGGGTAAAGAGTTTTATAAACAATTTGTAAAGAAAAAATGTTGGAACTTGAATGTGTCAAAAATGCAATAGAGAGCAAGTAAAAAATTTAATGAAAAAGCAACTCTGGACTCCAATTCTATTCTTTCTTTAGAGAAAGAGATTTATTTGATTAAGTTGGATGTAGAGACAATTAAAGTCCAAGCGGTTTAAATCTTAAATCTTTTTTTATAATTTTAACGTTTTGGCCTATATTATGCATTCAGCAGAACCCTTATTCTTTCTGAATTTTAATAGAGAAATTTTATGATTTTTACAGATTGGTCTTTAACTGACCCTACATCCAACTTAATCCTAGAAGTAAACACCATATTAAATTAGTTACTTCCTGAATCACACGGACAAAAAACTATACAGGATGGGATTTCTGGAGGACTTAAAAAGGATTAAAAGCACTTATGGACTTAAAACTCATATCTTTAAGATAAAATAAAAAAAAAACAAAAGTTAACACATAGTTAGCAAAATTCAATAATCATAAAATTTTTTTGTTACAATGCAGGAAAAACAAGCGCCCTGGAGAAGGCCTAATATAAGACAAAACATTCGCATTAAAGAAAAAAAGATTTTAACAGCTTGGATTTTAATTGACCCATATCTAACTTAACTCTAGTTTAAGGGTAATTTATACGTAAGACAGGGTAGGTAACGGTGAAGGTGTAGGCATTTACTTAAAAATTTATTTTTAATAAGTCCATCAACTTCAACTAAACTCAGAATCATGTGAATATATATGTATAAAATTTAATATAGGTGAAAAAAATTTATTTTCACTGCTATATACAAACCGCCTTCTTCGAATGTTGCCAATTTTAGACATATTTAAGGATATTTTGAGCCTTGTACTGTACCTCGTGGCAATCACCCTATTTTTGATGGAGATTTTAACCTAAACTTTCTAAGTCAAAGCCTAGGAAAAAAATATCTTGTAAACTATTTACTTGAAACCTATAATTTATGTGCTGTACGTTAATATGCCTACTTAATATAATTTTGATAGAGATAATTCTAGTCTATTGGACTTTATCATATCCAGTAAGGCACTAGCTCCTTAAAGTTGTAATGAACTTTGTAGTTCAGAGACCATTTTTGATCATTGATTAAATTGAGATATCATTTATTATAATGCTAATGTAATTAATAAACTAAATATATTTAATAGTTACATGATGCTTTTAATTAATAAGCATGCTCCCTTAAAGCAAAACATAATTTAAGAAAGACCATTTAAGCCGTGGATCACGGTTAAAATGGTTAACATTAAACTGCTTATAAAACTTAGGCCTCCCAAGTAACAATTTGCAGTCACCTAAGTTGAGATTACTCTTACTTTCACTAGTTGCAACGTTGTTTGGGTATTACATTGCCTGATTGTCTGTGTTAAGCATTTTTCGCTGTAGAGGGAGCTTTTTGACATGTTAAGAGTTTTAGGAAGAAGATGAAAAATAAAGGTAGAGAGAATAAGAGGAAGAAAAAATATTCAATTCAAAATAACCTACTTAATCTATATTTTTAGTTTTATAATTCATTTTTTGCTTGGTATTATTGGGATTTATTATTTTTGTTTTGCTTTTAAAAATGATGAGATATAAAGACTTTAAATATTCTGAAACTTACTACAGACGCAAAAAAAACTTGCAATAGAAGCAAAAATGCCTACAACTAGCTTACCTGAAGTTGATATGGATTATGTAGAATCAATGGAAATGGCGGAAGATAGCAGTGAAAAGGTTTGAAATTAAATTTTACATATTTAAAGTTTATAAGAGTATTACTTTACAATAGAACATAAGAAAGGCGAACATCATTAAATTGCCGATGCTTTATCCAGACAACTTTGTATGAAAACATGACAACATTGTCTTAAGGAGGAATTGAAACAACACCCAGAGATACTTACTTATCATTGTATTAATTTTAACAGTCCTGAAGAGTGCGGCGGAGGTATTATAATGCAGCATCAGTATGATGACTCAGTATTCGGCCTTATTTTCGGCTGAAGTTTCGGGAAATTTCAAAGCCAGAATGCAAATCTCCAGAACTAAAAGCGTACTGAACTCAATGGAATTCATTGGTTTTGCAAGATGAATTATTAAAAAGATAATCTGGGAGAGCGCAGATCGAAAAAAAAGATATATCTGACAGTCCTTTCTCTAAAGCGGATTCCAGAAGTTTTGAAACTATCCATGGCGGTATTGATGGAGGATATTTTCGAATTAGTTAGACCTTTGTAAAAGTGAGAGAATGCAAAAGCAAGAGCTTTAGAATCCGAACCAGAGGGATCATGGTGCAGTATGTTGTTAGTGCACCCTTTGGATGAATTGCTCTAGACGTACCTAGACCTTTTTCTACTAGCAGGTCCCGAAATCTATATGCTATAGTTGCTATGGATTATTTTAGCAAGTGGCTTGAGGCGTATTCTCCCGAAGCAATCACAGTAGCTGAAGTGTTATTCCAGAATTGCATATGCTAATTTTTATTTACTTATTCACAATTATGTGATATTATTAAAAATATGAGTCACAAATACTTCAACAAATATGAAACAGTTGCTGGAAATCAATTAAACCCACACAACCCCCTACTTCCTCAGGTTGATGGGATGGTTAAAAGATTTAATCGGACATTTGAAACCGGTTATAACCGATTTATACCGGTTATTAACTTAGAGAGTTCAGTCCTAACCGGATCCAGCGACATCTGACGACGAAGATAAAAATTGGAAACATCGTCCGGATAGCGCCTTATCATGACTCTGGAAGTGTTGATTGATCAGTCATCTAAACTTATCAATCAGTGTGTTAAATATGTATATAAATAAAAAAGTAAACACATATAAATAAGTATGTGTTAAATATAGCAGTATTATAAAAATGTAAATACGTTAATTATTTTTATAGTTTTTAATTGTTTTGGTCGTATTTTAAAGTTTAAGTTGATTAGTTAAATTTATTCAGGGTTATACTTACGTTTAGTTCATTATTTTCACTTAAAGTGTTAAGCTTTTAAGTAGTTCATGTTTAGGTTTTAAGTAGTCAGTGTTGTTTGAGGACATCATTTGTACCCAATTTGGGTTATTTATGTTATATATAAATCCCTGTATTTTTAATTTATTGGAATATGTAAGCTTGCTTGCTTTGATTGTCAGCATTCTCTTTAAATTGTTGGTCGCATCGGCAACAACAATTCTAAATATTTCTAAATTGTTCCATGGGTCTTTAAAAGGGATTGCAATTCACGATATTTTAATCAATTTCAATAGTTTTGTTGTTTACCTTGGAAAACAATTTAACGACATAATACGAGTCAGGTTAGAGTTTTTGACGTTGTCAAAAAATTAATGTATTCCTGAATTACGTTACAATACAGCAATAGAAGAATTCCATATTAGTTTTTAGAGGCCAATTAAATGCACAAATTAAGGGTTCAAAACATTTTACTGTATAAAAAGGCTTGGTTACATATCATACGCCGAGTACATTACCACTTACATCGGGTACATTTCAGTTCGTTTAAGACGCAGATATTAATATTTACCCCTTAAACACCGTTTTTTTCTAGTAACTTTTGACTCATTGTTTTTTGTTACCTTATGAAAATTGCTACAGTATCACTGCCGTAATAAAAAGCAGAAAATCATTTTATTACAGCCCAACCCGGGAATATATAATTTGCTATTTTAAAAATGTGTGTGTCTAACAATGCTATGCCGATCACAATAAATAAAATTAGACAAACGGTTTTTTCTCATCTTTCACTATGTCCCACGCAGCAGATTCTCGAAATAAGACTTTATTTTTCATTTATTTTTAATAGTGGGTGGTTAGTATGCACTCAATCTTTTATAAATAAGTTATAATTTTTTTTATAATGTTTTTTTTTCAAGTTAAAATGACGCGTTCTAATTATATTTGGCATTGAAATATGTTGATCAATGGAAATTAATTATAGTATGCATTCTTAGATCAAGCCAAGAAAAGAAAAATGCCATATAATATTTTTAATAATCTACAAACGTAAATATTTTATTTTACCCTTTAACATACTCAAAGAAACCCTAATTTTTTTTTAATAATTTCTGAAAAAAGGTTAACAGAGAACGGCTCATACAGTCCGGCATCAAACAAAAGACACAAATGTTTAAACGAATTTAAAATACAAACAAAAATACATGTTTCCTTTGACAAATTCCGTCCACTTGATGTTAACTTGAATCGCAAGCCCTTAGGCCCTTATGCCCTTTTGCCGACTCTCTCATACGCTTACCACATATGTTGTTTACCTTAAACAATGCTTTGGAGTTGGACCGAACCTCAACGGCGGCTGTCGCCAGAGGGCATTGTAAAATGGCATGACAGTTTATGTCATAATCAGTTTATTAAGAGTCTATTATATTCTATATATGCCTTAAGGACAGAATATTATCTGCGATAGTTTTGAAGTTTCACTTTGATATGCTGAGAATTGATTTGGACTTATAATTCGTATTCACAATATAGAGTATTAAAAATGATATTAGTAATGAATGGGAATAATGTTAACTTAAAACGTTAACTCTATTAATGTTAATAACATTGGTTAAGCGTAGTAGGTATATAATATAAAAAAAAATAACAAAGTACTATATATATGAGTAAGTTATGATTTTGATCACACTTTGCTTTTTATGTGCTCTGCACGAATTTTAAAAACAAGTATTAAGCAAAGTTTATTAATAGCAGATATAAAGAATTATATATAAATAAGCTTTTAACTAAATAATATTGGAAATAACTGTAAGATAAAAAATAATAGGTAATGAAATATTTAAAACTATTTTTCTATGGTTATATCATGGAAATTTCACAAACTTAGTTATACTATTTGACTTATTTATATATATCACCTTATTAAGGAAATAAAACATTTACTCTTTTTTTGACGTTATGACAGTTGAGGACAAGTGGAGTGCTTTAATTTTCATAAGTTCATTTTTTTATCAAAATATGTAAAAATGTACCGGTTACATTAAATATGTTTTTTTTTAAATAGCACTGACCTAATTCATTTATTCTAAATTTCTTCTTTATTCCAAAATCAATTTCTTTTGCTTGAAAAACAAAAAAGTTATCCAGTATTCGGTTTATTCTGAGCCAACCAGTATAAATAAACTTGCTGTAAAGTATCGCTATCTTTAATTTTCTTTCTTTCAGCTTTTCCGACATACCTGTCATTTGAAAATCGGATCAAATACCATAACCTTTATATAGCGCATGGCAAAAATAACTAGTTTATAATGATAATCAACACGATTTTCTCAACAGCATGATAATTTTTTTCTTCTCTGCAATAGCTGGTATGTCTTGCAATAAATGTATGATCTTTCTACAATAAATGTTAAATTGTTGTTTTTTTTGTGGCCCACAAATATTTTATGCTTCTTACTTCTTACTAATTCCAAAACGGACATAAAAACCCACACCTGTATACAGTTTTCACAGAGCAGTGTATAGTAAAAAGTTTAGATTCTTTGCGGTTGCTATTATACATACATACATTTTTAAATTAGGCTTTACGTATTGATGAGAGTCATCAAATCAATCATCAAATGTAGTTATTATTCTTTAGTTCCTTTGAAGAGACGTTAAATATAGACGGCTATAATCGAAAAATATTTTATATTAATATGCTTCTTGCTAAGTGAGTTGGATCTGGGGTCAAATATATGCACCATTTAAGGATATTCAATAAATGTCCTCTTTTGGACATACCTGCTATTTTATGGTTATTACAAATATTAAATGTCTAAATAATATGCAATATTTAGTCTAACAACAAACCCTTGGTCCATTTGAAATCCATTATCTGTCCTATAATATACACCTCTCTTCAAAAATCAAAATTAGGAAAATCAAGTTTTATTTATTTTAATTATAATTATAATTAAGTTTTAAATGTACAAATACTTTTTTCTGTTATCTTAATTATTATTATTGTATTTTAGCGCTCCGAGGATGCAAATATATTTTACGAAACGTCGGCAAATTTAAATAGGCTTGGACGTTTATTTTATTGAACCCTAAGCCCAAAAATAATCCAAACAATATAAATAATTTATCTTTATAAACTTCTTAAAAAAAAGTTGGGTAAACTTATGGAGAATAAACTTTGCTTTGAAAATTATATATCTTATATATTCCAGAAAGCGTTCCTTAAACTAAAGATATTGTACATGTATAAAGACATTATCTTTAATCTTATATCTTTTATCTTTTAAAATCTTATAATAAGAGTCACTCACACAACTTCATGGTACCAAAATATAAAACTACAAAATTTTAAGGCTCTTTCAGTTGAATTGGAGTTAGAATTTTTAATGCTCTGGCCAATAAAATAAAATCTAAACCATCAGTTTCTGTTTTAAACAAGCCTAACAAGTCTAATTAATTGTTATTTATTTGTATTGTTTTCTTAATTTTTGTAAAATTACATTAATATAAGTGATTTAATATATTCTTTAAGTTTATCTAATTTATATTGTATATTAGAGAATAATATAGTAGTATTAGAATACATCATATTATTATTTAATAAATTTGTTTTTGCGGTTATATAGAGTACTCATGAGCTAGATCTCGCCATCTGGAAGGATTTATTATAAATCTTGAGTAGGGGGAGGCCATTATGTTCATGCACTTCTCGCCTAAACTGTCCTATCATGTAGGAATCACATATTCTTTCTGATCCTGTGTCACGAAGTTTAATGACAAAATCTATAAATATATTTGAGGCCAGATGATTTCTTAAAGGAAGGATTTATCTTTCGGTAGAAAAGTATTATGTCCACTAGTTCATTGTTTTAAACAGAGATCAATTTTCCATACAAAATAATCAGACAAATAAAATATGCAATTTTAAAAAAATTCATACAATTGATCGAACCAAATATTTGAAGTGAAAATCATACAATACAATTTTGATAAAAGAGCAGTAAACAAAAAACGGTAAGAATCTTTACAACATTTGCCAAGAAAATTAAAAAAATGTATTTATTAAAATTTTTTCAAATATTTCATGCTTTTCAGTCTCTTTAATTATGCAAGTTTTATTTAGATGATTTTTAGTATATGAACTCTTTTTGACGAATCCTAAAAGCAGTTAAAATAAATAACTCAATTTAATCAAAATACCCTGTATTTATTGATGATAAGTATTACAAGTATTTTTAAACAGAAATTACCAGAATTTCTAAGGTACCATATTGACACGTTGGTTATTGAACGGGTACCTTACAATTCGGGATGAAAATATCTGCAGACTAATGGTTTGAATTTAATTATTTCAAAATGTTAAACAATTTATTGGTCTTTTTTCTACCGTATTGTAACATTTAGAAGTAAACACACATATACTATTAATTAGTGTTCGGTGCCTAAACATATTCAGAATGTATTTTTACAGATTTTTTAATATCATATTAAAATGAATTAAGTAAAATTAGAATTGTCTTAGAAGTAAACAAAAAAAAATATAGATATCTTGTGAAATAGCCAATATTAAATAAATCAATTTAAATATACATTGAATTATAATGAATACGTAAACTAATTTAATTATTTTTAGCATCTAAAAAACGGAAACGTAATGAGAGCGATGAATCTGATAAGACTACTCGAAAGCCATTTAAAGATCAAATACCATCTACGGGCCATTAACCTGAAAATTTTGTAGATAGCGTTCAACAATGTACTTTAATTAAAGCTTCTGCATGTTCAAGTAAAATGCATTTTAACCATGATTTACATAATTTATGAGAATGTTTTGGGCAAGCGTCAGTAATGTTTACATTCGAAAAAATCAACCACCAACTATTTACAATTTTCAAGGTGATAACAAATATTCAGCAAGGAAATTCAGATTTCTATGGTGAGAATTATATAGGGTGTTTTAGAACTATGGGATCAAACTTCTGGGGGTTGTTCAGTGCAACAGAAGAATCTATTTGAGTATAGCAACCCATGTCCGGAAATGCGTCACTACGCCACTACGACCCTAAGACGCGTTACAATTTATAAAAAACATTAATTAGCTAAATAGGATCTGCTGCATTTATTTTTACCTTTTGTACATGATACCATAACAACAATTATTTAAAATCAACGCTTATCAATGTCAATTCTCAATGTCATGTTTAAAAATTTTATAGCTTACAATTTTTAAACATTTATTGCTAATGGAAAACTTTACCAATCAAGAATTGGCGGATATGAATTTGGCATAAGGAGCAACAAACTGCAATGCACGAGCAGCATTGCGGTTGAATCATGAACGTTATCATGAACGACAGCATCCTGGATACAAAAGGTTTATTGCGGTTCATCGACGGCTCGCTGAGACAGGCATGTTTAAGACCAAGCATGATACAGGTATTGCTCGAACCGTAAGAACGGTCGAATTTGAAGAAAAGGTGCTTCAGCGAGTTGCCGATGAACCATCAAATAGCACACGTGACGTCGCTAAGAATATGAATACGAGTAACGCTTCTGTCTGGCGGGTACTATACGAGCAACAGCTCCATCCTTACCACTTCCAGAAAGTTCAAGGTATGACTGCAGCCGATTATCATCCTAGAGTTCAATTTTGTGGATGGCTTTTGGATCACATCATTGCACTACCAAATTTTTTACGATATGTTTTGTGGACCGATAAAGCCTCTTTCTGTTAACTGTTGGTCTGTTAACGTATGGGCAGGCATTGTTGATGATTATTTAAGATTATTTAATACAATTGAAATGAATATGTAAACTAATTTAATTATTTTTAGCATCTAAAAACGGAAACGTAATAAGAGCGATGAATCTGATAAAACTACTCGAAAGCCATTTAAAGATCAAATACCATCTACGGGCCATTAACCTGAAAATTTTGTAGATATCGTTCAACAATGTACTTTAATTAAAGCTTCTGCATGTTCAAGTAAAATGCATTTTAACCATGATTTACATAATTTATGAGAATGTTTTGGGCAAGCGTCAGTAATGTTTACATCCGAAAAGATCAACCACCAACTATTTACAATTTTCATGGTAATAACAAATATTCAGCAAGGAAATTCAGATTTTTATGGTGAGAATTATATAGGGTGTTTTAGAACTATGGGATCAAACTTCTGGGGGTTGTTCAGTGCAACAGAAGAATCCATTTGAGTATAGGAACCCATGTCCGGAAATGCGTCACTACGCCACTACGGCCCTAAGACGCGTTACAATTTATAAAAAACATTAATTAGCTAAATAGGATCTGCTGCATTAATTTTTACCTTTTGTACATGATACCATAACAACAATTATTTAAAATCAACGCTCATCAATGTCAATTCTCGATGTCATGTTTAAAAATTTTATAGCTTACAATTTTTAAACATTTATTGCTAATGGAAAACTTTGCCAATCAAGAATTGGCGGATATGCATTTGGCAAAAGGAGCAACAAACTGCAATGCACGAGCAGCATTGCGGTTGTATCATGAACGTTATCATGAACGACAGCATCCTGGATACAAAAAGTTTATTACGGTTCATCGACGGCTCGCTGAGACAGGCATGTTTAAGACCAAGCATGATACAGGTGTTGCTCGAACCGTAAGAACGGTCGAATTTGAAGAAGAAGTGCTTCAGCGAGTTGCCGATGAACCATCAAATAGCACACGTGACGTCGCTAAGAATATGAATACGAGTAACGCTTCTGTCTGGCGGGTACTATACGAGCAACAACTCCATCCTTACCACTTCCAGAAAGTTCAAGGTATGACTGCAGCCGATTATCATCCTAGAGTTCAATTTTGTGGATGGCTTTTGGATCACATCATTACACAACCAAATTTTTTACGATATGTTTTGTGGACCGATAAAGCCTCTTTCTGTTAACTGTTGGTCTGTTAACGTATGGGCAGGCATTGTTGATGATTATTTAATTGGGCCATACCTTCTACCGGAACGGTTAACAGGACCTATTTATCTGCGTTTCTTGGAGGAAGTTCTCCCAGAACTCCTTGAAAATGTTCCACTAAACGTTAGACAGCAAATGTGGTTTCAGCATGATGGAGCGCCGGTTCACTTTGCTGTAAAAGTACGCGAGTATTTGGCTCAGCGGTTTGGGCACCGTTGGATTGTTAGAGGTGGAGCATTTTCTTGGCCTCCTAGGTCACCCGATTTAACGTCGCTCGATTTTTTCTTGTGGGCATATGTAAAGTCTTTAGTCTACAAAACTCCAGTAGAATCAGAGCTAGCCTAATTGGACGAATAACAGCAGCATTTGAAATCATTCAAAACGAGGATCAAATTTTTAGTGTAGTCATCCGAAATCATGTGCGGCATTTAAATCGGTGTATTGAGGTTGGAGGAAGACATTTTGAACAATTGTTGTGATGGTATCATATACAAAAGGTAAAAATAAATGCATCAGATCCTATTTAGGTAATTAATATTTTTTCTAAATTTAAACGCGTCTTAGGGCCGTAGTGGCGTAGTGACACATTTCCGGACATGGATTCCTATACTCAAATGGATTCTACTATTGCACTGAACAACCCCTAGAAGTTTGATCCCATAGTTCTGAAACACCCTGTATTTTCCGCTGCTTCAATATTCAAGCGAATCTTCTAGAATTTTTATTCAGATTTTAATGGTGAGAATCATATTTTCCATTGCTTTAATACTCAAGCAAATTGAAAGATACCTTGTAATTGTATTATGTCCTTTTTCCGCCTTAACAGGTAAATAGTTATATATAATAGTCATAGTTTTGTTATATTTTGTAGTTTAAGCTTATTAATTAAGTTTATTTAAGGTTTTACTTAGGTTTAGTTTACTATTTTTCACCTATTATGTCTCGTTTTTAAGTAGCTCATCTTGTTTGAGGATCTTATTTGGTCCCCATTTAGAAGTTTTAAAAGTTTTTTTAGAACTTGTATAGTTGCCTACTTTGATTGTCAGTATTCTCTTGAAATAATTAGTCTTCATCGGTCAAAACAATGAAAAAAATTTCAAACATTTATTCCAAACAATTATTTTATGTTTTTATACGGGATCGCATTTCGTGATATTTGAATCAGTTCAATTAGTTTTGTTGTCTACCTTAGAAATAATAAAAATACAAGAATCAACGCGAATTTAAAAGCGTGTTCCTGACATAAAAGAATATTCCTAGAGTAAGTATAGCAGTGTGTTCCTGAATTTTGTTACAATATGAATGTTGATTGCCAGAGTCACGCTGCCGGATGCATGCGACAAAGCTAAACTCTTCATAGAATGAACTCCTATTAATCTATATTTACAGAGTAAATACGAAAAAATACTGGAAGAAAATTGGACTTTCATGTTTTTCATTATAGGAACTATGGTGCTTTATGGTGGAAAAGTGGCTTTTCGATAAACTTGATATACCTGTAAATCTTTTTCTGATTATTAGCAGTTTAGTATGCATTCAGAGGAATTTTTCAATACAAAGTAAAATTTTCCTATATTCGCTACTAAAGTTCATATTTGATTTAAACTGAATATTTTTGAAAAAATATTCAGTTTAAATCTTCCTCCTCGGAATCCATCCTCTCCTCCATCCTCCTCGGAAAACATTAAATATGATACTGAGTAAAGTTATAAGCTGTTATCTAGTCACACTTTTACACTATATCAATTTTATTTAAAATAAGGTTAAATTAAAAAACAAACTTGAAAATACCTATATTAACTAATAGAAGTATTACTACATTAAATTTACCAGATATTGTAAAAAAAGTATTATTATTAAAGAAACAAAAGTCTTGTAAAAACTAGGAGATTTAATAAACATAAGAATGTCGTCTGATGCCTCTTTTAATCAAATAAATATAGATCTATTAACCTAATAAATATAAAATCATTGAAAATTTTATTTAACAGAAGATTACACTACCTAAAACCTAAGGTGACTTTGATAGCATTAAAGCAATATTTCCTGGTTAAAATAAATATCAGTCAAAAGAAGAAAAGAGAATCTCTCATCCCCGCCCACGCCATCGTCTTCTTAGCGTAAAATTTAATTATGATCTTCAATTACAGATTGGAGTTGTTCCGACACTTTTAATTATAACCGCAACAATTTATTCGTCGAATATCCGAAAATAAATTAGCTGCCTCACGCCAGGGATAACGGTCTGTAACTATGAAGGGTTTCATTATCAATATTAAATATCTCGAGGGCCGTGATTCCGCGTCTTCTTGTGCTAGAGAGACAGCAGCAGTTGAGTGGAGTGTTGTTTCGGAACGTTGGCCGACAATGCGATTCGAGAGAACTTAATAAAGATAATGCCTTCGTAGCGGAACAATGAACAAATTGTACTTGGGATGAACCCCTTTAAGAGCGCGACTTAGTTTTTTGGATCAAAATAGGGGATCGGAAGTATTGCATGTATTTCTAAGAAATTAAATTAGTTTATAATCAAACACAAAGTTTTTTTTACAAAAGTTATTATTTCTATACTAATAAATAATATGATACATAAATTTCATTAAATTTAAATTTCATTAAAATATTACTGTTTTTGAGAGAAACTGTCACAATTTTTTGACTTTTAACAGTGCAAACATAACTCAGCTAACTGATTTCTGACATACAAGGAAAAAATAACTTTACTCTCCTCTAGCAATTACGGTCCAATCCAAAATTGGACGTAAAGATAATGGACAAGATTGGACGAGAAGTTCAGCACCCAAAAAAAAATTTAACAGATGTATATACAGGGAGTTATTTAAGTACGTGGCCAAACTCCAGAAGATCATTCTGTGAGTTATTTTAAGATAAAAAGTTCACATTAACATAGGTCTAGAGATGCTTCATTTTCTGTATCTTGGGTGTCAAACTTAGTTAAAAATCGGTTTGTTCTAAATATCTTAACGAGCTTTCAGTCGATTTGGCAGTGGCGAAGCGTGAACTTTGTTTTCGGGTAGACAAACAATAAAAATCGTTAATTAGAAAAAAAAATTGTATTCAATATTATTCACTTTAATGAAATAGGGAATGAAGGCGCATGAAATATTAACTCAGAGAGAAAAATTATGCAGGGATATAAAAAAGAAAAAAATAATAATAGATAGCATAAAAATAAATACTACTTACAAAATACACAACTAAAATACAATTGCTAATATCGAACAGTCGTTCATAAATAACCACTAAAAAAACTTTTCTAAATTTCTATACACCCAAGAATAAAAATACTACTAATTATTAAATTATAATAGTACGTGCCCGCACCAAATGCCAAATGCAATTCATCAAAATTTAGTTTCATCAAAATTTTTCATTTCAGATTCATCTAAATAAAACTGAAGATCTATTGTAGCCGACCAGATCAAGCGTGTCCGTAAACAATAACCTTAAATAGCATAATAAAATAGCTGGTCGACTTCGATAGACAAAAGCTCGAATGTCTTTCCCACGAGTAAATTTCGCAGACGTAATAGGCTGAATTCTGATGCGGCCGGACCTCTGTCGCCTGCATGATGCGTTTTTGGTTCGATGAGATGCTCCGAATTTCGGAAAACAAATATCAATGTGTCTTCCTGGGGCTCGTATACATTAATTGGGTGTCAGCCCTGCATTTTTACTTTCATGCGGCAGGCGGGGCGGCGCCTTCAGATTAATCATGTTTAGATACTATATAATAATAGTAAGGATAGCGACTACGTTGTGTGTAATTTTTTTTTTTTAATTCAACAATTACATGAAATAATTACGTGATAAATTAATGACAAATAACTGGATAATTTTGGGTAGACAGTGTCTACCTTGTCTACTCGTAGGCTTCGCCACTGCGATTTGGTTAAAATTTTAAAAAATCTATTTTTAGATTTACCCTGAAACTTTTACATCAAGAAAAAAAATTAACAATTAATAATACCAGACTTAGTATAGTTGCTAAAAATGCCCTCCTTCAACCTCAATGCAAATATTAGCTCGCCTTAACATTGATTGCCGAACTCGTTGAAATATTCCCGGTGTATAGGTCACATGAATGCCATATTCGTTAAGTTAATTCTTCTTTAATGTTGACTGTAGTTTTGTAAATGAGGGATTTTAAATGCCCCCAAAGAAAACAAATTCAACGGATTTAAATCCGGTGACCTGGATGCCCGATCCAGTTTTCTCCAAAAGTTGCATCCAAAAATTGACGAGATACTATACTGAAGTGAGGTGGATCCCCATCATGCATGAGCCACATTGCTCCTCTTACTTCCAGCGGGACATTTTCTAATAGTCCAGGTAAAATATTTCAAAAAATTACGATCTTCTTGACCATTTAATGACTTGGAAACGCTCGGCAAAATCGGCAGGTAATAATGCTTGCATAACACGCTGTATGTGGTAAGAATATAGTTGATGTTCTCTAAAAAACTGCCATAGAGTAAAGTGTAAAATATTTAATTGTTCTGCAATTTTGCGTGTACTTGTATCGAACCTACGCTCAGCTTCATGTAAAACCGCTTCCTCAATCTCCACAGTTTTGATGTATTCTCATAAATGTTTGTCTGTTTGGTATAATGCGATGAGGGAATATCTTTCTTGATAAATGCGCTAGCAGCTCTAGATTCCACAAACAAAATGCATGTCGACCATTTCTGTATTTGTAAATTGAACCGTTTTACAATATTAGTAATTTTATTAGCTTAATACTCTTCTTCAACACACTTCAAATAATTGCAATCGTTAAGTATGCACTGTTTTAAGTAAGTTATGTCAAAGTCAGATTTGTTTGAATACTAATTGTATTTTCTTCCATGGCATTCTTATTTCTTGGTACTTTTAAAACATTGCTCTTATAAAGTATTACGTTATGCGATTATTTTATGTTACATTGTCTTATCGAAATTAGTTTTAATCTGTGCGAAAACAATCAAGCGACGACTTTTTTCTAATTTTCATTGCTTAATTAGTTTGGTGGCTCATATATTTAATCATGTCATTTTCCCGGGGACATGCAATAACGTGGTTTTAATATTTTATCTCGCAAACGAACAGAGATATGTAAGAAACTCAGGTTGAAAAAGTTGTATTTTTTGCTGCTTGATTAGAAACAAATAAAAATATTGAAAAAAAGCCTGTGGCGCATAATTTTTTTGTCACAAATATTGGTTAGGGTGTCTTTCGGGACGTCACTGGACATAATAATCTTAATCTAATTGTAGCTAAATTAGCATTTTGCTGCCCTTAATATCACTGTTAAATCTGAACAAAATCGACTTACA
This sequence comes from Anthonomus grandis grandis, assembly GCF_022605725.1. Taxonomy (NCBI): domain Eukaryota; kingdom Metazoa; phylum Arthropoda; class Insecta; order Coleoptera; family Curculionidae; genus Anthonomus; species Anthonomus grandis. Next base: position 13,687,166 of record NC_065552.1, on the reverse strand, counting down.
GCCTATTAAGATATTTAGAAAAAACCCGATTTTTAAAAAAAGTTTGACACCCTGTATCTTAAAAATGAAGCTTTTTGAACCTATGTTTATGTGAGCTTTTCATCTTAAAGTTACACATAGAATCACCTCCTGGAGTTTGGTGACGTACTTAAATAACACCCTGTATAGAACCCACATAAACACAAAACACATAAAATTCAACAAAATATTTATCACAAGGCCTTCAAACTTAGAACATTAAAAGACTAGAATTAGTAAATAACAAAGTATGCTTGAGTTCAACATGTACTTAGAGGCAAAGGAGGAGTTTTGTTCACAAACATATTCCCAGATTCTCTGTTGCCAAGTTTACACACATTTTTAAAAGAAAAAATTTTCAGATATACATATTATGTATATTAATACATATACCTAATTATTTTATTTTAATTTATTAGTGTTAGATTTTGGATTAAACATAAAAAGTAAAAATATATATATTATATCTAAAAATATATTATTATATTACCGATTATGAACTCTTTATGCTTTTTTTAACGTATTTTATTAGAGTTAAGGTACCTATTTAATAAAAATAATTTTTATGGAAATTATATATTTTATAAATATTATAGATTTCTTACTAAGTTTTCATTTAGGTTTATTTCTACGTTTATGATGACGGTTCTTCCTTGATATTTTTCTATTATTGTTTATTTTAGAACTGTATTAAGGAGAATCCCTCTAAATAAAGTTTACTAAATATTAGTTATAAGTTATTAGAATTATTTATCTTTAATTTGAAGGCTTAGAACATTGAAAGCCTAGAATTAGCATTGCCGTGGAACTCTGGGTAGTTTGTTTGCTTACAACATCTCTGATGTTAAATGCTTATGTCGAAATAGCCAAAAAAAACTTTATATTAATTTAAAAAATTATCACTTATATTGACAGACACAAGACGATACTACCTCTTTAATAAAATATGAGGCGTTTTTTTTTTAAATAAAATATGATAAGATACTGTATAAAGAAGCCAATAATAAAAATTAAATGAATGTAAAAACGCAACAGCATCGCAAGGCCGCTCTATCGCATTGTTGATTTCACCGAATACAAGGAATCATTAGGTGATGTCAAAAAATATTAACATAATACATTATGCTTTAAATTATAAATAGTATTACCGATTATGAACTCTTTATGCTTTTTTTAACGTATTTTATTAGAGTTAAGGTACCTATTTAATAAAAATAATTTTTATGGAAATTATATATTTTATAAATATTATAGATTTCTTACTAAGTTTTCATTTAGGTTTATTTTTACGTTTATGATGACGGTTCTTCCTTGATGTGATATATATATATATATATATATATGTATCTTATTCTAAGGGCAAAAAATCATATTTAAAGCAAAACAAAAAATTAAACTCTTATTCCTAAAACCGCTTCTAAAAATTTGGAATGGTAATACTGCAAGCAAAAGCTAACGTCATCCGTTTACGTTCGGCATTTGTGAAGTTCTCTTGTTTTTTTGTAGAAAAAGGAAAAATATCTTATTCTTGTGTTTTTGTGAACTATTACAATATTGCTATATTAACTGTTATATACTGCTATACACCAGGGAAAAGGGCGATTTTGTGATTTTGTGATAATATCATATCAAGGAAGAACCGTCATCATAAACGTAGAAATAAACCTAAATGAAAACTTAGTAAGAAATCTATAATATTTATAAAATATATAATTTCCATAAAAATTATTTTTATTAAATAGGTACCTTAACTCTAATAAAATACGTTAAAAAAAGCATAAAGAGTTCATAATCGGTAATACTATTTATAATTTAAAGCATAATGTATTATGTTAATATTTTTTGACATCACCTAATGATTCCTTGTATTTGGTGAAATCAACAATGCGATAGAGCGGCCTTGCGATGCTGTTGCGTTTTTACATTCATTTAATTTTTATTATTGGCTTCTTTATACAGTATCTTATCATATTTTATTTTAAAAAAAACGCTTCATATTTTATTAAAGAGGTAGTATCGTCTTGTGTCTGTCAATATAAGTGATAATTTTTTAAATTAATATAAAGTTTTTTTTGGCTATTTCTACATAAGCATTTAACATCAGAGATGTTGTAAGCAAACAAACTACCCAGAGTTCCACGGCAATGCTAATTCTAGGCTTTCAATGTTCTAAGCCTTTAAATTAAAGATAAATAATTCTAATAACTTATAACTAATATTTAGTAAACTTTATTTAGAGGGATTCTCCTTAATACAGTTCTAAAATAAACAATAATAGAAAAAATTATTTTTAAATTAATAAATTAATTTTAAAAATTTTGCTTTTTAAGCTGTAAAAATATCCCGGGCAAGTCTGTGTCTCAAGTAAGATCAAAGAAACATTGGTATTTTTTTACAATATGCTGTCTATTAAGGTAATTTAAAATTTTAGGATTTAATTTTAAACTCTTTTTATATACTACATACCTAAAACTAAGATTCAAAAAGGTAGGTCAAGATTCTATTAGCTGTTTAAATTAATCTATTAGTATTTCTTTATTGTTTTAGGTTGTGTGGTATTTTTGTACGTAATAAAGATCCGATAAATAATTTGCCACTAATAAATATAAATTATTGTGCGTCTCTAGTAATATATTCAGATGTATTCATTGGTTTTTATTTAAGAACATTTCTAATATCAACGAAGGAGTCTGCAAATTCTTCGCATAAGAAGCCTTTCTGTCAGATTTTTGGTATTGGGAATGATTTTGTGTATGTGGATCTACCATCTTACCTAATACACGACTAACATGATTTGTAATAAACAGTTTTCTAGTTAATGATTTAGTTAGCTTCTTTAACCTCAAATAATTAATTTTTCGGTCTCTAAAAAGCTATAGGTTCTGATTAAACTGGAAAGCAAGGAGAAATCGTGCCCGTAACTCGAAACGTCAATTTTCCGAAAGTGCAAAGAATTTTTACATTAAGCAGACAACACATTTCTGGTTACATACACATCCTGTCTTAAAAAATATTTATATTAAATATTCTAATACGCACTTTCTTACATTGTACATTTTATTTAAAAACGGAAGTACTACAGTGCTACCAGATTACACTAAAAAAGAAAACTGTTGACAATATTATTTTTTTTTGTAAATCATAAAGACCAAATAATTTTAAATTAATTTGTTTCTTTTAACAATTCTACATTACTTATAATGTATAGGTAATACAGAATGTAGACACTGATTCCATGCAGTTTGTTCCATCCCCTCTTAGGACCTCGTATTAGAGAGCGGAGCGACGACACTTTTCTTCCTTGCTTTCTTGAACTCGAGCACTCCCTTGAGCGCCTGACGTTTTACCAACTTTACCAATTAATATTTTTAAATCTCGCACTTTATTATCCTTTCAGGAATTATACCCTTCGAGATAATTGTTCCGGAAAGAGTGATCCCAACTCGAAAAGGATTATATTACTTTTATACTTATCTTTACTGGGTTAAAATTTAAAATGATAAAACTGTTGTTTATAAGCTAGTGAAAGAATTAAATTATTTAAATCTAGATTTATTTTCTTATATATTTTATAGATAATAAAATATTTATTTTGGTTATATATTTAGCATTTTTGTAATTTTAGATATAATGTTTCATTAGTCTGCATTAAGAAGATTCCGTGTTTAAGTGTCAAAGGCATTTTTGTCTTTGGGCTGATCGATACTTTGTAGTTTTTCAAAATTTGGATAACACCTATTGCAGATTGCATTATGCCAAACCGTTTCCCTAAAAATTATATTATATTTATACCTGATTTAAAAGACTATTTACATCTACCTATGCAATTTCTGGGGCCCTCCCCAAACGGCAAATATGCAAACGTAATAATGGACGCTTTATTTTCGGGACTAAATCTGTCTGGATCAAACTTTTGAGGCTCCGGGAAATGATCTGGATCTCTTGCTAATGCGAAAACTGGAATAAGAACAGTCATACCCTTCGCAATAGTATAATTTGTGTTTTTAAAGGTGTAGTTATCGGTGGCTATCCTCGCGAAAGTTTGTACAACTGGATATTTTCTTAAGGTTTCTAAAATAGAAAAGGAATAATAAGACAGTAAAATATATTTACTAAAATTTGTATAGGGTATAAAGCGAAATTTATACATTTATACAGGTATTTATCTGTCTAAAAAAATATGTAGTGTACGTGCTGACCTGACTTGATCCCTGTGGAGTAATCACTTTTTATAAATGATAAACAAAACACGCATTTAATCTCAGGATATTTTGTTTTTAATTTTCATACTTTAAAGGGGTTTTTTAAATTTAAAGTCAACGGAAAAAAAAAGTACACTATTAAGTTCCTTTTTAAAGGAGCGTTTCAACAAGGTGCTACACATGGCATCATCATATTTAAGAAAATTAAATAGGGTTAGCTTTTATCTTTTCGGAGGGGTTGAAAAACAAATTTTTTTAATACAATTTTAAAGACCTCAAAAAGTTTTTGTACACTCGTTTTTTTTTGTGATTTTCTGAAACGATATTTTCAATAGTCCTAGCGAATTTGATCTAGTTAGAGTCCACGCTCTGTATATATATTCTAAGCAAGGCGGAGATTTAACGTTTTTTAAATTTAAATAGGATAAAACTAGGGTCGTGCTTGATTTCAAGGAATTAAGGTGCGTCCTACCTGAAACTAATAATTATATATGTAGGCCAACCCAAAACAATCCAACGAATGAAGACATTGTCAAAAGCTATTTTCTCAATACCTTATGATATAATTTAAAAACAAGAGATACCACGCTAGTTATAAACCAGGTGACAATCTAAAAAGTAGAAATGGTGATATATTAGAAACGAAAAACTGAATTAAAAAATGCTAAAAACGGTTTGGGTAGAACGAATGAGGTACAAAAACAGGGATATTATCTCACCCTTATTTACAATCCCTTGGACAGGATGAGATACACACTTAAAATCTTAAATAGAAAGGGAGGTCGAGCATTACGTTGAAGCTCTTGAAGGATGCTTTTCAATGATACGATGCTTGCTATTTTCAAAACAATATTTTCTGTTTATCAACGAAAACAATTAATAGAAACACATTTTTGAAATTTTTATTATTTTTTAACTAAATGTTCAAAATGATCTATATACCATCTACGCAGCTACAGGCTATCTATATACAAGCATTTTTTTCAAGAATTCTGAACATGTCAAGCCCATAATTATTTTACATTGGTTTATTTAATATGGGTTCTTTGCCAAAACAACTTCTTTAAAAAAATATTCACATTTTATTATTATAGAATTGATTTTAAGAATTACTTGTACTAGTATTAATATTTTAAGAACATTTGAGTTTCGGCTCAGTTTAAATAAAAAGCAGCACTTCTTATATTTAACAATGATGTACAGCTTATAGGTAGATATTATTTTCATTTATGGTTCCCAGAATAAATGTTTCGTAACGACAGCTCATCGTTTTAAAAAAAGGCATCCGGGTCAAAATATAATCCTGAAATATGTTCGCCAAATAATAGTCAAATTTGATGAAACTGGCTCTATTGTAAATAAAAAGATAAATCAATCGAGATTAGTCGACAAAATAGCACAAATTTAAATTTTATTAACTTGTCAAGCAGCTCTGCAAATTGATTATCGTAAATCAGTAAGAACGGTACTGAAATTTTATGAATTTTATCCTTATAAACTGCAAATATTGAGAGAACTTGGACAATGACCCGGACAGAAGAATCCCATTTTGTGAAATAATGAAAGAATAATATAGCAGTACTTAGTTGAAAATATTTGCTTCAATGATGAGTGTAGTACCTTTTATTTAAATAGACATGTTAATAAGTAAAATTGTTCACTTCCGCGTCATCCTTCACCCAGTCAACACGTGGTCGTTCTTTACCTTTCCTATCTTTCGGATTCCTTTCCTAAACCCTTTCCTACTCCTTGCCGTTGGATATAACGTGCCTTTAAGAAGTAAATTTAGTGAACGTGTCAAGCCCACTTCCGCGTCATCCTGCACCCAGTCAACACGTGGTCGTTCTTTCCTTTCCTATCCTTTGGAACCCTTCCTAGACCCTTTCCTGCCCTACCCTTTGCCAGTGGTAACTGAACCTATTCAGTTATTATGCAGGTACCCAGGCCGAATGATGCCAGATGCATCGTAGTGGAGGCGTCACCGTGCATTTCAGTATTAAAAATTGTGAAAATATCGATTTGGGAAACAGGGTATATACCCGACAGTTTTTCCGAATCTCCAAATCGTGCTGGCAGATTGCCTCGTAGCAGAAGCCATTAAAACTAGCAAGTCCAAGTTCAAGTAAGATTGTTGTTATTGGAATGACAAGAACTCACACGAATTTAGAGACTAGCATATACAGTACAGAAAATTAATGGGAAATAATCAGAAATTAGTGTTAGTATTATCGCCCTTTTATTTATACTAGGAAATTTAGATAGCAACATGTATGCTGAAAAGCTACAAAGAAGTGGTTGGATGATGATTACCTTATCCAGTAAATTGGAAAACGAGGTCCTATTGAATGGCCCAGATGCCTAATAGCTAAATTCCCGATCTAAGACCACTTGACTTCTTTTTGTGGGGTTTTTACATATAAGTATTACAAGTGATTTAAAAGGCAAGGCTGAGTTACTAGAGCGAGTCCAGCATAGAATAGGTCAGACATCCATGCTATATCCAAAAAAACATTTGTAAAAGTACATTAAAAATACATTCAAATTTTTAATTTAATTTAAGGCTTTAATATTATCCGGAAAATAGCATTTTAAAAATATCATTTTTAACATTTAATCAAATAATAATAAAAGTTTGAAATAGTATTGTAATTGCTTGTTTTTCTTGATAAACAGAAAAGAATTTTCTAAAATGTGGCTTTCTATGGTATCATTGAAAAGCATTTTTTGAGAGCTTCAAAATAATGTACCACTAGTTTTTGTAATATTTTATTCGTATTCGGTAGTTAATGTTGATTCGTACGGTTTATTTAGGGTTCTACTTCGACTGGCTTAACATTTTCATCTATAGTGTCTAGTTTTTCAGTAGTTCATCTGATCTGAGAGTTCCTTTTTGGCCACAATTTAGGTTATTTAGATTATATGACTTCAAATCCGGGTATTTTAAATCTTCTAGAATTTGCATACTTGCTGGCTTCGGCTCTCAGTATTGCCTTAAAATTATAGGTCTCTATCGGCAAAAACAATGAAGAAAATTTTAAATATTTCGAAATTGTTTCATCCGTCTTTAAAAAGGACGCGTTTCGTGACATTTTGTTTAGTCCTCATTGATTAAGTCAACAACAGACAGTCAACGCAAGTTAGGTTTTGATGTTGCCAATAAAAGGGTGTTCTTGAATTTCGCTACAATATTTAGGTTTTTTTGGGGTAATAACAAATATACAGTTTATGTTAGTTGCAGATAAGAGTAAGTTTTTGTTCCCTCTTTGTTTTATATAAACTATTTTCAGCGCTTTTTTTAATCAATATTTCGTTCCTAATATATGGCCGGTAAAAGTTTTAATTTGTCACCCTGTATATTAGATGAAATCTACGTTTTTTATTAAATTATAAATGTATATTTCGATTTAAAGATAGGAAGAGTGATACTCATTACAAGCCAAGGTATGATTAGAAGGAATACCGTGAGAACAGCCGTCAAAAATTTTATATAAGTAATTAGCACATTGCCTATTCTGGCTTAAATTTGGGTAGCCTATTTTAGACATAATATAGAACTTTTAATTTATCTTTATTTTATCTAAATGCAATCATTTTCATATATAAACTGATAAAATAAAGTAAATTAAGAAGTCCTAAATGGATAGTAATAAGAAGCTATTCAGCTGTCATAGCGGCTTCCTTAGAAATTGTTAATAATGTTCACGATGCATACATTTTACATAAAATAACTCTTACCATCAATGACTTGTCTTAAAAAAATCATTTCCTGAAAACTTTCATAATTAAGTTCACCATTATATTTTGCTAGAACTGTCTGAATTTCTTTTCTTGCTCTGTCTTGAATTTCCTTATTTTGTGCTAGTTCATATAAAGCAAAATGAATAGTAGTTGAAGATGTATCAAATCCTAAAAATATTTAAATGTTTCATGAAGAAATTATTTATAATTGTAAGAGATATTGTCATTAAAATTATAAATATAGCTTACCAGCAATAAAAAATACTATAATATTTCCAATGAGATCATCGAATGTAAACCCATCTTTCTGATCCTTAGTAGCTTCATGAAGGTCCATTAATAATTGAGTGATATCAGGTTTACTCACATTATTATCTTTACGATACTTCACATTGTCTGTGACTACTTGTGTAAAAAATTCAGTAACTACCCGTGGAATATTTGAAAGGCCAATGGATTGAGCAAACTTTGGACATATTCTTGATAGAAGTAAAGTTATACGGCTCATAATAGTTGGACGGAATATTTCTTTACCAATTTTTCTAAATTTGGTATCCGGATCTTTAAAACTTTCAAACTCTAGTCCAAAAGCTATACATCCAATGACATCTGTGGTAAAGAGGGCAGCTATCTGTAATTTGAATATATATTGTTTAAGACTTATAGCATATTCCTAATTATTTAGTACTCACTTCTTTTACTTCTATATCATCTCCTTTTATAAAAGCATTATTCATTACTTCTAGCATTTGGTCCGAACATTTAACGACAGTTTTAAACATCATTTTCATTTTGGCTGAAGTGAAAACTGGAGTCAGCTTTTGTCTTAAGTTTTTCCATTCTTCCTTCTCGGCTACAAAAATACTTTCATTTTTTGGATCATATTTAGGATTATGAAAAAAATCCCTGTCAACAAAAAAGTTGAAATCCTATAAAATAAGTATTTTTTTTTCTAAATAGATTGTAATATTTCAACATATTTCATTTAATAAATACCTTAAGTAATACATCTTTTATAATATCAGTATCTATTAAGATTAGGGCTGGAGTAGCCCAACTCCAAATTCCTCCAATTTTGTAGCCCCGCTTCTTAAATTCATTGTACCAAGCAACAGTTTCTAGTCCAAAGGAGAATTGTTCAAAACCGATACAGTCATTATTACCTACAGTAAAAGTAAAATTTTATATTGGAGTTAATTAAACAACAATTACTAAGTTAAAAACATATTTTATCTTTATTAGAAAATATAAATATATAATATTTTTCTTAAAATTATCTTTTATTATTATTTCTCTTTATATTATTTCTCTTTATAAAAAAGCACTTTAAAAATTTCAATCCGTATTTACTTTACTCATTTTTGGCGATAAGGCGACATTTTTTTTTAAATTTTTATTGTTAAAAATTTGTGCAGAGATTCAATAGCAATAGCGGTAGAAAGTAGATTACGAATTTCAAGTTTATTTTTCTTCGTTGCATTTATAGGTTTCTGGACTATGGCCACGTTTACTAACACAGAATACGCAAATATTAGCGGTGTTCGAGGTGACAGTTCTTAACGCATCGCGCATCAGTCAGGAACTCTTCATCCTTTAAGAATATGTGCATGCCACGAACTTATAAATATACCTGGACTGCTAATGCATATGGCCACGATACCCAACAATGACCACTGCATGGTGGCCGCCATTTTTATAGTGGTTGTGTCCTTTGATGTTGGTCACTCTGAAAATTTTTAGTGTTTACAAAAAGTAGTTTTAGTGCCAACAAAAAATATATTAAATAACAGTAATGAAGTTGACGACGCTGACGTTTGACGTATGAATATAACGGATTGCCTAGTCTTTGGCGATTTATAAACGACGCTTGGGTATATCGTCTGGAATAGGCGATGTATCTTTCTCCTTATTTAATACGTAAATAATGTATCACTATCTTTATTTAAAGGTATTTGGTTCAGTTTCTCAAAACCGAATTATTGTGAGTTGTCCGTCTGTGTTGTTTATAATAGAATAATATATTGAGTTGTTGACAGGATAATTTATTTTTACTATATAAACCCTTTATAATTACAAACCCTCTTAAAACCATCTATATTTTGATTCTTATAGATGGTTGTACCTATTAATGTGGAAACACTGTACATGGAAGAAAATAAGTGTTTTTAACTGAATTTGTTAAGTAAATACAAGCAAAAATTTTAATAAATATCATGATTTACATGGTATTAGGATTTATAAGATTCAAGATTATCAGAATGATAAAACAAATATTTTAAAGTGCATGCATCTATTCCAAGTTGATTTAAACTTTGTCTCGTTTTAGGTGAGGATTACTTTCTTTCATAAATTTTAACGAAATTCTTAAAGAAATAGCAGAAAAATCATAGATCTAACGCAACTATCTTAAATTCTTACCTATATGTAACTTTCTATTTTGTATTTTTGTAAACATAACCTCTCAAAAACTTTAATTGTTTTGTTTCCCTACAGTTGGTACAACTAAAATTTGTCAGAGTAACCAAAATCGAAAGGACACAATCACGCAAAATGGCGGCCCCCTAATAGTGGTCATTTACTTTTCATTCACAGTCCAGGTATAAGTTATAAAAAGTAATTTCTTATTTATTATAAGTTCGTGGCGCATGCCTGATTCATAACCAGTTCGGAATTTATTTCAGAATTATTCAGCCGCGAACGATCTACGAACTGCCAATATCTAAATTTGTTTAGGTTAGTTATGTTTTCTGTCACGTTAATAACGTTTTAAAAAACTTTTATTTTGACAAGCCGCGATACAGTGTACTCTAAGCAAGAACGAAGATTACCTTAACTTAATATTACAAGTGATTATATAGACTAAATAATGCAAATAAAGCATGAAATACAATATAACTGAGTAAGCATATACATAAGCAAATATTATATATAGGGTGGCATAATTGTGTACATAACTCCTCCCGCCTAAGTCGAAAACAACAGGGATGGTGTGTTGTTTTTCGAGGTACCAGGGGTAGCATCTTTTTCTTCAGCTTCTTCTTTGTCTTGAAGTTCTAGTTCCTCTTCGGTAGACCTTTTCTTTTGGATAAGTGTGTAGATAGCGAAGACTATACAGCATATGGCTAGTATGGTTCCAAGAGTTATACTAAAGCTCCAGGCTGCAGGGTGAATTCTTTCTTCTTCCTCTGGAAGGGGTTTCAAGATATTGGAGCGTTCTGCTAACGATCTGATGTGGTTGAAGTCGATTGAATCTAGTTGGATTGTTTCCTCTGGCAGCTGCATTTCCAAGTCAGTAAATGTTACATCCGGTAGATGAAAAGGGTTGGATCTCAGGATATCCTCTTGATTCCAGAATTGTGATCCTAGTAAGCTTATACCGCATTTATATGGTATTTCTATTAAACTAGGTGTATCAATAAAGAATATTTGCTTGTTTTGGCACGTTTGTTGTGCTTTTATTTTGGTGCTAGCAGGAATAGCTAGAACATATTGCTGATTTATGGGATGGATAATAGGGGTAGTGACGTTAACTTTAAGCAGCTTGCAGTTTAGATTTTCTGCTTTTTATGAGAGACGTAGTACAGTCATCCACTTGGGGTCCTAGGGCATTTTGACAGACGTATAGGTCTTCAATCAATGGGCAGGCCTCTTCTTGATATTGGTGTAGATCAGTGCCAATTATAAGGTAAGGAAGTTTGGGAATTATAATGGTTTGGTTTGTTGGAATAGCAAACAAGTGGAAAAGTTCGAAGGTTTCTTTTATAAATATAGGAAAATGAATAGCAAAAATTATTTTATCATTTGAAAAACTTACTTGAAGTCCTGTTAATTGATAATAATAATTTAAGTCGCTAAATGATATTAGTCTTTCCTCACCATAAAGGGTGGTTAGATTCAAAATTATTTGTTCTAATTGGATAGCTGAAACTACGGTACTATGTAAGGTATTGAGTTTAGCAAACATTATCGCATCTTCTAAATTATCTAGAAAAGTAATAAAACTCTGGCAATTTATAATTAATTGACTTATAGTATTTTGAAGTTTTAAATATATGGAAAGATCATTAATTGTTTTATTCATTTGCTTTTTGAAAAGGTCAACATGATTTTTTAAAGAGTTTTGATTTTTACTTAAAGTATGTATGGTGTTATTGTAACTGTTAATTAAATCTTTTGTTAATGACATTTGCATATTTATTTCTTTTTTATATGTATTTTGACTATAGCGTAATTCTTCAATTGCTTTGTCATATCTTTCTCCATCATCGGAGTCTAATGTACCAAAAAGCCATTTTGACGTTTTACCTAATATATTTACTAAGCCTCGTTTTTCACGGCTATGTGGTTTAATGTTATTAAGTTTAGTTTTGATTTCATTAATAAAGTAGCTAGCATGTTTAAGCATATCTAATGTGTTAATATGATATAAAAGCAAAGCGTTAATAATATTTGTTTCATTACAAGCCGCAATTAAAATTCTAAAGTTATCTTCTAGTTTAGTAAGCTCTATAACTAATGGTTTAATTTCTACATAATGGAGGAAAGTATGTTTACTTTCAATAATTCTCGCATTTCCTAAATGAAATGGGAATAAAGGGGATTTGATTGGGGTTATGATAGGATTAGTCGCTATCACTGTTGTTGATAATACTTGTAGGAGAACTGCAAAGCTCTTCTGAAGTGTCAGGAGGTTCATTATTTCTAGGGAAAAGAAAGTGTTTTTTAGGTTTTTGTATCATAGATTTATGTACAACTTTCTTGTTTTTAGTAATGATTTTATTACGGATATCTTTTTGAACGTATTCTATTTTCTTACGCGCTTTATCTTTAGTTCTCGAAGCGGATTTATCTGTTACATAGATTTTTGATCCTGATGGAATATCTATAGGGACTTCTCTATTTTTATTCTGTTTTTCATTTAAACGTAATTTAGTATTAAGAGATTGATTATAGATTTCGTCATAGATAATTTTCAATCGGTCTTTACGATCATTAACATATTTATTTAATATGATCTCATCTGTAAGGTCAAAAGGGTCTAAAGCGTTTGGACGTCCATTTAAGACATCAAAGGGTTTTTGTTTAGTAACACTATGTACAGAGAGGTTGTAACCTGTAATCGCGTAAATCATTAGTTGTTTCATTGTCGCATTTGGGAATTTAAGTTTTAAAACTCTAATGTGATCAATTAAGGTTGAATGGACTCTTTCAATAGGACTATTGCTATTTGAATTTCCGGTAGTAGTGAAATGAATTTTTATTTTGTGAAGTTTACAAAAATCAATTAATAGGGAAGTTTTAAATTCTGTGCCATTATCACAGGTAATCTGATGAGGTAATCCATGATGACTTATAAAACTTGCTAAATTATCTAGAACTGTAATTGCGTTGCAACTGGGTTCTAATGGATAAGCTTGGGCGTAACGTGAAAAAACATCTCTATTATAGTTAGGAATTTTACGTTAGAAATTTGGAAAGTGTCCATGTGGATGGATTCTAGAGGTTCTCGAGGTGTAGGTGTTAATGAAAATTCTATTTTTGGAGGATGGCGGTCATACTTGGCTTGTTGACATATGTCACAATTGTTTATATACTGTGTGAGGTCTAATTTCATATTGGGCCAGTAATATAATTTTTTCAGTGACATCATACATTCATTAATACCTCGGTGGCAAGTTTTCTCGTGATGGTTCTTTATTAAATTCGTTTGCATTTCTACATTTACTATATCGTTTAAGAATGTATTGGAGATTACTAATTTGTAAGAGTTATGTTTAAATGTTTTGGATAAGATTACTCCTATTTTATTTCCTAAATTGTCAATTTCAGATTGTTGTATATACATGCAGTGTACAACTTTAGGATCGATATATTCTCGGAAATAGTATACGATTTCGTTTCCATAGTTGCTAGTCAAAGTTAAGTGATATCTAATTTTGTTCTCAAAATGTTTTGTTTTAAAGGCACAATATTGTTTATTTGTATTGTGGGTAATTAGAACTTGATGATTGTAAGTATTTAAACAATTTTCTGTTATAGGTATATTTAATATTGGGTCATCTATTGCTGAGTGAATTGTATCTCCATTTTGTGGACGTTGGTCACGAGGGGGTAATATTTGTATATCAGAAAGAATTTTGATTTTATTCGATTTTGGTTCTAGATCTAAAGCAGGGTTAAATAGATCTGGTAATTGGTCTAAATCATCTAAAGTAGCGTTTTCATTTGCAATGTATTGATCAATTTCTTCAGTGATGTCTCCAGGGCTTCCAAGTATAGAATCATTTTCTATCATGTTAATCTCTATTCTGGATAGAGCATCAGCATTTGTATTCTGTGTTCCTTTTTTGTATTGGACTTTATAGTCGAATTCTTCCAATTTTAGTCTCCATCGTACCAATCTAGAGTTTGGCTCTTTTAGGTTGAAGAGGTATTGCAGGGGTTTATGGTCTGTGACGAGTATAAATTTTCTGCCAAATAAATAAGGTCTGAAATGTTTTGTAGCCCATACTATGGCTAAAAGTTCCTTTTCTATAGTCGAATAATTACATTCAGCTTGGTTTAACGTTCTGGATGCGTATGCAATTGGAAGATCCTGTCCTATTTTTCCTTGACTTAATATGGCTCCTATTGCTATATTTGAGGCATCTGTGGTTAAAACGAAGGGTTTTCTAAAGTTTGGGTATTGTAGTATAGGATCGTTACATAGCAGATTTTTACATGTTTCAAAGGCTTGTATGTATTCAGGGGTGTGTTTTATCACTGCTCCTTTCTTTAGGCATTTTGTGAATGGTTTTGTTAATTTCGCAAATCCGTTTATAAAGCGTCTGTAGTAACCTAAGAGTCCTAGGAATGATTTTATTTCCTTTGGTGTTCTCGGGATCGGGAATTTCTGGATCGCTTCTATTTTTCTAGGGTTCGGCTTAACTCCGTCTTTTGTTATCACATGTCCCAGGAATTCAACTTCTGTTCTTAGGAATTCAGATTTATCAAGTTGAATTTTCAATCTTGCTGTTCGTAATCTTTGGAAAACATGGTGCAAGTTTTTTATGTGCTCTTCTAGGCTTGCTGAAAAGACAATAATGTCATCCATGTAGACTAAACAGGTTTTTCCTTGAATATCTTTCAGTACATTGTCCATGATTCTCTTAAAGGTGGCTGGTGCGTTTTTTAATCCGAATGGCATTCTTACGTATTCATAATGGCCATTTTCCACTGTAAACGCTGTTTTCTCAATAGAGTTTGGTGCCATTTCTATTTGGTGGAATCCTGATGATAAATCAATTGTGGAAAAGTATGTACACCTTCCTAGTTTGTCTAGTATATCATTGATGTTTGGCAGAGGGTATCTGTCATCAATTGTTTTAGAGTTGACTCCTCTGTAGTCATTGACAATTCGCCATTTTTGTTTTCCACTTGCGTCAGGTTTTTTACTTACTATCCATATTGGACTACTCCATGGACTTTGGCTGGGTCTTATAATTCCATCTTTCAGCATTTTGTTGATTTGCTTTTGGACTTCTTCCTTGTGTATGAAAGGGTATCTGTATGATTTTGAGTGTATTGGGATTTCATCATGTGTTTTAATTTCGTGTTTGATTTTGTTTGTAAATTATAGTTTTTCAGTTTCTTTATGAAAAATGTCTGAGAATTCTCTGATTAATTTAAAAACTTTTGATTTTTCCTCTTTATTAAGATGGTCATGTCTTATAAATTGGGTAATATCGAGATTCTTATTAAATGTAGTGTAATTATTATGGGATATTTCTGGGTTTGAATTAATTAAATTGTCTAAGTGAAAAAATTCGAAATTATCTTTATGATAATCTGGTAAAATTTTACAGTTAATTGGACTCATTAATTCAACAGTAATATTTTCATCTGTGTTATTCTGAATATCAACACGTGCAAAACCATTTTCTGCTGTGCAGAGCGTTTCTGGTATATATAAAGAGTCATTTATTGTTCCTTCAGGTATAATTATGTCAATAGTATCATGTGTTGTCACGGGTACCTTTGTGCTTAGAATTTCGTGGGCGTTGGCCTTGATTTTAAATGTGGAGTCAGGCTCGCGATATCTGAATGACAAGGTTGTAATACCGTCTGACTTTATCAGCCTTTTATGATATAGGTCAATGTTAAACATAAATTTAGTTAATTCTCGAAGGCCTAAAATACCGTCATAATAGTTATGAAAATCATAGAGTATAAAATCAATCGAATCGTTTGTTTGCAATTCTGCAAAAGCTGGAATATTGGCTTTGTAGAGAACTTCTTTTTCTCCAACTCCGGTTTTTAATATCGATGAAAATTGATAGATTTTGTCAGGAAAATATTTTTCAGCTATGGAGGGTCGTAATATTGATGGATAACAGCCAGTATCTATTAACAGTTTAATTGGTGGGTTTTGAATTTCGATATAAGGGAGGCTATTAGTGACTTGTGTATTTACTTCGTATGTTATGTTAGGGTTTTCGAAGGGTTGGTAATAGGAAAATTTTCATTTTCTATTTGTTGGTCTGGAATAGGGAATGTATTCTCATCATAAGAATATTCTGGTTCATATTCAAAATCGTTGTAATCTGTTGATGTACAGGGGTCATTTCTATTTGTTTGGTAAGAATTTAACTGATAAGGATTTTCAGTATTATTTCCATAATAATCATCATTATCTTCACTGGGGTGGTAATTGGTTGTGACATTTTCTTCTAGATTTTTATTTTCCATTTGGAAAAGTTCTTGCGAAATGAAATTTCTTGGGCCAGAGGGCTTAAAATGATTATTGGGGTGAATGTTAGAATTTGTTGGCATTGTGTAAGATGTTCTGGTTGACATTGGCTCAGGTTTATCAAGGGGTGTTCGACCTGTGGGTTTGAAAACATTCTTTGGGGTACCGAAAACTTGTCGATTGGTTGGAAGAGGTCTCTGAGGCATTGGCCTAGGTTGTATTGGGACTGGACCTCGTGGGAAATTTAAATTTTGATTGAAATTCTGATAACTAGGTGGAATAAAATTCTGTCTATAGTTATGTTGTTGATAAAAATTATTATTTGGGGTTCTAAATTTATTTTGATTTGAATATTGTATATTATTATTATGATTTTTGTGTTGCGAGTTATTCTGTGAATATGCTGGTGGTTTGTGCATTAATGTTGGTTGTTTGTTATGGTTTATTGGTATAAATGGTTTGTATAAATTTTGTGTATAATGGAAGTTTTCTTCCTCTGATATCATTGTCATTGCGGTTTCTATGCAATCTGGGTTTTTTAATCGGATAATACTTTGTAAGGGGTTGTTTAATCCTCTTATAAATGTTCTTAAACATATAGTATCGTATTGTCTAAGATGAATAAGTTTTGTTTCAGCTGTCATAATATTATCATCAAAACTATTAATTTTTTGAGCTAAAGCACTACGCAATACTTGTAGTCTTTTTGCAAAATCTAATGGTTGTTCATTCTTATTTGGGATAGCTACAAACAAATCTTGTTCAAGGCATTCTATACTACGCTTATCGCCAAAACAATCTAATAAAGCAGTTCTAATATGTGCCCAGGATAATAATTCCATGCGGCAACCTACTAATATTAGTGCACGGTCAATTAATTTCATTCTAATAGTTCTAATAAGGTAATTTTTTAAAATAGGATCTTCTTGGTTATCATATGTTTCAAATAGAAAATCTGCGGCAGAAATGAAATTGTTAAGGGTATTAGAATCACCATTGTAAGGGTGAATTGTATCAACATACATTTTTAAAAGAGTGTAATTTATAGAATTTGATCTTGTAGTAGTCATTGTGTTAGATAACTCGGATTGTTCAGTGATTATTTCTAAATGCGAATTTTGTTGTTGTAATTTGAGAGTTCTGAAAAATTCTTCAGCTAATGCGTCAACGTTTGGTTCACTCATAGAGTAAAAATAAAAATAATGTTATTAATAAATAACATAAACTTAATTCTAAAATTAATTTTACTACTAAATTATTTGAATCTTTCTTCCTTTACGATAAAGAGAGAGTATATTCCAATGGGATTTGCTCAAAAGAAAGTTCAATGGTAATTTCAATAATATTCAATTGATAAAGATAAATTCAAAATAAGTTTTTCAAATATGTGTTTCAATAAAAATTTTAAAAATAACAATAATCTTAAAACTAACTTTCCACTCGCTCAATCCAAAGTAAGGGAAAGGGTTTGAAAGGAAATTGGCACTTACCTTTTTCCAATCAGATGAATCCCCGCGTTGCTAAGGTGCTGTGGTCGTGCTGCCAAATGGTGTGTCCACTGATCTCTCGTCTCAGAGCGATTCTGATAAGGTTTGATCTCAGCTTCCACGTTCGTATCAGGACCGAAGAGTTAAAACTCACGTTTTTACGATTGATCGTCTCGATGACGTGCAAATCTCAATCGAAAACTGCCCTGATCCTACCGACTGCGCCAGTTATGTTTTCTGTCACGTTAATAACGTTTTAAAAAACTTTTATTTTGACAAGCCGCGATACAGTGTACTCTAAGCAAGAACGAAGATTACCTTAACTTAATATTACAAGTGATTATATAGACTAAATAATGCAAATAAAGCATGAAATACAATATAACTGAGTAAGCATATACATAAGCAAATATTATATATAGGATGGCATAATTGTGTACATAACTGGTTAGTATAGGTTATGTTTTTCAATTGTTTTGTTTAGGAAAGAGTTTTTTTTTTAACACATTCACGCGCGTGTCTGCAATTGCAGACATACATGCAGGGACATGTCTGCAATAGCAGACAATATTTTGCCTCGTAAAAATAGTCGTGTCTGCAATTGCAGACGCGATTTGTTAGGTTGTATATGTACTTTTGAGTTTTATGTCCCTATACATAGCATTTATTTTCTAAGAAATGTCCCACAAGTGATATATTTTTAAATAAATTTACTTATTTAAGCCTGTCTGTTTAGATATTTCGGGCTGCATATGCAGACGTTTTCTGCTGGCCGGTCCCATTAGGTTTTTACAAGTGTCCCTGTAAACATCGTTTTTTTGTGTCTGTGAGAAAGTGTTTAAATTTTGTTGTTGTATCATCTATATTTATTGGCAAGTAATGATTTATTTACTGGTGCCTATTGGTAAATTAGTAAATTACAGCTTTTACATAAATAATTTAGAAAAATCACAGATTATCGTTTCAAGCCGCAAAATACCTGCAACTTAAAATATTTTTATTTATTTTAGAGTTTTATGGACTCCCAGGAAACTAAGAGATTGCTGCAATTTTACGACGAGGTTAAGTCAGATGAGGGTGATCAGGCAGATGTGAGTGAGCGTTCTGCTGGGTGGGAAACTTCTACCAGTGAGGAAGACCCTTTTGCTGGTTCTGATGATCGCGATCCTGAATTTTTGCCCACAGAAAATGAGCCCAGCTCAGATAGTGACTCAATTTATTCTGAGCCACAAGTTCTTCGAAATGCGAATGCCACACAGGACAATAGTGATGAAGAATGGATCGATGTTATAAGTGACATACCAAATTATAATTTTGATACAAGTGCGGGAATAAAGCTTACATTTGATCATATACCTGAACCAATTTAAGCTTTTTACTATTTGTGGACTGAAGAAGTTATGGATTTGCTTGTGACACGCACTAATTTGTATGGAAAACAAATGGAAAAAACTAATAGACCTTACGCCAAAAACAGTCGATTTACTTCATTTTCAGAAACAAATAAGGAAGAGTTAAAGTGCTTTATAGGCATATGCTTGTTGCAAGCG